>NW_006159521.1:7783463-7862643 GCF_000334495.1 Tupaia belangeri chinensis | reverse complement strand
ATGAACTTGACAAAATAGGAAAATGTTCAGTGAAAATTTTCAAATAATACTTATCGTTAAGCTAGACTTTTAAAATAAATGATGCTTAGCATTCAAAATGTTGAGAAATACATACAAATAAGACCACAACTTTCCAAAATGACTCAGCTCATCCACCAAGACGAGCACTGAATATTGATTAGAAACAAAGCACAGCAGTTGAGATGACCTAAGTGGTTTTTAAATGTGCATTAAGTGTCGATACAGAGATATCTAACTGGCAATGTTCTACCAGGACTCCAACTAGGAAGAAAGATCTCTATACTTGTGTGAAGAAACAATCAGTCCTCTTTCTGCTCAATCATCCTTTTCACTAAGAAGTGGCCTTGTGGGAAACGTCTTTTGATAGTTCTGAGTTCAAAGAGTATAGAATCTTCAATTGATTTCATCAAGTCTATTTATTAATGCATTTCAAGTTTCAAAAAACCTTACATCTTTGCACAATACTTTATTTTTTGCAATTTTTAGTAAAAATCTCCAAAGTGAACAAAAAAGATACTGTATAAAACACAGCGGACATTAAACTGACAGTAGTATTAGATCTCATTTGTCTTGATCCTTTCATTTTACCACATCTTGATTTGCAGTGGAAAGAGTTCAGTGCACATATCTCTTTTCAGAAAACATTTAACTTAGACTCAAAATAAAATAGGGCAGTGTGTACCTGCCAAAACCCTACCACAGGATAACATTACAAGCAAAAAATTTACATGTTCCAAAGTCTACCACACTCAAGAAGTTACTAAGAACTCTTGCAGAAAAAAAGTCACCATTTTAGAAATGCAAACCCACTTCCAACCTTTGCACAGTCCAAAAACAAAGGCATTTAAATGATTTAAAAGCAATTACGTACTTATCTACCTACTTGTTTGTTTAGAATTATTTATAGTCTATCTGGGATTTCATGTACAAAATTTGTCTCTAAATCATGTACAAAAAGCTGTATTTTGAAAAAAGTCACCACATACTGTACAAGTTTACAAGGAAGAGATCCCATTATTTTCTCTAGCATTTTTGGCCTTGCTGGCTTGCGTCACATTATGAGAATGATTGTGTAAACCTTATACTCTTAAGAAAAAAGGAAAAAAAAGTCTTTTCAACCTTCCCTAAATTTGCCTCCTATGCGAAGCCAGGAAAATCATAGCTGCTTACTTCTCATTAAAGTGATGTAGTTGGAAAACAGAAGCAATAAATATGTCACAAGCTTACTTTTTTGTGTAATGCCCCCTTCCATTTCCTGCATAGCAATAAGCCTGTTAATACATTAAATGCTTTTGCTTTCTCTTTCTTTAAAATGCCAATTATTTACACCAGTTTAAAAAAAAATACATTTGGAACGGGACATTGTGCTGTTTCACCTTCATTGTTAAATATTTTAGGGGGAAAAAAAAGTCAGAAGGCCTACCTACAATTTTAACTACTAGTTGAGCAAACTATTCATCTTTAGTGGTTACCAATGATCAGTGATGATATGCTAAAAAACTGTTCAAATATTTCGATAAAGACACAGCTTTTCTTTTCCATTATCAGACAAAAAACATAATTAGCATACCTTAGATATATGGAGAACACAAAGAAGTAGGCTACAAATAAAAATAATTATTTCAGTGACATAATTTCTACCAAGGCATGAATAAAATTTCATGTCAATTAAAAAATGGAATTGAATTAGAAAGTGTGAAACATGTGAGCAGAGATCAGACACTTACACGAAGCACTAGCTCGGAAGTAGTGTGCTGCTTATGTCCAGTTTGCACAGCGCGTAACTGTGCTCTTCAGCAGAGTCACTCGTGCTTATAGCAGCCATTTGATAAAGTAAAAATGAATATCAAAACCAACTCCATCATAAGAAAAAGGTAAATTGATTCTCGTTTCAAAACTGCCCATGTAAAGCATTACAGAATCCTGGACCACTGAATACCACCATTCTCTGTTATCCTGAGTATGTCAATTAAACAGTAATTTTTCATTAAGAGCGGAAAAATTTTATAATACAAAGAAACATCCATATTGCAATTTCTGTTTACAATTGCACACAGAAGTACAGTGTACGTAAGAAATGCATGTCTGCATATAACAAGGTATGTACATTGGCAAGTGATGTCTCCAATGTCGAGGTGGTCGAGTCGCCTAGCCTTGAATGGCAGTTGAAAAAAATATATATTTTTTGATTTGAGATAAAAGTTTATCGAGAGCCAAGTTTGCCTGCAAGTGAAGAAGATGCAGCAACGAAGAACAGGGAACACGGGGCACATTAATAATATTCTAAGATTTGTGCCATTAGGTTAAAAATATCTGTCCATAAGAAAATTGGGTTCTTTTTCCACCCCCCCACCCCCAAATTGGAATTTTCAGGCTTTAACATTTAAGTAATTCCACCTGGTCTGAGGACATGATCTCTTGCCATTTTTCTTCAACTGTTATTTGTGAGGGTTTAGTTTGGAGATGATGACTTAATAGGTTTCTCTTTGGAGTGAAGTTTTCCCATTGTAGGCACTAGGAAGAACCAAGGCAAAGCTGCAGTTAACGTCTCATGTGTCCCATCTGATAACTCTCCCGGGGCCTCTGGCGCTGGGGCTGCTGAATGGGCTGTGGAGGTCTCCTCCTTTTTAAAGTGCCTGTGGGTCACAAGCAAAAGCAACTGAGATTAACCCTCTGAAAACAAATCACTCACCCAACCGTCTTATTCTCCAGGAAAACATACTGTAAGTGTTACCGAAGACAAAATTATAATTCAGCTCTGAGTTACATAAACACATGCTTTGCTTAAATACTCTTACCTGGAAGTGGTTTAGGAGGAGGCAACTTTGGATTACTGCTTGGAGTATGAACACTGCATATCTTAATAAATCCAGCCATTAACATGATCAGGGCAATTCCCATAAGTAATACTGCCCACCAATGAGCCTAGAAATAAACAGATTATTTTAGAATATTTTGTATTATATAAAATTCAGAATACAATATACTTCGCTTTCATTTTTAAGGAGTATTCACTGGTTGGGGGATATACATATTATATGTATATATGTATTAACTTCTTTAATATAAAATAAGCTTCAAAGAAATAAACAGAAATCACCAATAATCTCACCTCCTATTGGAAACCACTCAATCTCACTTGCCTTTTGGTCTCTTTTCTATATAATGTGTTTGTCTGTCAAACACATATACAAACATGCATAGAGCTGGGTCATTTTATATATAATTTACTGTATTGGGTTGTCGGAAAAGTCATGATAAATTTTTGCATAGGAAAAAAAAAATGCGTCCTGACTTTTCCGATGACCCGATATTTTCCCATGTTATTACGCATGTCCTGGTTTTAATCATTCCGTTGTGTTTTGCCTCTTACTCTCTATCTATAGACTCTGTTTTGTTTGTTCTTCACACTCTCCACAGCCTAGCCAGTATATGACTTGGTGCCTCGATCTGGTAATGCTAAGACACAAGGCTCTGCAAGGCCAACCCACTTCAGGTTCGCTGCTGAAGACCTCCCTGAATATGCCAGGCACAGATGTGCCCATGACCGGAGCTGGCTGAACTGTAGGTGGATCACGGAACCAGGCCCCTGGTAGAGAGCTGTCTCTGCCTCTCTTGTCTCTCTCACTGAAGGAGAGAGACGAGAGAACTGAGGGAATTTCCCTCAGTCTGGGTTTCTCTAATGTTTCTTTATGGCGAGTCCAGCCCATCACCTGTTTCCTACTTCGTACATGGGTTACAGTCCATCACCATCTCTGCTGTGCCTTTTGGACACGTCTCCAGTGTTCTATGAGCACTTCCTTACTTTCTGGCACAGGCAGTCCCTCTACCCCCTTGCACCCTGAAAACCCCTACCAGTCCCCTCTGCAGAGGTGCCCGTCTCACCCCTCTTGGACTCTGACACTCCGTACCTCCTATTGGAAACCACTCAATCTCACTTGCCTTTTGGTCTCTTTTCTATATAATGTGTTTGTCTGTCAAACACATATACAAACATGCATAGAGCTGGGTCATTTTATATATAATTTACTGTATTGGGTTGTCGGAAAAGTCATGATACATTTTTGCATAGGAAAAAAAAAAATGCGTCCTGACTTTTCCAATGACCCGATATTTTCCCATGTTATTACGCATGTCCTGGTTTTAATCATTCCGTTGTGTTTTGCCTCTTACTCTCTATCTATAGACTCTGTTTTGTTTGTTCTTCACACTCTCCACAGCCTAGCCAGTATATGACTTGGTGCCTCGATCTGGTAATGCTAAGACACAAGGCTCTGCAAGGCCAACCCACTTCAGGTTCGCTGCTGAAGACCTCCCTGAATATGCCAGGCACAGATGTGCCCATGACCGGAGCTGGCTGAACTGTAGGTGGATCACGGAACCAGGCCCCTGGTAGAGAGCTGTCTCTGCCTCTCTTGTCTCTCTCACTGAAGGAGAGAGACGAGAGAACTGAGGGAATTTCCCTCAGTCTGGGTTTCTCTAATGTTTCTTTATGGCGAGTCCAGCCCATCACCTGTTTCCTACTTCGTACATGGGTTACAGTCCATCACCATCTCTGCTGTGCCTTTTGGACACGTCTCCAGTGTTCTATGAGCACTTCCTTACTTTCTGGCACAGGCAGTCCCTCTACCCCCTTGCACCCTGAAAACCCCTACCAGTCCCCTCTGCAGAGGTGCCCGTCTCACCCCTCTTGGACTCTGACACTCCGTAATGATGGTCTCCCCTATCCCAAACCCTCCCATCCTGGTCAGGCTCCAAGAGCTTGCTCTGTGCTGCTATGGGCACCCCAACCTGCCATAATGCCTACCTTTCATGGTCTCGCTTCATGGCTGTGAGAATGATCAAGAAAGAAGAAACAGAAAAGGGAAAGGTAGGGGTGTGTGCGTGTGTGTGTATACGTGTGTACACTATTTTTATTTTTCAGTTTTAAAAGCAAACTTAGAATGACTTACATTTAATTATGGTTTCACAAAAGTCATATTATTCTCATATTAGATCTCTGTACAGGAAAGTTCCACAGCCACCTTCCTTCTCTTTATTTTCATTTTTATTCTTCAATCTGTGGAAAGTATCTCATGTTTGTCCTTCACATCACTCATTATTGCAGACTGCAAACTTAAATGCCTAGATGGCAGGTAAGGTGTAATGCAATTCAGCTTTACTGCTGAAAGATCTGACTTATTAAGAGAAGCTAAAATAGGAATTTTTATGTGAAATCTACTTTTAAATGCTGGCAAACTCATTCAAAAGTTCTATAAACAATTTGTAGCCCATACAAATTATGATGACAGGGCTTAATCAAGTTTGGAACCCACAGTTTGCAAGCTACTTTTTTTTCCACTGGTCACAAAACTTTTTTGTAGATATCAACATTATATCCTTATGAAAAAGGTTTTAAGCCATTTACCTGATGGTTAAAAACACACCAGAATCTGTTTCACTGGTATTTTTCTGGTGTGCTTGGCAAGAGAAAATAAAGATTATTGCAAAATCATGAATCAAGTCCAAAAGGCCTAATAAAAAAAAAATGTATAAAATGGGAAGATTAAACACTGCCACCTTACTGTGTCAACAAACATGGTATAATTCAGGTCAAGAAGACAGTTCCATACAAGTCTAACAAGGCAGATGTTTGCAAGTAGAAATGAAACAATCAGTTATATGTGAAAGGAGGCCCAGCCTGATGGTGTAGTTAGTAGGAAACTGACCTGCAGTGCTGGAAACCATATGACTGAGTGTGGGCTCAGATTCCCAGGTTGGCCTGAAAACACACTAGACAGTATACACATGCCCATGACCCTGATGACTTAGAGACCTGGGAAAGGAGTCTGCAGCATGATGAGACCATGTAGGGGTGCTCTGTCTCCTAATCTCATGCAAGTGCAGACACACTCTCTACCATGAATAAAATAAAAACCTTTTAAATTTTTTATTTATTGCCAGAGGGCACATGTGCTCACTAGAGGGAGACAGGAGAGTCAGAGAGGAAGGGGGAGAGGGAGAGTAAAATCATCCCTCAATGGGGTATGGCCATGCCTCAATGTCTTCTCCTCCATTTCTCCATTCTGTTGGGATCTGGGGCATGCACTCACACATGACCAGTATGTTTTATGTTTTTCAAGCTACCAGGGATGGGAATGAAATTGTGGTCAGCCATGAGGAATCCAGCTCCCTTAAACACTAAGAACCAGACCTAAACATTAAAAAAAAAAAAAAAAAAAAGCAAAAGGAGTCCAAGAAAAATTACAAAAATTATGAAATAAAATTCTGGTCAGAAAATATTTTTACATAAAACTACATAAGGATGTCTATTAGCTGTTTTCTTTAAGGAAAAAATAAATCAAATTGTTTTCTGCTGAGAAGGAAAAATAAGGTTGTTCAGAAATACTTCTAATATTGTCCTTTTTCTCATCTCTCTAGAATTCATAAACACATGACTTATCCTTGTCAGTCTGTAGAAATGAGAAAATAAAATCAGTGTTGACTATCAACGGTACACTCACAACACTTGAATGAGGTCCAGTGTAATCCTGTACCAGGGGATGTCAATGCTAAACGTTCACCCTTTCTCCAGGGTCTGGTCCAAGATTCCTTCTCTTCTTTGCTTCAGAAAGTTTTACTTCTGTTATATTTCATATAAGAATCAGCCCTGAGTTCTCCACTCTATACCCACAAAAATTCCAGAGTGGCATTCTTGACTTTGCCTGTAAGAACTGTCCTGACTGGTAGATCTTCCAGATAGATTATACTTCTCTTAAAAAGGTGTATCAAAATCCGTGTGAAAGTGAAAGCTTTCAGGCAGGCTGAGACCTTCTATGTTGACCTTTTAAGTATACACTGATCTCCAAGATACAAAATTGCAATCTTTCTGCAATTTTCATGATACCTACTTATCACGGAGTGCATTTACTTTCTTTGCATTTCAGGCTTAGTGATCTCACACAGCTCCTCTGATGAATGATAAAAACCTCATATGATTCCAGATAAATACAAGTTTGATCCAAAGGATTCAGCTTCAGCACAACATTCACTGTAGTTTTGCTCTTCTTTTTGCCTTCCTTATTTGTGACCCCAATAACTGCTGAAGATACCACAGCAACTCCCTGAATTTGGCCTGAAGACTTAGTTTACTGACTGCACAACATTTGAATATAATCCTGGTTGAGTCTAATGAAGCCAGCAAAATGTGGTGAGGACTTGAGCCCCAGCCTTTTCACTTTCTTCAGTTGTTCTCAGTTGACGAAGGGTCCATATTCCTCTCACCATTCAGTAACATTTTTAGCTTATGAACTGGTTTGTATTCTGTCATGTAATATTTTGAAGAAAACTAGGCTGTTGAAATCTTTCCCCTCCCTCTCACTGCTGCTTGAATGTTCTTGGAGGCTGTTCCTTAAACAAAGGGTTTTTTTAAATGTGATCCCTTTATTTATTTATTTTTTTCTTTTGGAGAGGTTTTCACTATAGGGCGCATGCGCTTGCCAGAACGACAGGGAGAGACAGAGAGACAGAAAACGTGAAATCACCCCCCAGGGAAGATGGCCATGCCGCAATCCCTTCTCCTCCATTATCCTCTTGGGATCTTGGGCATGCACATGCCTGGTGTGAGTTTAAGTCACTGGGTCCGAGACTCGAACCGCGGTTGACTACATGGGAGTCCAGTGACAAAGCCATTACACTAACTGCTGGTCCCTGAACCCTTTTTTTTGAATGTGATTTTTTTTCCATTAAAGATAAAACAATTATTTTGAACAATGCCAAAAAATGTATATATATGTTGGCATTGAGTCCTTAACAAAACTTGTGAAGAGATGTCAATATCCAGTCCTACAAAGCTGACACACACTTCTCCAAGGCTGTCCAGTGTTGCTGAGTAACGTCCAGGACACGTCACAAGTTCTGGTGACTAGGAAGTCCAAAGGCATCACAAAATGGTAGAAGGCAGTACTTTCAGCACAGTAGAGCTTGCTCTGTATCCCTATGACCTTCTCTCCTATAAACTACTTTTTGAAAGTCACTTGTTGTGTCCTACTGAGACTGCCAGATTTTCTGTAAATTTTTCTATACAAAGTAATTTTCAAAGTTCTGCTCTCCTTTAGGTGAAAAAAACTCATTATTATTTAAGTTTTCCATGTTCTGTTATTTTTCTCTGCTTTTAGATATCCTCAAATAATAGACCTGCAATTTATCAAAAGGTAGGGTGTAAAGGCTGCCCTCAATCTATCAAAGTGGCAATAGCATGGGACCATTTTAAACAATGCAGGAAGTTTAGCATCCCTGACCTCCACTCATCAAATGCCAATAGAGCCCCTTCAGTTACTTAGAAAACTACTGTACCACTCCAAATATCTTCTAGGTAGGTAGTATTGTCTCTAATGTGATCTGATTCGTTAAATATAATGGGCCAAAGTCTTCCTCCTACTTTCAGGTTGATGGACTAGTTCTGTTACAAAAGATGCACTTCTATTCCTGATGTTCACTGTATTTTCTAAGACAGTCCCTTCCTTCTAGTCTTCCCTGCTAAAAACCATATTCCTTCAGGCTACACAGTGATTCCCACCCAGAGACCTCTGAATACATTAGGCACTTGCACGCCCACGATCAGGGGTTGGCAGAAGTTCTGGGACCATAGTATCAAGATCCTGTTGCGGGAGTTTCTATCTCTCTTATTCATGGAAGTAATAAATAAACTTTTAAAAAAAGAAATCTACATGGCCATCAGTGTTATAGCTACCTAAAATTTGAAAATGACCATGTCAGTTCTTCATGTAAAATCCTTCCTTCAAAAGCTTTCCACCAAAGATCTCCAGGGTAGACTAGCAATTTGGAGACAGAAAAAAAAACAAGAGTAGAACTAGAGCACATAATAAAGTACAGCAAAGTATATGTGATATGATCCCACTATTTTTTTTTCTTTTTTTTGTTTTGGAGAGTTTTTTTTGCTATAGGGTGGGGGTGCTTGCCAGAAAAACAGAGAGAGACAGAGAGACAGAAAGCAAGAAATCACTCCCCAGTGGGGATGGCCAGGCCGCAATCCCTTCTCCTCCATTCTCCTCTTGGGATCCTGGGCACGCACGCACACACGCCGGGCGTGAGTTTAAGCCGCAGGGCCCGGGACTCGAACTGCGGTCCACTACGTGGGAGTCCAGCAACATAGCCATTACGCTAACTGCTGGTCCCGATCCCTCTATTGTTTTAACCATATATTTTTGTAGTGGTATAGATGGTTTCTGAAGGATACATTAGAAACATCCTGGGAAGACTGGGGCCCAATATGAAAAAAACTACTTTTAATGTATATTGGCTTCTCAGAAAAGTCATGGCACACTTTTGCATGAAAAAAAAAATATGTCATGAGGTTTCCAACAACTCAGTATTTTGTTAGTTACAAAAGAATAACTAGGGGCCAGCAGGTGATGTAGTGGTTAAGACACTAGACTCCCACATGGCCAACTGTGGTTTGAGTCCCAGGCCTGGTGGCTTGCTTTCTTACTTTCCCTTTCTTTCTCGCTCTGTCTCTCTCTAGTCAAATTATAAATAAATAAATAAATAAATAAATAAATAAGAAATAAGTAAATAGCCTCTCCCCCCCCACCGACAGAAATAAGTAAATAGCCCCTCCCCCCCCCCCGTCCCAAGAATAATTAAACTTCTCCCAAAACAAAAAAAGAAAGACTAACTCCACTGCCTAGTGGTTAAGGGAGCCAGAGTCTACTTGGCCAACCACGGTTTGAATCTCAGCCCTCAAAAACTTTTAAAATATGCTGTGTGCCCCGAATTTTGAAAGGACACAGAGATGGAAGAGAAGGGACTGTGTCCTGACCACCCCCATTAGGCAGTGCTTCCCCTGTATCCTTCGCCTCCCCAGCCCCTGGACAAGGACGTGCACCCCTTGGCAATTAAAAAAAAAAAGTAGAGATATATTTATTGCTTTGGGAAAATTATACATTTACTAATTTCAATTTGGTCAAAGAGAGACAGAGAAAGAGCGAGAGAAGATGAGAAAGCAAGCCACCAGGTCCAGGCCTTGAAACACGGTCAGCCATGTGGGAGTCTCGTGCCTTTAACTACCCCACCCCTGCCGGCCTCAGGAAAATTATACTTTTAACAATTTTTTCACATGCGTCCTTCTTCATGGAACAGCTCTCTACCCTCTATTTCAACTAGTCCTTAGGAACTTTGCTCTGGCATTACCTCCTTAAAGAGATAGGTAGATCCTCCTATTTTCTGTAAAAAATAGCATACAGAACTGAAAATGGGGAGAGCACGTGAGGGGGAGAGGTCAAGTCTCTTCGGACATAAAATAATCTGCCATTGGAATGATATTCGGAAAAGCCAACTATATATAACACTTTCAGTGACTATCACAGTGTTTAACAACCCTCACTATCAGCAAATGCACTCTGCACTTCCTGTAGGTCCTGAGACCGTGGGGGCCTATCATTATGTGATCCCTACAGAGGAAGAGAGCCACATTCCTACCCAGAAAACGCTCTAGTCTGGGCTTTGAGTAGTCTTCCTCTATCCTTCAAACCCCACCCACCACAACATTGGCCAAGCAGAAAGCAACTGGCTACTAAACTTTTGAGTTTGACTGGGCAAACAGGATAAAATCCCACTGAAGGGACCCTGAAAATATCCCATCTTCAGTTAACAAATATGCACAATTTAAAATTCTTTGCCATATAAATGATGGCGTGTGAGAAATCTACTTCGTTTATCTAACACAATACACTACATCCTAACCAAATGCTGAGGCCTGTCACAGTACTGCATCTTTGTTAAAGTTTCAGAAGTGAAACCTGTGTGACCTATTCTACTAGGAAGTGAAGGACTCCAGAGATCTGCAATCACTCTCCATTGTCAACCTATCAGGATAATAAAATAGAAAAATTAAAACCATCACTAGTCTTTTTAAAAGAGTCATTAGAAAACTAGACAGTGGTGCAGCAGTAAAATGTGATGCTGTGAGAGGCCGACTCACATGGGAAGACGCCAGGCTTCCAGAGACTTTCTTGAGAACACAGGGCACCTATGTGCCCATGACCCAGAGCAGATTGAAGCTGGGGTGAAACATGGCATTAAGACCCCCACAAGTGGTATTGCTTTCTCTCACTCTCTCATTCATAGAATAAATAAACTTTAAACAGGGTCATTACATTACAGAAGATGGAAAAATTGTTTATGGAACTTTAGTATGAACCATCACCTAATGACTTAATATGTGTGGGGCGGGGCCCAAGCATCTGCATTTTAATCATGTTCCCAGCTGATGCTGATGCTGATGCTGATGTTGATGATGCTGGTCAGGGAAATATACTTTGCGACTGGGTGTCAGCAAATATTTCATGTAAAAACCCAAATAAGGCTCCCGTGATCCCTGAGGTAGAAGACACAGAGGGTAGGAGCTGCTGCCTCAAGTGTGCTGGCACTGTTCTGTCCCTCATCCAACCAGGAGCAACAGGGAGGACAAAGACACTTGGCCTGAGCTCATCAGGGACCCTTACCCAGTCTGCCGTAGGGGAGGAGGAATTTCTCTGGCCCATGTGGCACAGTGCATCACGCAAAGTAGTCTACCAACTTAAATTCTATTTATCAGCTCAATTTCCATCCACGTTGGGAGCAGAAAGATTAGAATAAACTGGAACCAAACACCCGAAGACAGGAGACTCTGTAGGAATTCTCTCTCCACAACCCATCAGCAGTAAAAGTAGAGAAACTCTCCTCTGAAAAACTGAACCTAAAACTCCTATTGTGGATTCCACACTCCTGTTCGCAGTAGAGGAGGGAAACTGGCAAAGAGCTGATTCACAGAGAAGGGCACAAACACACAGTTACAGAAACATACTCCAAAGAAGTAGGAAGAAGTGAGTATCTTACCAGATGACTAAAAAAATCAAAGAAGGGCTTCAAGAAATAGGCGAAAACCAGGAAATACTGCAACATAACAACGCCTCACCAGCAATGGATAAAACATAAGAGATGACAGAAATCAGAAAAAGAATTCAGAACATTCACTGTAACAAAACTCAATGAAATGCAAGAGAAAAGGGACAACCAATTCCGGAAGATGAGAAAGTCCTTTCATGACTTGGAGGAACTCCCTAAAGAAACAGACACACTGAAACAAAGAATCAAACAGAACTTCTGGAGAGAAAGAATATGATGCAGTGAATTAAAACTTCTCTCGGAAGTATCAACAGAGATTAGACCACACAGAAGAATCTCTGACCTTCAAGATAAAAACCTCTGATTAGGTCTAAGAAACCAAAAAGAATGGAAGAATAAACATTAAAAATCAGGATAACAGGGGACAGCAGTTAGCATAACGGCATGTCGCTGAATTCCCATGTAGTCGACAACGGTTCGAGTCCCAGACCCGGTGGCTTATACTCACGCCAGACATGTGTGCGTGCATACCTAAAATCCCAAGAGGAGAATGGAGGAAAAGGGATTGTGGCATGGCCATCCCCCCCTGGGGGTTGATTTCTTGTTCTCTGTCTCTCTGGAGAGTGCATGTGCCCTGTAGCAAAAAACTCTCCAAAAAAAAAAAAAAATCAGGATAACAGGAGCCAGCCAGTAATGTGGTGGTTAGGGCACTGGACTCATGTGTCCAGCTGTGGTTCGAGCCTAGGATCTAGTGACTTGCTTTCTCACTTGCTTTCTCCCCAACCCCCATCTTTCTCTGGCAAGCACAAGTGCTCTATAGCAAAACTAAAATAATAATAAATAAAAATCACATAATTCCTTAAAAAAAAATCAGAACAACAGGGGCCAGCAGGTGACATGGTAAAGGCACTGGACTCCAACATGGCTGACCACAGTTCAAGTCTCAAACCTGGTGAGCTGAAAATCATGCCAGATGCATCTGTATGCATGCCTAAGGTCCCAGGAGGAGAATGGAGGAGAAGGGACTGCAGCATAGTCATTCCCCTGGAGGTGATTTCTCATGTTCCCTCTCTTTCTCTGTCTCTCTCTTCGTCTCTCTCCAAGGAGTGCACAAATCTCATGGCAAAAACCTTTAAAAAAAAAAAAAAAAAAAGACAACATAAAGGAAATCCTAGATACCATTAAATAGCCGAATATCCACATAACAGGTATTCTAGAAGGCAAAGAGATAGGGAAAGGCACAGAAAATTTCTTTCACGATACATTTGCTGAAAACTTTCCAAATTTATAGAAGCATGTGGACATCCCAATCGAAGAAATACAAAGGACACCAAACAGACATAAGAAGATCTCTCCAAGGTATATCAGAATCAATCTGGTAAAAAACAAAGACAATATTCTAAAACTGGCTAAAAGAAACACCAAGTTACAGTTACCCCATTAGACTAATAGTCAATCTCTCAACTGAAACAATGCAGACAAGGAAAGAATGGGAAGACATTTAAAATTATGCAAGAGAAACAATTTCAGCTGAGTATTATACCCAGCAAGATTATCCTTCAAATGGAAAGGAGAAAAAGTATCATTCCCAGATAAACAAATGCTGAAAGAATTCACCAAAACTAAACCAGCTCTTCATGAAATACTTAAAGAAATACTAAATAAGGAAAACTAAAGGGAGATAAACAGAAGAGAACACAAAACAACTAGAAAAAAAAAAAGGATAAGCCCACATATATCAATATAACACTGATTGTTGGTATTACATTTCCCGATGAAAAGGCTAAAAATGCATATTCAACTATCTTACACACAAGCAGGTTTAAGTAGAAACTGACCAATTATTTGATAGATAGTTGTCTCCACAGGTTTCTATGGTTTCTATATTATTACCATTACTCATTGTATAATACTAGGTAAGAGAGGAAAAGTCCAAAATGTTAAAAGTAGCTGAGTCTCTCTTTGGAATGAACTTAAAGAAGGCTAAAATCAAGAATTTTCTAAAGCCTATAAATCAACTAATCTCTGCCTTTACCATGTCTTTGCTTCTAAACATCTTTCCTTTTTTTTTTTTTTTTTTGACATCCTATACAGTAGCACCTAGCTGGGGCTACATATCTTACTGCCGTCACCGAATACATTTTTTTGCCTGAAACTTTTTTTTCCCTATCTTTAACTGGACCAGTGATATCACAGAATTTTTCAGAATATGAAATGCTTATCTCCCATAGTCCTCTACATGGAAATTACAAATTCTTCTTTATTGGCTATACTAAGATTATCTACGTTTTTAAAAATCCATCCTCATTAGTTTATGAGACCTCTTATTGTCTGATTTTTAATCAATTTGTCTTTTTCTTTAGAACTATATTTCATAGTAAAGTATGTCACAGACAATTCAGTACTTCTAGAATAACCAGTGAAGCAGGTTTCAAATGTTTACAACATAATATAATGTTAAATGTTGAACGTGCTAAATATGATTATATCCCTGGTGTGTGTGTGTGTGTGTGTGTGTGTGTGTGTGTGTGTGTTTTTAAAGAATTATTTATTTAATTTTATTTATTCATTCATTTTATTTTTTAATTTGACCAGAAAGACAGAGAGAGAGAGTGAGAGAGGGAAAGTGAGAAAGCAAGCGACCAGGTCCAAGACTCGAACCGTGGTCGGCCATGTGGGAGTCCAGCGCGCTTATCCACTACGCCACCTGCCGGCCCCTATCCCTGGTGTTTTTATTATATACTGTATAAATGTTTTTAAAGACCACTCTGTACCCTACAAAGATATGTAATGATTATACATAAATCATAAATTATAATTTTTTAAAAACATAAATATATTAGGTTTCCTGGTGTCACAGAATTTGTTATACCTACTCAAAGTGCTAAAGTAGCCAGAGATAATATGTAAATGAACAGGTATGGTTATGTTCCAGAAAATGTTATCTATGGACACTGAAATTTAAATTTCATGTAATTTTTAAAAGAATATTATTTTAATATTTTTCCCTTTTTCAACTATTTAAAAGCATCAAAGCCATCCACAGCTTGTGAGCTATACAAAAATAGACAGGAACTGGATTTGACCCATTAGCCATGGCTTGCCAACCCTCGTTCTAAATTAGTGACTCAACTCTCAACCTGACTCGTCATCAGAATTAGCTGGAGGGCTTTAAAAGACCTAGAGAGTTAAGCCCCACCCCCAAAGATTCTGGTTTAATTGGTCTAAGCCTTATAATGATTCTTGTGTGCTGGCAGGATTAAGAACTACTGCTCCTAATCAACATCTCTCCACTTGACTTCTAAAGATAGGTAGGTTTTTCATAGACTTGCATATATATAAATAAAAAAAGATTTCTGCCATAGGGCATGTGCGCTGGCCAGAGAGACAGAAAGCAAGAAATCACCTGGGCGGGGGTGGGGGTGTGAGGGGTGGCCATGCCATAATCCCTTCTCCTCCAGTCACCTCTTGGGATTTTGGGCATGCAGCACATGTGCCCAGCGTGAGTCTTAAGCCACTGGGTCCGGGACTTGAACCACAGTTGACTACGTGGGAGTCCAGCAGTGTAATTATTACGCCATCTGCTGGTCCCTAAAAGTATTCATTTTTTGCAGAACCTTGCACAATCTTCTCACTAATCTCCAAGAGGGGAACATAAAGTATCCAGATTCATTAGCCCACCAAGCCCACTAGAGCATTAAACCCATTAAGCATTTCATTAAAACTTCAATGCTAAAATAAGAAAAAAAGGTTCTGAAAATACTTTAAATGTTAATGTCTATTAAATATTTTTAAAATAGTAATGAATGAATTTTTGAAATTCTCATAGTTCAATGAGTAGAAATTAGAGATAATGGAAACATGTAACAAATACTATTCAGATGATATGATTTAGAATCTAAAATATCTAACACAACATAGATCTAACAGAATTTAACTCTGACATATCCATTAACAATTTCCTTTTTGGTATACATTGTCTTATATAGTACAAGTATACCAAATTTCAATTTATCTTTATAAGAGATCAATGGGGGCAGGGGGGGACTGAATCTGAGTTTAAAACAGGGAAGATAAAGGCCATGAAAGTTGAGTTGTTCCAAGTCACAGAATTGACAAATGCCAGAAAGATAATCTGAATCCTTATGTCATTTCCAGGCCTATAGTCTTTTCACTACACCAAAGTACCAGAAGGAACCTTTAGCTTAACAGCTATTTACTGAACACCTATTATGCAATAACACAGAAATAAAAAATAAGTAGCATAGCATGCTTTAAGGAGACTTAAGTTAAGCCAGTTGCCCAATTATTTGGTTTAAAACCCAGGTCTCTTAAATCTAATCTGAACAATCTTCCTACCTAACGTAATCAATATGTAGCTAAAAATCACATAAGTATTACACTCCCTAAGGAGAAAAATATTAAAAGTATTTAATTAAAAGAGAGTAACACTGTTTAATGTCAGAGGTGATTACAATTTTTTTTACTGTACATGTTATTAGAAGTGTAGCAAGAAGGGCTGATCCACATAGATGTCTTTAGCATTTTTAAGGCAAACTCAGTTCCAAACACAGACACAACTAAGAAATAATTGGGGGAGATGGAGTACAGGGGGTAATCGGAGCTCTAAATCAATTTCCAAAGCAAACTCTATTCACTTTAGTATAGTACAGCAAATTCTCAAATACTTCATTTGTAAGTTTCCTATGGAGATCTCTCTCTCTCCCCATGAGTTTATTTATTTCTTCCATGAGAGAGAGAAAATGAAAGAACCCTCAATAGGGTCTTGATTCCACAATACAAATCTTAGACAAATATGGGCCCAGTGTATACAGGGAGATCTCCAGACCTGAATCAGAAATATTCCTATGTGGGATTCCTTTACAAAATAATATGCATGGGGACCCCTCTTACAGATGTTTAATGCGATTATTTAGAAAACATAAATATTTAAGTGAATTGAGACAGTTATCCTCAACAATCTTTAAAAAACAATTTTGTATAGGGCAGACCTCATGGCCTAGTGGTTAAGGGAGCCTAATTCTACATAGCCAACCATGTGGTTCAGATCCCAGCTTTGGTGGCTTGAAAAACATGCCAGGTGCATGTGCACATGTACCCCAAATCTCAGCAGGTCGGAGAAATGGAGAAGGGACTGTGGCATGACCATGCCCCATTGGGAGGTGCTTGCTCACTCACTTGCTCTCTCTCTGACAAGTGCAGGTGCCCTCTGGCAAGAAAAAAGAAAAATGAAAAAATGGGGACTTAGCAATAATACAATCCAGTGGATTAATGTTGAGTGAACATCATTAACAGATCTATAAAAGTCTCTGTGTCCAATCTTACACTGTTTTAACATTTTCCCTCATGGACAAGATAAGGATCTAGAAATTATAATAAAAATATCGAAAAGAATTTCAGAAAATCACCAATTTTTCTTTCATCTCTGTTCAGCAAAGTAGAACCTGGAACTATCTGTCACATTTGAGGAAAAAGTCCAGTGAAGATGCTCTAATTATACGGACCAAAAGAAAGTAACAGATTCAGGAGCTGAGCTAAGGAATAGAGCAAACTAGAATGACTCTTAACACCTACTGACCAATCAATGAATGATACATATGTGGTACACTCTGATCACTTCAGAAGAAAATAATAACCATGGATATTGAAATTTTTATATCCTCAACTAAATTAATTCCAGTATACAACAAGAAAGACGTGATTTTTCTCATAACATTGGTAACCTCTGGCCAAGTAAAATTAAGAAAACCATTTTAAGTTAAGGTTTCTTTATAAATAAAAACTATACTTACCACAATCCACTCAGCAATATTTTCATAGAGCTCTGGACTAAAAATGGCTTTCTTAAGCCTAGCTAGAGGACCATCAGCATCTACTAATCTGCATCGCATGAAAACATCACAGTAGCCTCTAAAATCATTGCAAGGAGACCCAGGTTGCAGAGTGATGGTTCGACCACTGAAATGCTTGTTCCACTGCATAGATCCTGTACTGGCACAAGTTGAAGGATCCACTGAAAAAAAAAAAAGTGCCATATATAAATAAAAGAGCAGATTTCATAATGGATCAGTTAGGGGAAAAGAAATGAAAGAAGGAACTGCCTAGAATCAGTACCATGATATGGCACATAGACCATAACTACTCAGGTTAGATAGCACTATTAGTAATTCACTTTAAACGTCACAATATAAACAATCAGCAAGTCTTGTCTTAGTGCCTGCAATGCCTTTAAAATTGTGTTTATATAAATTATTGCCGCAAACCTAGCACTGTTTTATCTAGCTTATCATTTTATAGACATTCTAGGAAACATAATGTTAGAGACATAATGCTATGCTACATTTAAAATTTTCTCAAGAGGATAGAGTTAGCCGGAAAACTATCTGTTTAAACTATATGTCACAAAGCTTAACATTTAAAATTTAGAAGAAAATAATGGTTTCTGAAGCAGATTTTATATTCTTGCATTTTGAAGGCCTTACTTTTCTTCATACAGCAGACATGGCATAGCTCTTTATCATCCTTGCCATCAGAACTGGCACAGGTACACTCCTCCAAGCCATATTTCTCACAGATAGAACCTGCACATTGCTGGAAGAGAAATAAAAATAGATTATTTGATTCCTATACAATCAAATCTACTGTTCACAGTAATAGGCAGGTAGGTATAGCTTCAAATGTCAAAATAATTGAGTGGAAATAAAAATGGGAAAAAAAAATAAACCACAGATGAGTATCAGAATGGGATCACACAACTACATCTGAGTAAGAATAAATAACAAGTAAGATAGTAAATTATTTAAATACATGGCAAATACCAATAAAAATGAAACCAAGAGACTAGATAAGCATCAGTTTTATGTTGGTTATTATGTCTTCTCTATAAAGAGAGAAAAATGAAATTTTCCTCATGTCAAGGAGAGTGGTATTAGCCATGGCAAAAGCCTTCACATTCAGAGAAAATGAAAAGTTATTTTATTTAGAAATTTGAATTATTGGGCCAGTCCGTGGTGTGGTTAAGGCAGCTGGATCCTACATGGCTAACAGACTGTGTGGTTTTAGTCTAGGACCCACTAATTTGAAAGACATGCTGGGTACATGTGTATGCATGCCCAAAGTCCTGACAGGAGGAAGAAATGCAGGAAAACGGATTGTGGCTTGACCATTCCCTATGGAGAGTGACTCCCCCCACCACCTTTTCCCCTGGTAACTATATATGCTCTGTGTCAAATTTAAAAATTTTTTTAAATAAAAAATTGTGGTTTTTTTTTTTTTTTTAGACAGGGTCTTGCAGTCATCATGTTCCTCCTGCCTCAGCCTCCCAGATGAGACCACAGGTATGTACCACCATGCCCAGCACTTTCTTAGACAGTCTCACTATGTTGTGCAGGCCAGTCTCAAGCTCATATTCCACCGGCCTCAGCCCTCCCGGGTCACTAGGACTACAGGCACACACTACTTTGTCTAGCCTTTAGGTTGAACCAGGAACTAAACCCAGGGATCCTATGTGGTCCCAGCCTGTGGAAACCAGTATTTTTGCAGTGTTCACCACCACAGCTAGGCCTAAAATACTAATGTGTAAACCTTAAGGGCCACACAAAGTCACATGCCTAGCTGTATAACTGTACTTCTCCAGAGAACTATCATGTAGTTGAAAGATAAAAGACAAGTCAGTAGCTGACTGTAAGCCACATAATGCATTCATAGACTTGCGGGGAGCGAATAGGGACATTACTAAAACAGAAAATGAGATGAATTATTTCGCCATGCAGCTGTGTCAACAATTATTCTGAAAAAACAGATTTCACAAAATCATTGAAAAACATATAAAGTCAAATGCTTACCCCATTAATGCATACTTGTGTATGCCTATTACAGTCTGTAAAGTTTGGTTTAGGGTCAGATGCTGGGCAGAGAGCTGTGAAGCCATTACATATTCCTTCTCTTGCACAGTCTGAATCATCCCGGCACTTCTCAGACTTTGACTTAAATGTGCACTGTGCTGTACAACAGGGACCCTGACTTGGACTAGAAGAAACATTGAGTGATTAAACACAGTACATTAGGTATGTTTTGTATGCTTTGCTTAGATATACTTCTAATTTTTAAATCATAAATCTCTTCTTTGAAATGTTAAGTGTGTTACTGGTAGGTAAACTTCAAATATTGGAATAAGAGACTACTAAATGTAAACACTCAAATAAGTGTAGAAAAATGATTAAGCTTTTTTTTTAATTGAACTATACTACAAGGCTACTTCAAAAAGTTCAAGGAAGGGACCAGCAGATGGCATAATAGTTACATCTCTGGACTCACATAGTCAACCATGGTTTGAGTCCCAGACCTGGCAGCTTAAAAACTCACACCATGTGCGTGTGCATGTGTGCCCAAAATCCTGAGAAGAGATTGAAGAAGAAGGGATTTTGGCATGGCTTCCCCCCCCAACTGGGGGGGAGTAATTTCTCACTTTTTGTCTGTCTCTCTGGCCTATATCAAGAAAAACTCTACCAAAAAAAAAAAAGTTCATGGAAAATGGAATTAACAAATGAGTTTATTTTAGTGCAAAAAATGTTTGAAATCCATGCAAAGTTTTTTTTTATAAGACACATTTCCAGCGGGTAGTGTGGTGTTTAAGGTGATGGACTCCCACATGGTCTATAGCAGTTCAAGTTCCAGACCTAGGAGCCTGAAAATCACACTGGCATGTGCGCATGCATAACCAAAAATCCCATGAGAAGAATGAAGAAGGGACTGTGGTGTGGCCGCCCCCTTGAGAGGGTGGTGACTGCTCACTTCCCCTCTCACTATCTCTCTCTGTCTCTTCCTACAAGCACACATGCCCTATGGCAAAGACCATAAAAAAAGACCTATTTCCGATTTGTTTGAAAACTCCTTGTATAGTCAGCATTCTTACTCAGTTTGCCTTTAGTGAAAGGCTATAAAGGAAAGCAGATTAAATTTTAGGCCATTTATCAGAATTTCTATCATAGTTAAATCATATATTAGTCAATTTATCATTTTCACTCACTCTTAGATATTAAAATTAAACTAGGGCACAGACCAGTCAACTAAAAATTATTGTACAAACACTACTGTATTGTTTATATCAAACACTACACAAGTAATTTGGCAAGAGATTATAAGACACTAAATTATAACAGTGTATGAAGTACATGTTACCTAAATATGTGAAGACTTCTAAATACATGAAAGATGGCCACATGTTTTAAAGTTACAAACTAAATATTAATAACATGTATGTTATTGAGTAGCCTTTCCATGCCTTTGTTAGGCATACAAATTCTACCATACAAATTACAACAAGTAATTCAATCTGTCAACAACGGGACACAAATCAATGTAATTGCAGAAAGAGTAAAACTAAATAAATAAACTTTTAAAACCACAAGCATCTCTTAATGTCGGTGTTACATCTGTCACAACTGCTTTCAGGTGACTCTGCAGGAACACTAACACTGCTGGAATCAGGAAGGTACCTGCACTGCTTTCCAGGTTTCAGTTTGCACTTCTTCCCCTCTGGCTGGTTTGCATCGAAGCAGCACTCATCTTTACACTGGTCACTGTAGCCACAATCACATTCTTCACCTTGTTCTACCATTCCATTTCCACATATAGGCTGACCAGATTCTGTGGAAAATAAACAAGACTAGGTGACCACTACATGTACATACTGATTTTATTTAAAATTCACAAATGTGGGAACAGCGGATGGCATAATGTTTACATCACTGGACTCTCACATGGCCCACCGCAGTTCAAGTGCCAGGCACGTATTTGCATGCCCAAGATCTTGGGAGGAAAACGGAGAAGGGATTGTAGATGGCCATCCCCCCGGAGGGTGATTTCTCACTTTTGGTCTCTCTCTGGTGAGTGCTCGTGCCTATAGAAAAAAAATGTTTAAAAAAAAAAAAAAGAAAAGAAAAAAAAATTACAAATGCTTCAGAACGAAAGGAGAAAGGAAATGTTGATAAATGAGAAAAATAGAACAAGGAATCTAGAAATCAAAAGACCTAATTCTAACAGAGGCTCTGCTACTAACTAGCAATGTGGCCGTGGGCAAGTCACTTCCCCTTTGGGGAACTCAGTGTCTAATTCTGTATAGAGAAATAATTTAACCTGAGAGTCCCTTTAAAGATCCCTTTCAGATGTAGTAACCTGGTATTTAGGCCCTGCCACACTGAGTTTTTGGACTTTTTAAAGGTATTTATTTATTCCATGAAGGAGAGGGACAGAGATACACCTCCGACAGGTGTTGGCCTACAATCCACTCCCCAGTTTCAGCCAGCTCTGGACATGTTTACCCAGCTTACACAGGGGGATCTCTGAATGCAAACCTCACCAGAAAAAAAAAATCACATCAGAAATGGTCAAAAGACATGAACAGACAGACATATCACCAAAAATACACAGATGGCAACACAACAAGCACATAAAAGGTTCAGATATCATAGTCTTAGAAAAACGCTAATTAAATCCATGACATATCACTACATACTTATCGGGATAATTAAAATAAAAAATAGTGAAAACAGCAAATACTGGGGGAGATGCTGAGATCTGGGTCATTCATACACTGCTGTGAGGATGTTTCCAGCCATTTGGAAACTTCTAGCAGCTCATACAAAACAAAATAAGCAATCACTATATGGTCTGTCAATTAGGTTTTGGGACATTTATCTCTAAGAAATAAAAATTTGTGTTCATATGAAAAAACAGCAAATGAATGTTTATACCAGCATTTGTCGTAAGAGCCAAACACTGAATAGCCCAGATGTCCTTCAACAGGTGAACAATTAAATAAACTGTGGCACTTCCAAGCTACCTTGGAATATAACTCAGTAATCAAATGGAACAAAGTACTGATACAGGCAATCATTCAGTGTGAATTTGTTGAGTAAAAACAAGACAAATCCAAAAGATTATAAACCATATGATTCCATTTATATAACATTTTGGACACAATTTTAGAAATGGAGAAGAGACTAATGAGGGAGGGGCCAGTAGGAGGACAGTGGGTACGGTTATAAAAGAGCAACACCAAGGGATTCTTGTGCTGATGGAACTATTGTGAATCTTTACCTTTTTAGTGGATATAAAACTCACACTGTATAGATGGTTAAGGTGCTAGACTTCCACATAGCTAATCACAGTTCAAGTATCAGACGTGGCGGCTTACTTTCTCGCCTTTCCTCTCTCTCTGTCTCTATAGTCAAAGTAAAAAATAATAATAATAAATCAAATGAAATAATTCTTTTTTTTAAAAAAGCCAGATCTCACATGGTCAGTCATGATTCCAGCCCTGACACATATGCCACAAAATCTCAATGGGTAGAGAAATGAGGGGGGATAAAAGGATTGAGGCATGACTATACCCCATTAGGGGATACCTGATTTTTCTCTCCCTCCTCTACTCTCTCTGGTGAGTGCACACACCTCTGGCATTTAAAAAAGAAACAAAATACTATGCTCTGAAATAAACCAGATGTGCAAAAAATAAATATTCTATGATCCCACTAATATGAAGTACCTAGAATAGCCTAATTCAAAGAGACAAACAGTAGATTAGAGATTACTAGGGGCTGCAGGGTGGGAGGAACAGGAACTATAACTTAATAGTTACAGAATTTCTGTTTAGGATAATTAAAAAAACAAACAGTTTAGAAATAGATAGTGGTGGTTACACAACATTACAAATGTAATTAGTGCCCTGGAAATTGGTTACAATGGCAAATTTTAGGTCACGTATATTTTACAACAGTAAGAAAAAAAAAAATGTCATAGTAGCTTTATTTATACTAGCCAAAACCCCAAAAGCCCACGTGTTCATCAACAGAAAAGTGCATGTGCAAGATGAGATACATTCATACCATGCAATACTACTTGACAATAAAAAGGAATGAAATAGTATTGATGAATCTCAAAATATTATGTTAAATTAAAGCAGCCTTCTACAAAAGGGTATAAATTGTATGATTCCATTTATATGAAATTTAAAAAAAATCCAAAGTGGGGACCAGCAGTTGGCATAATGGCTATGTCGCTGGACTCCCATGTAATCAATCGCGGTTCGCGTCCCAGACCCGGTGGTTTAAACTCACGCCGGGCGCGTGTGCATGCGTGCCCAAAATCCCGAGAGGAGAATGGAAGAAAAGGGATTGGGGCATGGCCATCCCCCTGGGGGGTGATTTCTTGCTTTCTGTCTCTTTGTCTCTCTCTGTCTGGCGAGCATATGGGCCCTATAGCAAAAAGAAAAACTGCCCCCCCCCCAAAAAAAATCCAAAGTGAAATAAATCAGACAGTTGTTGCTTCTGGGAGTATGTTAAAAACAGACTGGGAAAAAAAGTTAAAAAAAAAGTTTGCATTCTCTATCTTAGCAGGTGCTTAGTTTACAAAGGTAATGCATTTGTGCAAATTCATCAAATGGTACACTTCAAATTAATGGATTTTGTTGTTAAAGAATGATAAACAATACTGAACAAGAATTAATGATATGCAGGCTAGAACTTCAAAGGAGTGAAATATCCTGACATCAGCAACTTACTTTAAATTACAATAAAAATCATAGATTGAGGGGTTGAGATTAATAAATAGGTGATAAAGAGACAGCAGGTGGTGTGGTGGTTAAGGTGCTGAACTCCCACATGGCCGACCATGGTTTGAGCCCTGGACCTGGCAGCTTACTTTCTCACTTTCCCTCTTTCTGTCTCTTTCTCCTTCTCTGTCTCTCTCTGATAAGCACATGTGCCCTATAACAAATTAAAATAATAAAAAATAAGATAAATAATTAAGAAAGGTAAATAAATATGTGATAAAGTAAATACAGCAAAGTGTTAACGATCATAAAATACAAGTGGTGGATGGGGCCAGCAGGTGGCATAGTGATTAAGGGTACTGGACTCCCACACGTGGCTGACCGTGGTTTGAGTCCTGGGCCTGGTGGCTTTCTCTCTCTGTCTCTCTCTGTCTCTCTCTCTCTCTCACACACACACACACACACACACACACACACACACTCTGTCCCTCTCTGGTCAAATTAAAATAAATAAAGTTAAATAAAATAATTATTTAAAAAAATATATATATAGGTGGTGGATATGTAGGTGCTCACTGTATGTCTTTTAAGTTTTTGCAAGGTATGAAAATGCTCGTTATAAAGTGTTAGGAAAATATACATACCAACAAAACAGTTGTTTCTCTTCTTCTCAAGAACTTGGCTTATATTCCTAATACTACACAGTGAGAATTTGTTGTTGTTAAGTTTGTCCCCTGATGTTGCTCTTGCATACATGATGTAATTGCCATTTTCTTTTTGTCCTAAATTCTTAGATTCTCCTGGTGTGCACTCTGTTCCAGAATCATGCTGTCAAACAGAATATAGAGTTACATAAACAGGAAGTAAAATAAGGTTTTCAGGTCATCTGATTAAATGCAATTTTCTCACCATAAGAACAATGGAAGCTTGTGGACTCATCCTTAGAAAGGATCTTACAATTGTTTTAGAATGTGATTAGGAAAACAATTTGCTCTCTAAAGGCAACTGTCTTAGAAGGGAAGGAAAAACAGTGGGAGTACAGCCACAATTGATAGCTTTGTAAGTACAACTAGAATGGAGGACAAAAATAAAAGTCTATTAATAAGCTCACCTACTTTTAAAACTAATCACATAGTATAAACTACATTTAAATTACTAAATAGTCTTTCAAATATATGTTAAATCATGTTATGCCTGGACCATAGAATAGATGGTGAAATACAAGAGAAAGGAAACAAAAGTGAATGGCATATGGTTAAATATATAAGAAACAGGAATTTAAGATAGCTAACTTATTAACAATTGATACTGCATAAGAATGGTAAGTATAATATGGGCCAGCAGGTGGCGTGGTGAAGGGTGCTGCACTCCCACAGAACCGACTGCGGTTCAAGTCCCGGACCTGGCGGCTTGCTTTCTCATTTTCTCTCTTTATCTCTCTCACTCTGTCCGTCTCTGGTCAAATTAAAAAGAACAAAAGGAAAAAAGGATCACTCAACATAAAAGTTAGGCTACTAACATTTTTTAAATCTAATCATTAGACAATACTTACTGGAGATCCAAAGTTATGTCCCACTTCATGAGCAAAAGTAATGTGAGAAACTTTGGGAGGTACATGAGATCCATAGTTCTGAACAGTAATAATTCCAGTGTTTAAGGACTTCTTCTTACCATCTGAGTAGAGCTTACTTTTTTCACATATTCCTCCAGAGCTTCCTAATTCAGAACAGAAAAATGCCTAATTAGCACTTAGTTGCACACATTCCCCCAGGAAAAAAACAGCTAATATATATTAAATCAGAATATTTTGTTTCAAATCTAAAATAAAATTGGTACTCAAATATCAAGATACTCAGAAGTTTCTTTAGACCAAGACTGGAAAATCATTTCGAATAAAAGTTTTAATAGCATCCATAAAGAAACTGCCAGGATTCAGTAAAGAGCCATTATATTCTTTTTCATAATCAAAATACATATACATTTTTGCTCCCATTGATTTAGCAAAACAAATATTTACCCTTTCTTTTTACTAAATTTCATTTAAGTTTGAATATATCAATATTTATATTGAGCCAAAGCCTATACATTTTATCCTTTTAAAAAGAAAATTTATCATTTGAGTTAAATAAAAATTAAACAAAGTATTCTCAAATAGATTCAGACAAAGTCACTTCTACAAACAGCAGCAGTGATGCACATGAATATGTGATTCACTCTGTCCTGAGACAGTGTACACTATATTTGTAAAAAGAAAAACAGTCACATCACATTTTTTAGTTTACATTTTTAAAAGTTTCTCTATTTTTAAAATATAATAGAGGTTTCTCTAGTTTTTAAATATATTAAGACAGACCGGAGTATTCTGATAACTCATCAAATTCTTTCAAATTAGCTTAATACAAGTTATAAACAAATCATTAAGTTATTTTAAAAGTCTAACATTTATAATCCTTGATAAAGTAGTAATAAAGGCAATTCTGAAAAAAATGATACTGCAATAAAATTAATGCCTTGTTTCTATTAAACACAAGAAAATATACAGCAATAAAATATAAATCTGAATTACTGGTTTTTTTTAAAAGAATTATTTAACTTTGTTTTTTCTTTTTACTTATTTTTTTATTTGACCAGAGAAGAACAGAGAGAGAGATAGAGAGAGAGAGAGAAAGCCACCAGGTCCAGGACTTGAACCATGGTCAGCCATGTGGGAGGTCCAGTACCTTTAACCACCACATCACCTACCAGCTCCCTGAATTTATTGTTATAATTTAGAAAGTTAAAATAACTATGCACTTCACAGAGAACTAAAAGACTAAGCTATACACAGATTAAACCCAGCAAGGTTAAGAATCTTTATGATATCCAAAATTTACTACCTTTTTTATGTATAAAACTAAATTCAGAGAAACAGCAAGTGATTTGTGAATGGTTAACAAGAATTATCTTAAATTAGTTCTACTTTTG
The DNA here is from genome assembly GCF_000334495.1 of Tupaia belangeri chinensis. Lineage (NCBI taxonomy): Eukaryota > Metazoa > Chordata > Mammalia > Scandentia > Tupaiidae > Tupaia > Tupaia belangeri. Next base: position 7,835,198 of record NW_006159521.1, on the reverse strand, counting down.
GAGATAAGTCCTAAGGGCCACATCACTACCATTTCTAGAAACTAGAAAAGATACAAATAAAAACACTGTATATAATAATTATAATCCACACATCATAGTTTTCAACAAATAGTAAATTAATATCCTGCCTTAGTGAAGATGTCATATGCAAATTGGTCCAATGCAGTACTGTCAAACTTGAAATAAGCATAGAAGACTCCACACTGCAAATCTTAATCAGTTAAAAAAAATAAGTAAATAGGCAGTTTTAAAACTCTGAAAATATACATGTTTCTGGTTGTCTTTTTTTTAAAGTCTAGCTTATTTACGGGAAGATCATACATAAATATACATGTTCTCTTCTGAAATATAGTCTTCATAATTAAAAATCTGCATGTTCTCTTCTGAAATATAGTCTTCATAATTTATATCTTGCTTAACTTCTTAAACAACTCCATTTGGTCTTAATGATTATTGCTTACATAAAATCTTAATATTTGTTACAGTCTAATAGCATATGCTGGAGTAAATTATACAGGAAGAAATAAAATATTGTATCTAATTTTATAAGTTATAGTTTAATTTTTTTAATAATACTGCAACTAGTTTTGAATATGACAGAATATCAATTAGTGATGAGAAATCTTAATATACACCCATAGCGTAACTCCAGCTCAGTAGTTGCTTTAATTATAAATGTAAGATTTTACTGTATATAGCCATTGCTGGAAAATACACATTGTGAAGATACGATGAAGAGGGTTAAAATGCTTTTAACTCATGTCAAAAGCAATTACTATGGGATGATTTAATGAACAACAAAGAAGTATAATAGCATTCTTTCAACTATGGGACAGTCTAAGAACTGAAGTCACAGAATATCAGATCTAAGACTTGTAAGAAACCCATGCCAACCTAACCTCCCCAAGACAGCCTCAGAAAAAAATAAAATACCTTGGCAGATTCTATACATACAGATTGGGTATGAGAAAGTTTAAAATTAATAACAACGTGCTGACTGTACAATATCCATTTGAGCAGTCATACGGGGCCAGATCCACCCTGAACCAGATAACACCTCCTCTCTCAGAGACTGTGAAATAGGCTTTCAACTCTGGAACCGGTCCTCACACTTACTGGGTAGATATGGAGATGTTAAACATACAAGGGATGATCCAGACACGCACAAATGCCAACAGCAAACGTCCTACTGCAATGTTCTAAAGATAAAATTCTCCTAGCCTTAAAATTTAAACTTTTATTTATTATTATTATTACTGTTATTATTTCATTTGCTGGAGGGCATGCCCACTCACTGGAGAGAGAGAGAGAAAGTAAGAAAGCACCCCTCATGGGGGATGCCCATGTCATAATCCCTTCTCCATTTCTCCTTTCCGGAATTTAGATACACATGCACATGTACCTGGCATGTTTTTCAAACTGCCAGATCCAGGACTCAAACCATGTAGTCAGTCATGTGGGATCTAGTTGTCTTAACCACCATGCCACTGGCTGGTCCAAAATTAGATTTTAAACAAAAGGCTAAGAATTCAATAGGCAATAGGCTTTAGGTTATTTTGAGAATCTTATGTTGAGTTTTGCATACCCTCAAATGCTTTTTTTTTTTTTAATTTCAAATTTTACATAAAGTCCCCACCATGATGTATACAATATACATTTTTGGGGGGGGGGGAGAGATTTTCACTGTAGGGCGCGTGCGCTCGCCAGATAGACAGAGAGAGACATAGAGACAGAAAGCGAGAAATCACCCCCCAGGGGGGATGGTCACGCCGCAATCCCTTCTCCTCCATTCTCCTCTCGGGATCTTGGGCACGCACGCACACGCGCCCGGCGTGAGTTTTAAGCTACCGGGTCCGGGACACGAACCGCGGTCGACTATGTGGGAGTCCAGCAACATAGCCATTACGCTAACTGCTGGTTCCCTACAATATACATTTTTTTAAACAGAGAACTTTACATTTTTACGTCTGCCGAATATTTCCTCCCTTTGCACCTCAAGTTCTAATACGTAAAATCAAAGGTTTTTAAGTCAAAAATGCCAAAAGAGACTACTACTACCAAATGGAATGTCTCAAAAACTGTTCTTCACAAATAGAGGAAACCCAAATGGTTCAAGATCCACTACGGAGGTGAATTCAAAATAGCCTCACTCAATGACTGGTTGAACTGATATTGGTTGAACTCAGCATGCTAACTGGTAACTTTAAGGCTGATAATACAGGAGCAGAATATACCTTAAGAAGCAGGGGGACCAGCAGTTAGCATAATGGTTATGTCGCTGAATTTCCCATGTAGCTGACCGCAGTTCGAGTCCCAGACCTGGTGGCTTAAACTCACACCAAGCGAGTGTGGGTGCATGCCCAAGATCCTGGGAGGAGAATGGAGAAAAAATCCCCCTGAGGGGTGATTTCTCGCTTTCTGTCTCTTTGTCTCTCGCTGTCAGTCCGGCAAGCGCATGTACCCTGTAGCAAAAACCTCTCCCCCCACCAAAAAAAAGGCAGGAAAATGAATTCTCAAGTTAAAGAAGTTCAGCAAATGAAATAAAACAAAAGTATTATGTAATTTAAAGAATTGACTCTTAAGGAGTCAATGTTTCTGCCTCTAAGCTGCCCCAGTAGCCTAGTAGGTAAGGGAGCTAGATCCCACATGAACAACTAGGGTTTGAATCTGAGCCTTGCATGTTATATGTGTGTGCAAAATCTCAACAGGATGTAAAAATGGAGGAGAAGGGACTGCAGCATGACAACAGCCCACTGGAGGGGTACTTTCTCTCTCCGTGACTCCAGTGAGTGCACGAACCCTCAATAAATTTAAAAAAAAAAAACTCAAGTGGTACATGGTTACTTCCTTAACACAGCTTACATAAAGAAAATTTTATACTAATTTTTTTCAATTTCAGATTTAAGACTGACTTTGTTTTGTGGGCCAGACTTTCTATGGCTCCATTTCAGATCCTTTATTTCAAATGGGAATCTCCAAGTCAGCCCAATTTGATGGTCATTTCTACTTATATGGAATTGGGCTGGAGGTGTGCTGTTTTCCTCATAAAAGAAACCCAAGGTACCACTCAACTACCAAGATGGTATTAAGGAAGAAAAAATTAGAAACAGTGTAAAAAAGGGCCAGTTCTCAAGGAACCAGCAGTTCGCGTAATGGCTATGTCGCTGGACTCCCACGTAGTCGACCGCGGTTCGTGTCCCGGACCGGGTGGCTTAAAACTCATGCCGGGCGCGTGTGCGTGCGTGCCCAAGATCCCAAGAGGAGAATGGAGGAGAAGGGATTGCGGCATGACCATCCCCCCTGGGGGAGTGATTTCTCGCTTTCTGTCTCTATGTCTCTGTCTGTCGGGCGAGCGCACGTGCCCTATAGCAAAAACCTCTCAAAAAAAAAAAAAAAAAGGGCCAGTTCTGTAAACGGAGCTGGGTTCCATATGGCTCACCATGGTTGAAATCCCAACCCTGGTAGCTTGAAAAACATGCTAGTCACATGTGTGTGGATGTTCAAAATCCTGACAGAATGAAAAAATGGGGAAGGGAATGCAGTATAATCAGGTCCCACTGGGGGTTGTTTTCTCCCTCTCCTTCTCTGTTTCTCCTTTCTGAGAACGTGCACCCCTCTGGCAATTAAAAAAAAAATGTGAAAAAGACTCAAAGGTAAGAACCTGCTATTCAAATGTTTCAACCTCCATTGGTTTTCTTGGCTCAACTGTCAGTGAAAAGGACTATAACTAATAATATAACTACTTCATGAAAATTAACATAATACCACAACAAAATCTTTCCTGCCAATAGACAGTTGGCAGTTTTAGTGAAGTATTTGCAGAATTAAATAAAATTAAAGTCACATAATACAACAGAATCAGAATGAGCAAGGATTAAGTCAAATAAAAATGAAAGAGTAACAAATTACAAAGCGAATAAATCAACTATTAAATGCTATTTTAAAAAACAACAAGATGGGTCCAGCAGGTAGCACGGCAGTTAAGGCACTGGACTTGAACCATGGTCATCCTTTTGGGAGGACCACATGGCCGATCACAGTTAAAGTCCCAGACCCAGTGACTTGAAACTGATGCCAAGTGCATGTGCATGCATACCAAAAGTCCCAAGAGGAGAAGAGATTGTGGCATGGTTATGTCCCCCACCCCAGGGGGGCGGGGGCGGGTTCACTTTCCTTCTCATTGTCTCTGTTCTCTGGCAAGTGCACGTGACCTATGGAAAAACGTAACGGAAAAAAAAAATAGCAAGCATTACTAAGACCTACAGGCAAACATATAAAATCTAAAAGAAGGGCAAGATTGAAGCAATTATAATATAAAAAAAGTTGAAGCAAAATTATTTACCTGAATTTACAGAGAGAGAATAGACAAGAACTCAGTCTCTTCTAAATTCCAGACCCATTACTTTCCCCCATTATGTCCAGATAACTGTCAGAAGTCAAAATATTATAGCCATTTATTATTTTATAACTCCTCCCTTTTAAGGAAGAAGACTTGAAATGAATTCCACAGTGTATAAACTCTGTTAATAAGCAGGAAACAGGAGACCAGCAGATGGCATAATAGTTACATAGCTAGACATGCATGTAGCCAACCACAGTTTGAATCCCAGACTGGGTGGCTTAATACTCACACCGGGTGCATGTGCACGCATGCCCAAAATCCTGAGAGAGAATGGAGTAGAAGGGATTGCGGCATGGCCATCTTCCCTGGGAGGTGATTTCTCACTTTCTGTCTCTCTGTCTCTCTCTGTTGAGTGCAAGCACCCTGTAGCAAAAATCTATCACTGCCCCTCCTCCCCAAAAGAGGGCAGGAAACATTCTGATTCTGTATTATGAACACCTCAAAAAAAGGGAAAGCTAAGATACTACACTAAAAAATCTAGAAAAATAACTACCAAATACACTGAATCTGGAGTCAAAAGGTCTAGATTCCAGACTATCTCTAGATGTGTGATAACAGGTTGATCACAAAGTTTCCAAACTCAAGTTTCCTCATCAGTACAATGAAGATAATAATACCTACATCTCATAAGAGTACTAAAATAATTGAGGAGACCAAATACATAAAGGTCTTTATAAAAAATAAATAAATAAAATGTAAGTCAAATATAAAACTCAGTTTGGTTAGTGAAGACAAAGAGAAGTGAAGAAAGCCATAGTGGTCTATCAAGGTAGTATCCTACATCAGAAAAAGTTGGGACAAACAAAGATTGCTCCTGTCTTTCCCACTCTGGCCCCTATTTTCCTGTCCCTGTAGTCCCTTCTCAGTAGCTCTTAGAAAAAGGCTTTCAAGGGCTTAACAGAGAGTAAAGGCAGAGAGCACAGAATGCCTGGAGTGAACGGAGAGATTTTAATTTGGAAGGGGAAAAATGGGGGGGGGGAGATACAGAGGTAGAACTTGACAACAGAAATCCTATTTTTCCACTCTCGTCGCTGAACACCCTATTTTTGTTCATGAAGTGCACATTAAGTATCCTGTTTCATCTTTATGAAGAACCTAATAAAATACAAGTAGCTCCCGGACCCCGTGGCTTAAAACTCACGCCGGCGCATGTGCGTGCGTGCCCAAGATCCCAAGAGGATAATGGAGGAGAAGGGATTGTGGCATGGCCATCCCCCCTGGGGGTGATTTCTCACTTTCTGTCTCTGTCTCTCTCTGGCTTTCTGGCGAGCGCATGTGCCCTATAGCAAAAACCTCTCAAAAACAAACAAACAAAAACAAGTCACACGCCCCACCATTTTCAGAACTCTGCCTCATGGTGCTTCAGCAGAATGAGCAGCATCACAAATTGTGGTCCAAGCACATGATATAAACACTAACCAGTAGCCCAGGTCTAACTATGAGAAAGAAAAATGCCAACAGAAGAGCATACTGCAACACATCTGACTAGTACTCTTCAAAACTGTTTTGGGGTGGGGAGTATGAGAACTCTCTATACTATTTGCTTAATTTTTCTATAAATCTGAAACTGTTCTTTTTTTTAAAAAAAAAAAAAAACTATTTTTTAAAAAAGTAGCTGTTTCTATAGACATAAAAGGTATCTGAAGATTTAGGCAAAATGTGACCAAGTTCCTGCAGGACTATACATTCTTAATGAAACAAACAACCTGTAGTTGAAATGCAACAAGGCAGAAAGTTTTCAGTTTGAGACCATCCATTTCACTAATCCTAGAAGTATTTTGTGAGCAAGCTTTAGAGACAAAACATTAACATACTGGCAACCAGCAGTTGGCATAATGGCTATGTCGCTGGACTCCCATGTAGTTGACTGGAGTTCAAGTCCCAGACCCAATGGCTTAAACTCATGCCAGGCATGTATACATGTGTGCCCAAGATCCCGAGAGGAGAATAGAGAAAAAGGGATTGTGATGTGGCCATCCCCCCACCAGGGGCGGGGTGGGGTGGGGTGATTTTTCGCTGTCTCTGTCTTTCTGGCAAGTGAATGCACCCCCTATAGCAAAAACCTCTCACCCCCCTAAAAAGAAATATATACACACACACACATACACACACAAACACACATACACATAACATAGTGGTTCTCAAACTTTAGTGTGCATCAGAATCACCTGGAGGACTTGTTTCTAACCAAGACTGTTGAGCCCTACCTTTGGAGTTTCTGTTCAGTAGATTTAGGTAGGTGTCTTACTCTGTTAGTGTTGCTATAACAGAATACCTAAGACTGGGAAATTTATAAAGAAAAGAAGCTTGTTTGGCTCGTGACTCTGGTGACTGGAAAGCCCAAAAGCTTGGCACTGGCATCTGCTCAGCTCTAGTGAGAGCCAAGTGCAGCTGCACCCAACCATGAAAAAGCAGAAAGGCCAGTCGGTAAGTACAAAGAGACAGTAACCTGGGGTGGCTGGCTTGCTTTATAATACTCCACTTTCTTGGGAACTAATTTTGGATATTCACTCCCTACATAGAAACAGTCTACATCTATTCATCAGGGACCTGCCCCCATGTCCCAAACACCTCCCACTAGGTCCCACCTCCAAACACTGCCACTGGGTGTTAAGTTTCAACCTAGTGGGGCCCCCTAAACCATGTCAAGGGCCTAAGAATTTACATTTCCAACAGATTCCCTGGTGGTGCTGTTAATCCATGGACCATAATTTGTGAACAAGCTTTAGAGACAAAAATATTAATATAGTAGTTCTCAAACTTTAGTGTGTATCAGGATCACCTGGAGGACTTGCTCCTCCAGAACCACTTATTTATTTGAGACTTGAGAATAAGACCTTTAAACTTCATGGAAAAAATGAGTTGAAAGTACAAATTTATTTTGGAACAAAAAAAAAATCTGAAATCCATGCACACAGTTTTTATAATAATGCATACTGTCTATGAACTTTTGAAATCTCCTGGTATTACTAGATAATATACAAGAGAAAACAAATTAATCCCTGAGTTTTTACAATACTTGCTAATTGAACAGAGAAAAGGAATGATAAGCTTTGAGGTAAAATCATTCAACTACTCAAGGGGAAGAAAAATTTTAGAATATTAAAGTTATACATAAGTAAGAGTGAGCTGTACAACTTGCTGGCAATGCAATTAACACAAAAACAGCACAGACTATATACAAGATAGCAAAATCATATACTATGATATGTAACCCATGACATAAGCTTGAACTTTAATGACTTCATAAAGTTGAATACACTTTAAAATAGAGGACTTGCTCCTCCAGAACCACTTATTTATTTGAGACTTGAGAATAAGACCTTTAAACTTCATGGAAAAAATGAGTTGAAAGTACAAATTTATTTTGGAACAAAAAAAAAATCTGAAATCCATGCACACAGTTTTTATAATAATGCATACTGTCTATGAACTTTTTGAAATCTCCTGGTATTACTAGATAATATACAAGAGAAAACAAATTAATCCCTGAGTTTTTACAATACTTGCTAATTGAACAGAGAAAAGGAATGATAAGCTTTGAGGTAAAATCATTCAACTACTCAAGGGGAAGAAAAATTTTAGAATATTAAAGTTATACATAAGTAAGAGTGAGCTGTACAACTTGCTGGCAATGCAATTAACACAAAAACAGCACAGACTATATACAAGATAGCAAAATCATATACTATGATATGTAACCCATGACATAAGCTTGAACTTTAATGACTTCATAAAGTTGAATACACTTTAAAATATGAAAGAAAAAAATTTTTTTAATTATAAAAACAATTCCACTGTTAGCTTAAATAGAGAAGAGTAAAATATTTTAAGAAAATTCAGTAATTCTTAAGATCTTAAAATAGGTACAACAACTCAATGAATTAAACTAGTAAGACTAAGAAAAGCTTGTCTTACTCTGGATAAAGCAGAAGCTAATTTTCTAAAAAAGATGGAAATGAAGCGTGAGAAGAGGGAAGACTAGCTGCACACAATGATGCAATGGCAGGCTACAGCTCAAACTCTACACAGCAATTCAGAGAGTCAGGTCTTTCCTACTTGTTTATCAATGAATAAATCTGTATTTCTCTAAACTAGACTAGTGAACTTATTATGTTGTAAATCACAGCCCCCAACCCCCATCATAATGGAAAGGGATTATCCTACCTCAACACTCTCAATGACAACACTATCCTAAGAGAGATTTGTGCTTGTCAGAGAGACAGAAAGACAGAAAGTAAGAAATCACCCTCCAGGGAGGATGGCCATGCCACAATCCCTTCTCCTCCCGGGATTTTGGGCACACACACACACGCACCCCATGTAAGTTTCAAATTCTTGGGTCCAGGACTTGAACCAAGGTCAGACTCCCAGCGATATAACCACTATACCATTCGCTGGTTCTAATGGCACTATCTTTTTTTCTTTTTCTTTTTTTGGAGAGGTTTGCTATAGGGCGTGTGCACTCGCCAGCCAGACAGAGAGAGACATAGAGACAGAAAGCGAATAATCACCCCCCAGGGGGGATGGTCACGCCGCTATCCCTTCTCCTCCATTCTCCTCTTGGGATCTTGGGCACGCACGCACACGTGCCTGGCGTGAGTTTTAAGCCACCGGGTCCGGGACGCGAACCGCGGTCAACTACGTGGGAGTTCAGCAGCATAGCCATTACGCTAACTGCTGGTTTCCCCTAATGGCACTATCTTTTAAGGCAGAGACTATGGGCCCAGATGATAGTGTCAATAGAGTTGTAGGTATTGGGCCTCCTATCTACGTTTCTTTTCAGACAGTATTTCCTTCTTATTAAAATAAAGTCTAGAGGAGCCAGCAGGTGGCATGGTGAAAGCACTGGATTCCTGTATGGCTGACTATAGTCTGAGTCCCAGATCTGGTGACCTGATAATCATGCCAGGAGCACATGCGTGTGTGCCCAAAGTCTTGAGAGAAGAATGGAAAAGAAGGGACTGAAGCATGTCCATTCCCTCATGGGGATAATTTCTCACCATGTCTCTCTCTCCCTCCCTCCCTACCCACCCCCATGAGAACAAGTGCCCTATGGCCAAATAATAAAATAAATAAAGTCTAAGAATAATACAATAAAAAAGATAGGTTTTCTTTTCTTTCTACATGCTGCTCCTGACCAGGGTTTTTGTCCTCTTTATTTCACCACATAACAGCAAACAAGAAGCTCCCTTTGCAGGTAAGCTACCCAGTTTTAAAAACCAAAACCAAATCCAAAACAAGAAAAAAAAAAAAAAAAAAACACCAACAACAACAACAACTAAATAAAACTTATTAACTTTTGTGGAAGAATGAAGTTACACTTTTTAACTTTTGTGGAAGAATTAAGTTACCCTTTTGGTTTCAAGTAAGGACCACTTTTTTCTCATAAAATTATTTATTTCAACTATTGAGCATACCACATATCAGGATATTTCCCTGCAATCTTTTCAAAATAAACAGCTGCTCCATCTATTTGGGCATTACAATATGCCTCACTCAAATAGTGTAAATGATGACATTGCACAGACATTACTTTCTCCTAGGCTTTGCAAAATTCAGTCTGCCCTGAAAATTGCCCTTATTTCAAGTATTAAGTTAAGACACAGATAAACTACCTGAAGGTGCTCCAACCCAAGCCAGACCAAGAACTCCATCATCAAAATCTCGGTCTGTGAAGACATAGGCCAAACAGTAGTCATCATGATTCTGCTCAGAATTCAATTCCAGAAACTTCTCCACACCAATATTTGGGAAACGGAAAGGATTTGTAGGGTCCTTCTCATCAGCAGTTGTATTGATCTAAAATCCAAAACAACAATTTAAATAAGCAATTAACGTTAGCAGAGCCTGAGTATAAGTCTCTGCTCACTTCCTTCTTGACAATATGCTCAGGGCCCAAGGGAAATCACCCGAATTAAGGTTTCTAGGGTTGTTCTCACTACTCCCATCCCTGAGCTGATCACAGAAACCAGGGAAACAAAACAAGAAAGAAGGAAAGGAGGGAGGAGGAATTAAAATGGAAGATGTTAAATTTCTGAGCAAGTATTGACTAGGTTCCTGAACTTTGAACACCTGGGAAGAAAAAACAAGTTTTGCTTTGACCATGTCTATCAAAAAAAAAAAAAAAAAAAAAAAAAAAAAAAGTACTGTATCTCAAATTTAATCACCTAAACAAGTCCCCTTCAGTGCTAATTTTCTACATATGGAGACAAGCATAGGATATAAAACTCCATATTTTAGCTCATTACTAAAACATAAATATTGAATCCAAGACCATCACTACAGCAAACAAGTCAATTTCTTGGCTCTCTCCTGGCCTAGAGAGTCACATGAGTCAAGCTCAACAAACTTCAAGTTAGGTCTTTTTTCCTTGACTGTGAACACAGATTTTATTTTCTTTCAACTTTCAATTCACTTCTTTTACTATTTCAAGCTAAATTTCTCAAAACTTTTTTCTCGTACTTCGCTACTACATTGCAGTTTCTTCCTACAATCTGAAGATAATTTGTTCTGAAAGCAAATCTTTCCTTTATTAACCCCTGCCTCCTTTCAGAGATCCCTGCATATCCTCTGAAGTCCTAAAACAAGTGGCTTTCTCCAGGTAAGCTAGCAAATTACATATAAGACATGATAAAATTTTTAAACAGACATGTATAGGCGCCAACAGGTGGCACAGTGACTAAGGTGCAAGATTCTCACTGGCCAGCCATAGTTCGAGTCCTGGACCTGGAGGCTTGCTTTCTCACTTTCCAGTTCTCTCTCTCTCTGGTCAAATTCAAAATAATAATAACAAATAAAATAATTATTTTTTAAAAAGACAAGTAAGGTAACCTTAGTCTATGTGAAGACACTGGTAATACAGAGATGCTATAATAGCTATAACAGTTGACATAATAAGAACTACAGGTCTTTGTATGATTCATACTTTCCAGTAAAACCAAGTCTCAAAAGAAGACTAGAAAAGATACCATTGAGGGTAACTTCCCCAGGACAGATTTCAAAACATCTGATATATCTAATAAATATTAACAAAAAGTAATCGGTATTGTTATTTAATACAAAAATTCAAAAGCATATCACTATGTATTATGGATAGTCCATGATTAAAGATATGCTATAGATGTCTTTCTACCACTAAATATAGAAATTAAATTCCCTGATAGCCTGTAATATTAACTACAAATAAAAATTGCATCTAAATTTTAGTTACCTACACTAAAATTGGGACAATTGGTCCCAGCCACAATGGCACCACTGCACAGTGGCTGGGGCTCCAGCGGCAGTCCACGGTTTAGTTCCCGGCCCAACCTGAAAAAATTAGGTACATGCCTATGGTCCTAGGTAATTGGAAGACTGGAACAGGAGGATCATGACATGGAGAAACTGTCCAAAATATTATCTCCCTTCTTCCTTCCTCTCCACCCCCTTACTCCCCAGTTTTAAAAACTAATGGGAGAGGGAGATGATTAATATTCAACATCTGCTGAAAGAATATAAACTTTAAATTATTTAATGGGTCATGAATAAACTTCAACAGGTGAGATTTGGGCCAGCCAGTGCATAGTGGTTAAGGTGGCTGGATCCCACATGGTCGACCACGTAGTCAAGTTCCAGACCTGACAGTCTGAAAAACACACCAACTGCATGTGTGTGTATGCTCAAAATCCCAAGAGGAGAGAGAAATGGATAAGAAAGGAATATGGTGTAGCCATTCCCCACGGAGGGGGGGAGTGCTTTCTCTCTCTCTCTCTCTCATACACACACACGCCCTTTGTCAAAAATAAAAAAAAAAAAAAAATAGATGTGATTTAAATTAATGGTTTTGGGGTGGGGGGGGGCTCCTTTCTTTTTCTTTTTTAATTTGCCAGAGGGCACCTGAAGTCACCAGAGAGACAAGGAGACAAAGGAGGAGGTAAAGAAAGTTCCAGCCAAGGGATGTGAATACATCACTATGCCTTCCCCATTTCTCCATCCTGTCAGGATTTTGAATACACACACACACACACACACACACACCCCAGAATGACATGCTGTTTTCCAGGATGGATCTGAACCACACAGTTGACTATGTGGGATATCGTTCCTTTAGTCACCAATCCATGGGACCAAACCTTACATTTTAATCTTTTAAGGTCTAAAAACAACCAACTGCCATATTATTCATTTATACACACAAATGTATTTCTTTCTAATGCAAATAATTTTACTCAAAAAAAGTTCCTAACTACAACTTGCCCAGTGTCTTCCGCTTTTCACTATTTTCCATTCTGTTGCTCGGCCTAAGTAGCAATACTTACATCACTTACTGCTTACACTTGCTTACTTAAGGGTTAACACTGCTGTCAGAGAACATGAAAGCCCATGGTTATGAACAGTTTGGGGTTTTGTTTTTGTTTTTGAATTTTGCACTAGCTGACAAAGTCAGAAAGAGAGAAGGAAAAGAAGAAAGAACCACCCCTCCACACACACACACTGAGAAAGGTCATGCCACAATCTTTTTCCATTACTCCTTTCAGGATTTTGGACACACATGCCTGACATGCTGTTTTTTGTTTTTGTTTTTGTTTTTTTCCCAGGGTTTTTTAATGTATATAAGCAAAATTATTTAAGAGTCAATAAATTCTTATTTAAGGAATTTCTGATGTTTTTTAAGCTGGAAGGTCCAGGATTCAGACTGCATGGATGGCCACATGGGATTCAGCTGCTAAACTACCATGCTACTGGTTGGTCCTGTGAACAGTTCTTATACTGTAAATCTGCAAACCATATTTCAACTTAAGACACTCCAATTTAAGACACTACTTCTAAAAGGATCACCTACAACTGTCAATAAATACATATTAACATTTTCTAGTATATCCTTTTGTAATATAGTCCCACATATTTTAAGAAAAATGATTCACAAATATAAAGAAATCCAGTGGCCAACACTTTTAGTAGTAAAAGAATGATTTTCTCTTTTTTTTTTTTTTTTTCCTTTTTTTAAGGTTTTTTGCCATAGAGCGTGTATGCTCTCTGGAGAAAGAGAGAGAGAGAGAGGGAAAGTGAGAAATCATTCCCCCAGGGGGATGTCCACACCACAATTCCTTCTTCTACATTCTCCTCCTGTGATTTTTGGGCACGCAAAAACATATACCCAGCATGATTTTTTTTTTCTTTTTTTTGGTGAGGTTTTTGCTATAGGGCGCGTGTGCTCGCCAAACAGACAGAGAGAGATAGACAGACAGAAAGTGAGAAATCAGCCCCCAGGGGGGATGGCCATGCCACAATCCCTTTTCCTCCATTCTCCTCTCGGGATCTTGGGCACGCACGCACATGCGCCCGGCTGAGTTTAAGCCACCGGGTCCGGGACTCGAACTGTGGTCGACTACGTGGGAGTCCAACGACATAGCCATTACGCTAATTGCTGGTCCCTACCCAGCATGATTTTCAAGCCACCAGGTCCAAGATTTGAACCATAGTTGGCCATGTAGAAATCTAGCACCTTAACCATCATGCCACCTACGGCCCCCAAGGATGATTTTTTTTAAAAATGAGGTTGTATATCTAGTTTATAAATTTCAATTCATAAAAGCTATACACATACATTTAGAAAAATAATAAAAATTTTTAAACAATTAGCCCAATTTTCTCAGTATCTCATTATAATATTTATTTATAATTTGGAACATTAAAATAGTGACCCTGTGACTCTAGCATTTCTCAAAATGTATTCTGCAGTGTTCTGGAATCTCAGTTGATATTAACACAAAACAAAAAACTCAAAACCCAACATTCCATAGTCAGATTTATTTTTAATAATAGAGGTTTCTTTCCTGAAAGCTTTCTCAAAACTTGATATATGTTAGTGTGATCTGTGAATTTTCAAGACTATTATAGAATTAAGTGTTTTCCCAACTTTCTACTTTAAACATCACATGTAACCTCCCATTCCCCTTTAAAATCAAATAGGATACACACTAAAACATAATGCACAGGCAAATCTTAAGACACTGAGGAGTAATGTGGGGCCGGGGGTCGGGTCCTTTATCTGTAGTTGCTGATGGGCTAGGTCTTTCTTTAGAGTAGTTAACCAGACAGACAGAAAATGGCACTACCTTACCTCTACGGTAGTCTAGGTTAGAGCCCTATAGATTTAATTCTTAAATCATAAACTCCCACGTATCCGTGTATATGTAAAAGTCAAGAGTAAAAATAATCTAACTTAGCAGATCACTAATTCAAACTACCTAATGCACAAAAATGAAGTAAAAAAGAAAGCATTTTTCTTTCTTTAAATACATTCCTTACTGTTTATCTTTTCAAATATTTTTGTTTTTAACTATTAAATATTAAAATTCCTTACTCTTATGCGTTTCACCATGAAACTGATGTTACGAATTCCAGAGAAGTCTGTGGTCTGGTAAATAGTATCAATCGCTTTAACATGACTGGATATCTATTGATTTAAAAAAGAAGAAGAACATTTTAGAAATGATGTCGGAAAAAAATGGTTTTCCATTTCTAAAATCAAGAATTAATTATTCATGCTCCACCCCATTCAAATTCTTAAGTGTTTATATCATATACTAGACAGAAGTATAAAAAGATTAGTGAGCTAGGGCGGAAAAGCAGATTCTTTGCCTTTCCCAGGCTCTTCCCTGGCCAAAAACAAACATGTGCACTTGCTTCAGTCACATAAGAACTCTGTTTCTTCGATCCATCCTACAACGCCAGGTGCCCATGCCTTTTCACATGCTGATGCCTTAGGCCTAGGTTATCTTTCTCTTTTCATACTTCAGACTCAGCTCACACATTTTCTATAAAATCTGCCTAGAACATCAGGACACTAGTCACCTCCTGACTTGAGTCCTTCTATCGCTGTGTTAGTCTACATTCTGTAAGTTTTGCTGACCACTTTCTATATACAGGCACTGTTGCAGGTGCAGGGGATGTACTGATGAACAAAATAGAGGCAGCCCCTGAAAATTTACCGGAGTTTATTCTAATGGGGGCGGAAAGAAAGGAGAGAATACAAATAAAAAAAGGTACATTTAGGGCCGGCAGGTGGCATGGTGGTTAGGGGTATTGGATTCCACATGGCCAATCACAGTTTGAGTCCTGGACCTGGCAGATGGCTTTCTCACTCTCTCTTTCTCCCTCTCTCTCTTCCTCTCTGGTCAAAATTAAAAATAAATAAATTAAATAAAACTAAATAAGACATTTTTCTAAAAACAGGTACATTTCATACTTGGTCAAATTCTAGAAGATAAACATGTGACGGAACACAAAAAGCACCTGTTTAACTGACTCCCAACTAATTGGCTTCTATACCACTTTGGACACAAACTTCCTAATTTCTTTGACAAAAACCAATCTTGCTATTAATACCATTTATTAATGTGAAAAATTATATAAACATAAAATATGTGAATAAAAGCATTAACAAAATTAATTTCAAAAGTAGCCTCAACTGCCAAACATTGCTGATGAAAGTCATCAACAGTGCCAACAAGGCTACCTAATCTCTGCTGGGCCTGGCGATCGCTTTTCCAACTCTGGCTGGTTCTACTCCAGTCCCAACAGCAGTAGTTCAAACATTTCTCCATGGTGAGTTTACCTCAAACTTTACTCAGAGTTTATCTTGACCCCCTCCTCTCTTTACCTTTAAGTTCTCTTATCTTTATCCATCTCTATCTTACTCAAAGAGTAACTCTTCCTTATAGGTAATTTTTCTTTATTCCTAACCCCAGCCCTAACGGGATATTCAGAATCATTTTTTTCCTCTTACATTTTTTTCTCTATTGAATCATTTTCTTCATCAACAATTCCATGTTATTTCTACACCACCATTCTTTTTCTATTCCTCATATTTCTTGAAACCCTCATTGTCTCTGCTAACCTATTCCTTAATGTTTTCACCAATGCAACTCTACAGAAAGCTTAAAGTTCATTAATAATCTTCCAGCATCTAAAATTCAACTACATTCTGTAGTCACTTTCTTTGATATCTCTGCATATGACACAACTGGCTATGAATTCTGACCTGAAACATGTTTGTTCCTTGGTTAAGCCTACTTAGCCTCCTGCCCCTTTAACTATTAGGTTTTTCCACACTAGCTTCTCTCTTCCTCATCCTCTTCACTATTACAAACATCTCCCAGACTCCTCCCTTTCTATTTCATTCTCTTCCTATATTTCAACTATTTCTTTTATACCCTTCAATTCCATAGACAAAGCTCAAGGCTAACCTTCCCTAAGCTCTAGTTCAACATTTTCAATATCTTTAGGGAATGACCACCTGGCTTTCTAAAATAAGCTCATCTCCACTACCAAAATGAATTCATCAGGTGTACTAATGCTGCCTCCATCTTCTGAGTCTTAAATCCTCTGAGCAAAAAACTCTCACTGAGTACATTCAACATGAAGGACATTTTGAAGGGTACTTTCAAAAAATTTATACTTTCATAAGAACTGAGAAGACACAAGTACAAATAATAATGTAATTTAGACTAGTGCTAAGTACACTGAGGGTATAGAATAGAAATTAAATACTTCTGGTTGAAGAATTCCTCTATTCTTCTCTCCTTTAATTCCACAAATGAAAATTCAATTCTCTTTTCTCTTTTCTTTAAGAGAGATTTCTGCAATAGTGTGCATGCACTCACCAAAGAGAAAGACAGAAAGTGAGTAATCAGTCCCCCAGGGGGAAATGACCACACCACAATCCCTTCTCCTTCATTGTCTTGGGACTTGGGGCATGCATGCACACATGCCTGACATGAATTTTAAACTGCCAGGTCCAGGACTCAAACTGCAGTCACCCACATGCGAGTCCAGTGACATAACCATTATGCCATCTGCTGGTCCCTTCAATTCTCTTTTCAAATCTGAGCTTCATCTCCTTTAGGAATCTTTCTCTTACACCCCTTTTTTCAATGACACTAAAATATCCTAACTAGCCTTTCAGTTACCTATGTACTTCTCTTACACATTATACCACAACATGTTCAAAATGTCTAATAATTTTCAAAAAAGATAAACACCTACTAAGTTTAATTTTTTTAATGAAGATATACATATAATGAAACCACTTGAGAATTTCTGAAATAGTGCATAATTATAAATACCTGGGCAATCACAGCTTCTCGTGTTCCGTAATATTTAAAGAACAGATGATCAGTCTGAATATAAAGCTGACAGGTATTTTTTTCAGCTGAAGTTGTACGTTTTTTCCTCAGGAGTTCTGGACCATTAGCAGCATGCTCTTCTTTAGGTGTCTATATTGCAAAAAAGATCATTTCTAACAATTAGCATACTTTATTATTTAATTTTATATAGTTGTGACTACATATTATAAGCAATTTTCTAGTCTGCTTTATTATTTCAATATTTACGATGTCATTAAAAATTCTTCATATACGTCACTTTCAGTCAAACATTCTTTGTATAGACGACTTAACTTAAGAATCTCCTCAATTTTAAACATTTTCAAAACTTTTTTCTTAATATGTATTTACTCAAAGCTAAAGCAAGTCTTAGAACTGTTTGGTATCTTCCACTACCTCATACCTAATACCAATCTACCACCCAATCCTGTATTTATCTCATATAAGTACCCAGGAATTCTGCCCATTGCTTCTGGCTCCACCACTTTACCCTAAGCTACGACTACTTCATACCCAGAACACTACCCTGAGATCGATTCACTCAATCCATACACACTATTGACCTTTGATCTATTCCATACTACAATCTTTTCAAAATGCATCTTTGAATATGCTTCCCACTTCAATTATTTTCCTGTTAGAGAGCAGGTGTACTTGACAGAGGAGAAAGCGCACCACATGAGGAATAACCATGCCAAAATCCCTTCTCTCTCTCCCCCTCCTTTCAGGATTTTAAGCACACAGGCGCACATGCCTGGCATGTTTCTCAAACTGTTGGGTCCAAGATTCAAACCGTACGGTTGGCCATACAGAATCCAGCTGCCCCAACCACCATGCCACAGAGCTGGCCCATACTTGGGCTTAAATATACAGTATTATTTATCTCCTATTTTCACTGAATACAGCATTCCTGGAGGACAGTTACTCTGTTTCAGCACATTCCACTGACTTCTGGTTTCAAATGAGAGATGAGCTGACATTTGTACTCTCTCCTTCCCTGCCATCTTTCAGGATTTTTGCTCTTTGTTATCTAATCATTCCCCTCTGGTAGCTTTTTAATGACATTTTGTTGTCCTTTTTAGAAGTTAACCTACAGATGCGGCAGGCAGATGGCACAGTGATTAAGGTGCTGGACTCCCACATTGCTGACAACAGTTCATGTCCCAGACCTGACAACAGTTCATGTCCCTTTCTCTCTCTCTCTCTGTATTTCTCTGATCAAATTAAAAAATAATAACAACACATAAAATTAAAATAATTCTTTAAAAAAAAGGTTAACGTACAGATAACAAGATAATCCCTGACTTACCCAACATCAAATATAAATTAGAACTGTTACCTGTTCACAGATAACTTCGAAACACTTTAATTACGTTTTATTCCCTCCCACTTATCTCCTTTCCTACTTTTATATACACATAAACACACACACACATATATATACACATAGATCATCCTAATGAGTCTTTACTATTATTATTTTATAGAATACAGTCAATATTCATGCAGAATTACCCATTGTGTTGTTTATTCTACATCCAATCCTATAAGCTACCATCTGAGTCCACAATATTTTCACTAGAAAAAAAACTTTTTAATGTGGTCTGCTGGTTCTACTTTCAATTTGAAATGTCTTTATTTCACTTTTATCTATTTTCACTGAGTATTGCATTCTAGGATAGCAGTTACTCTGTTTCAGCATATTCCACTGTCTCCTGGTTTCAACTGTTTGCATTGAGATGAGCTCCATTTTTACTGGTGCTTTTTAGAAGGTGATTGAACGTTTTCAGACTAGTTATTTTAGCACTGTATCACTGGTTTTCAGACTTTTCAAAAAATGTGCTATGGCGTTGGCTTTCACCGCAAATCATTTTTCCTACTCAAATGATAGGGTCACTGAATTTGTTGTTTCATATATATCTGTCACATTTGAAAATTTCACAGCTATTATCTGTCCTTATTTGACTCCATTTTTTCTCTTTCTATCAATTATACATATGTTAGACCCTTTTAAATAACATCTGTCTCTTGTGCTCTTTCCTGAATTTTCCATCATTTAGTTTCCTAGTGTCTTCTTACACTACATCATCCAGATCTAAATCTACCAAATGCCTCAATGTCTGCTGTTATATTTTTCAGTTCTAAAATTTCCATCAGGTTCTTCTGTTTGGTTTCAATTTTTACTGAAATTTAAAATTCTGACTTTATGAACATATTAAAGTCTGGGTCTGATCATTTCATTATCTGGACATATTGTGGCTATTTCCTTTGTCTGTTGATCTCCTTTTTTTTTTGGAGAGGTTTTTGCTATAGGGCGCATGCGCTTGCCAGACAGACGGAGAGAGACAGAGAGTCAGAAAGCGAGAAATCACCCCCCAGGGGGGATGGCCACGCCGCAATCCCTTCTCCTCCGTTCTCCTCTTGGGATCTTGGGCATGCACGCACACGCGCACGGTGTGAGTTTTAAGCCACCGGGTCCGGGACGTGAACCGCAGTCGACTACATGGGAGTCCAGCGACATAGCCATTATGCTAACTTCTGGTCCCCTGTCTGTTGATTTTCTTGTTCTTCTACTATGTTGTTCTACTTGTTCATATGCTGGTTATTTTGAACTGGGTACCAGACAACATACATGGAAAATCAAAGATATAATCTGAGGCTTCAGATGATTTCTTTTCCAAGAGATTTACTTTCACTTCTGGCAAGCAGTTAGGCTTGGTACTCTAGTAATCCTGAATCACCTTCATGCAATCAGGGACTAAGATGTGAAACTTGAATCTCTGTGTAGGGAGGCAGGACACTTCCTCATTCACCCTTACTGCTAAGGAATAGACCTTCACTGTTCCGACTTAAGGCTCTTCTGGGCAGGGCCTAAACAATATTTTTATACTTAGTCTCATGAACCTGGACAGATTCATCTTCTCAGTCCCTGAGTTACCTCCTCATGAAGTGGAAGACATGCCTGAAGAAAAGGCAACCCCAAATGCCAGCCTCATATTTCTAGGAGTATACTTTTTCTATGATCTTGGTCCCATAATTCTTCAAAGTGTTGTTATTTTTTCCACTGCCTTCAAATATATACACATACCCACACACATACATGTAAGTACACACATAAACACAGACATATCTGTTTTTTTAATTGGTTATATTTTGAAGACATGCTGATTTTTTTAAAGTTTACTTAGTTTTATTTATGACAGAGTACATGTGCATGCACTAGAGAAGAAGAGAGAAAGAAGGTACTCTAACAGTGCCTGGTCAAGCCCTAATCTCTACACTGCAATTTTCCATTCTGTCAGGATCTCAGGCACATGAGTGAAGCTGATGGGGCTGGGATTCAAACTCCAGTCGGCTATGTGGGATCTGGCTTCCTCTGCACAGTTCCTACTTGATGCACCAAGGAGCTATCCCCAGGATGGCTATTAGCTTCCCAAACAAAAAAAGAAATACTTCTTTATTCCTTAGAAAATATTCTTTGTTGGGCCAGCCCCATAGTGTAGCAGTTAAGCAATGTTCACAGGAAGTCAAGTCCTACAGGGCTGGTCATGGCTTGAATTCCAGCCCCAGAGGTTTGAAAAACACACCAGGCACATGTGTGTACATGCCCAAAATTCTAACAGGATGGAGAATAGAAGAAAAAAGGACTGTGTTGCAATAATGCCCTAATAGGGGAATTCTATCTCTGTCTGTCTCTCTTTCTTTCTCTCCCTCTCTCTGGTGAGTGCACGTGCCCTCTTACAGTTAAAAAATAATATTAGTAAGTTTTTTTTTATTAATGTTATACATTGTGAGTATTTCTCAAAAAGTTTGTAAGCCGGGGCTGGATAGTGGTACAGCAGTAAAACACAACACTCAAGTGTGGCCCACATGGGATGGTCCCAGGCTCAAATCCAGAGACCTCCCTAAACATGCTGAGCATGCATGTGTCCATTCCCCTGGGCCGTGTGGAGCTGGCATGGACTGTGGTGACAGGATTCAGCTGGGTGTGTAGTCTGTCTGCCTCTCTCGTGCTTTCTTGCTTGTGGAAGAAATAAACTTTAAAAACAGTATTTATAGGGCTAGCCCCTGTAGCCCAATGATTAAAGGAGCTGGATCTCACATGGTTGACACTGGCTTGAATCCCAGCCCTCACATCTTGAAAAAAGCAGGCCAGGCATGTGCATGTATACCCAAAATCTCATGGAGAAATGGAGAACAGACTGCCACATGGCCAAACCTCTCACTGGTTATGCTTTCTCCCTCTCCCTTTGTGTTTCTCTGTCTCGCTCTGGCAAGCATATACACTCTGAGACAATTTAACTTAATTTACTTCCTTCCTTACTTACTTAGCTATTTATTTAGGGGCCTAGCACATGGCCTAGTGGCTACGTTGCTGGACTCCTCCAGGGCTGACCACAGTTCAAGTCCAGGAACCGATGACTTAAAAATCATGCCAGGTGCCTGTACGTGAGTGCCCAAAATCTCAAGAGGAGAATGGAGGAGATGGGACTGTGGCACAGCCATCCTTCCTGGGGGAGTGCAGGGTGACTTCTCACTTTTCCTCTCACTGTTTCTGTCTCTCTCTCTCTCTCCAGCAAGTGCATATGCCCTAAGGCAAAAACTTCTAAAAAAAAAAAAAATACAAACACACACACACACACACATATATATATATATATAAAAAACTTGTCTTCACTTTAAGGTATCTTTTCATTAACATACTATGAGATATACTGATCAGTGCTGAACACATACCAGAATGTCCCAGGTTCACATCCAGAGGGCTCCCTGTACACACTGGATGAGGAGCATGCTCATGATCTAAGGCAGGGAATGAACTGGAGCATGAAGCCCGCGTTGCTGGTAAGTATCTTTCTCTTTCTCTCTCACTCTCATTCATGAAAGAAACTTTAAAATTATTCATTTTGTCTAATTCAAGGTGTTTCTCTAACTTGACATCTAAAGTATTTTTTTAATATCTTCTTTTGTGAAGTCTCTTGTCAAATGCTATGTCTCTCCTAAATTAAGGATTCCATATGTTTTTAAAAATTAAGTTATGAGTTATTTTACATATTCTAGAGAAAAGTCTTTTGTCAGATAGATGTATTGTGGACATTTTCTCAATCTGTGGCTCATTTTTACTTTTTCTTAAATGTCTCTCTTTAAAAAACTTCTTTTTTTTTTTAAGAATTATTTTACTTAACTTTACTTATTCATTTATTTATTTTTATTCATTTGACCAGAGAGGGAAGAACAAGAGAAAGAGAGAGGGAAAGTAAGAAAGCAAGTTGCCAGTTCCAGGACCTGGACCATGAATGGTCATGTGAGAGTCCAGCACCCCCAAACACCACACCAGTTGCTGGCTCCACAACTTCCATTTTTCATGAAAGAATGAAAAAGAAAGCATAACTCCAACAGGGCTGTGACATCACAACATACTCCCTGTCTTCGGCCATCCCCAGATCATGGCCAAGTGCATGCCCAACATACTCAGGGAGGTCTCAGTACCTGAACTGGGACCGTTTCCATGTGTGACTGCCTCACACAGCAGTGTGTTTTACCACTGCACTGCTGTCTGGTCCCTTTACCTGTGTGTTTTAAGGCAAAGATTTTAATTTAAAGGAAGTAAAGTTTATATATTTTGGGGAAATAGGGTATTTTATGCTCTAAGAAACTGTTTTCTAGCTAAAGTGATACAAATTTCTTCTGTGCTTTTTCCTGCAAGGTTTAGTTTTAGCTTTGTAGGTAGGTCTATTACTTAATTTGAGTTCATTTTTATGTAAGATAAAAAGTGTTAAGTCTCAATTTTTGTTTCATTTGGCTATCCAATTGTTTCAGTATCATTTGTTGACAAAACAGTTCTTCCTTCCTTTAACTTACCTTAGGAACTTGATGGAAAAATTAACTGGCTCTATTCTGGTCCACTAATCTATATGTTTACCCTTAAGTAAAAATATACTCTCTTGATTATTATAGCCTAATAGTAAGTCTTAAAGGAAGTATAAATCCTATAGTTTTGCTCTTTTTTTTGAAAATTGTTTTAGTTATTCTAAGCCTTTTACATTCCAGCTTTCAGTCAGTCAATTAATTACTAGAAAAATTCCCACGGGGGGTGGGGAGTACCAGCAGTTAGCATAATGGCTATGTCGCTGGACTCCCACGTAGTCGACCGTGGTTCGTGTCCAGGACCCGGTGGCTTAAAACTCACGCCGGGCGCGTGTGCGTGCGTGCCCAAGATCCTGAGAGGAGAATGGAGGAAAAGAAACTGCGACGTGGCCATCCCCTCCCCCCCCCCACGCCCCACACACAACCCCAGGGTGATTTCTCACTTTCTGTCTGTCTCACTTTGTCTTTCTGGTGAGCGCACATGCCCTATAGCAAAAACTTCTCCAAAAAAAAGAAAACAAAAGAAAAATTCCCACTGGAATTTTTTTTTGGACAGGTTTTTGCTATAGGGCACATGCACTTGCCAGAAAGACAGAGACAGACAGAGAGACAGAAAGCGAGAAATCACCGCCTAGGGGGCATGGCCATGCCGCAATCCCTTCTCCTCCATTCTCCTCTCGGGATCTTGGGCACGCACGCACACGTGCCCAGAGTGAGTTTAAGCCACCGGGTCTGGGACTCGAACCGCAGTCGACTACTTGGGAGTCCAGCGACATAGCCATTATGCTAACTGCTGGTACCCCCCACTGGGATTTTTGATACGGTACATTGCATTGACTCAATAGAACAATTTAGGGAGAAGCGATATATTGAGTTTTCCAACCATGAATATATTTTATTATTTCTCCTATTTCTCCACTTATTTAGATCCTTGTTTTTTCATGGCAATATTTTATAGTTTTTCATGTACACATCATACATTTATTTTATTAAATTTATTCTAGGCATTTTATTCATTTATTCATACATTCAAACATTCATTCATTCATTTACTTTTAGAAGTTCCCTCACTGCTGAGTTTCACTTTTAATATTTAGTTTAGGGCCAGCAGGTGGCGTGGTGGTTAAGGGCGCTGGACTCCCACATGGCTGACACGGTTCGAGTCCCCGATCTGGCAGCTTGCTTGCTCTCTCTCTCTCTGTCCCTCTCTGGTCAAATTAAAATAAATAAATAAAGCGAAATAAAAATAGTTTAAAAAATATTTAGTTTACAAAATTTTACGTCTTCATAAGGAGTATTTGCCAGTAGTTTCGTTTTCTTACAAAATCTTAGTCTGGTATGAGTATCACAGTAATGGTGGCTCAGAAAAAAGTTTTCCCTTATCTTTAATTTCTTAAGGGCTTTTTCTAAGATTAGTACTATTTCTTTCTTAACTATTTGGAGTTAAACAGTGAAGTTACATATCTGGGCTTAAAGCCACCTTTGATGGAAAATTATTAATTATCATTCATAAACACTCACATATATTCCATTATTGCTTGTGTTGTTTCCTTAATTTGTGTCTTTAAATGAATGTGTCTGTTAAATTGATACTGTTGAATTTACTGGTTAAGCATGTTCAAAATATACACTGTTTATAATAATGTCCCCTCTTCAATCCCTGATACTGTTAATTTGCATGTTTTCTCTTTATTTCTTTAGCAGACTAGCTAGAAGTTTATCAGGTATATTAATCTTTTCCATTGGTTTTTCCTCTGCTTGTTTTCTACTTCACTGATACCTTACCTTCTCTTATCAACTGTTTTATTCTATTTACTTAGGTTTAAGTTGCATTTGCATTTTCCTTGTCTAGCTCTTTAAGGTAGATGCTTATATGACTGATTTCTAGATCGTTCTTCTTTTCACTTTTTTTTTTTTTTTTTGAGAGGTTTTTTTGCTATAAGGCATGTGCACTCGCCAGAAAGACAGAGCGAGACAAAGAGATAGAAAACGAGAAATCACCCGACCGGGGGTATGGCCACACCGCAATCCCTTCTCCTCCATTCTCCTCTTGGGATCCTGGGCAGGCACACACACACGCCTGGTGTGAGTTCAACCCACCAGGTCCAGGACTCGAACCATGTTTGGCTACATGGGAATTCAGTGATATAGTCATTACGCTAACTGCTGGTCCTGATTATTCTTCTTTTCTAGTATGATATTTCAATGCTTTAAACTATCTTTTAAGCACTGCTTTGGTCGAATCTTAAAAATTCTGCAGTTCTGATGCCTGGCCCAGTCAGCCTGAACACCAGCACACATGTGAGTGCCAAAGAACCGAAAGGCTGGAGGACTGGAGGAGGTGTACAACGGGGTGATCAGATCCTGCGGAGGGTACTCATGATCTCTTCCACCTCCACCTCTCCACTGTCACATGTGCATGCATGTGCTCTATCATGAGTTTCTTTTTTTTTCAAAGGTATGTGATTTAATTTCCAAATACTTGGGAATTTTCCAGATTTTCTGTTAGGAATTTCTAGTTTAATTCCCTTGAAAACTAAAGAACTAATCTGTATACTTTTAATCTTTTAAAATTAATGAAGACTTCTTTTATGACCAGTTTTGTCATGATTAAGTTTAAAAAGACTGAAAATTGGGACCAGCATTTAGCATAAGGCTATGTCGCTGGACTCCCATGTAGTCGACCGCGATTCGAGTCTCGGACCCGGTGGCTTAAACTCACCCTGGGCGTGTGAGGGTGCGTGCGTGCCCAAGATCCTGAGAGGAGAATAGAGGAGAAGGGATTGCAGCGTGGCCATCTCCCCTGAGGGATGATTTCTCACTTTCTGTCTGTCTCTGTCTTTCTGGCGAGCACACGTGGGCCTATAGCAAAAATCTCTCAGAAAAAAAAAAAGACTGAAAATATATATGCTTAGCAAATAAAGTGTAAATTTAGAAGAGGTTCCAAGTGCACGCAGTAAGAATGTGTATTCTGCCATAAGTAAGGGGAATGGTCTATACATGTCAACTAGGTATCTGACAGTATTCAAGTATTCTATATCCTTACTCATTTTCTGTATACTTGTTCAAGCAATCTATTGACTTGATATGACTCAGAAAAGAGAATGATCTCTAACTACAATTTGTAGGATTCTCCATTTCTCCTTTTAGTTTGGTCAGTTTTTCCTTCATGTACTTCTACCTCGTTCATTCATTCTAGCTTTTTTTTCCCCTATAGAGCACATGCACTCACCAGGAGTAAGAGAAAGAGAAAGAGCAAGAAAGAAAGTATGAAATCACCTCACAGGAGAGATGGCCATGCCACAATCCTGTTTCCTCCATTCTCTTCTTGGGATTTTGGGCATGCACACACACATGCTTGATGAGTTTCTCAAGTACCAGGTACGAGACTCAAACAACTTAGTTACCCACGTAGGATTCAGACACTTTACTCACCATACCATCAGATGGCCCAGATTTTTTTTCATTTCAAACTTATAATTTAAATAACGATAACCCGTCACCGATTAAAGAAACGGGTAGGGCCAGCATGTGGCATGGAGGTTAAGGCAGCTGGATCTCATATGGCCGTCAGCCTGAACACCAGCACACATGTGAGTGCCAAAGAACCGAAAGGCTGGAGGACTGGAGGAGGTGTACAACGGGGTGATCAGATCCTGCGGAGGGTACTCATGATCTCTTCCACCTCCACCTCTCCACTGTCACATGTGCATGCATGTGCTCTATCATGAGTTTCTTTTTTTTTCAAAGGTATGTGATTTAATTTCCAAATACTTGGGAATTTTCCAGATTTTCTGTTAGGAATTTCTAGTTTAATTCCCTTGAAAACTAAAGAACTAATCTGTATACTTTTAATCTTTTAAAATTAATGAAGACTTCTTTTATGACCAGTTTTGTCATGATTAAGTTTAAAAAGACTGAAAATTGGGACCAGCATTTAGCATAAGGCTATGTCGCTGGACTCCCATGTAGTCGACCGCGATTCGAGTCTCGGACCCGGTGGCTTAAACTCACGCTGGGCGTGTGAGTGTGCGTGCGTGCCCAAGATCCTGAGAGGAGAATAGAGGAGAAGGGATTGCAGCGTGGCCATCTCCCCTGAGGGATGATTTCTCACTTTCTGTCTGTCTCTGTCTTTCTGGCGAGCACACGTGGGCCTATAGCAAAAATCTCTCAGAAAAAAAAAAAGACTGAAAATATATATGCTTAGCAAATAAAGTGTAAATTTAGAAGAGGTTCCAAGTGCACGCAGTAAGAATGTGTATTCTGCCATAAGTAAGGGGAATGGTCTATACATGTCAACTAGGTATCTGACAGTATTCAAGTATTCTATATCCTTACTCATTTTCTGTATACTTGTTCAAGCAATCTATTGACTTGATATGACTCAGAAAAGAGAATGATCTCTAACTACAATTTGTAGGATTCTCCATTTCTCCTTTTAGTTTGGTCAGTTTTTCCTTCATGTACTTCTACCTCGTTCATTCATTCTAGCTTTTTTTTCCCCTATAGAGCACATGCACTCACCAGGAGTAAGAGAAAGAGAAAGAGCAAGAAAGAAAGTATGAAATCACCTCACAGGAGAGATGGCCATGCCACAATCCTGTTTCCTCCATTCTCTTCTTGGGATTTTGGGCATGCACACACACATGCTTGATGAGTTTCTCAAGTACCAGGTACGAGACTCAAACAACTTAGTTACCCACGTAGGATTCAGACACTTTACTCACCATACCATCAGATGGCCCAGATTTTTTTTCATTTCAAACTTATAATTTAAATAACGATAACCCGTCACCGATTAAAGAAACGGGTAGGGCCAGCATGTGGCATGGAGGTTAAGGCAGCTGGATCTCATATGGCCATTCACACAGTTCAAGTTCCAGACCCAGTGATCTGAAAATCATTTTTTTTAACTAATTGATATTTTTAAATTTTATAATCAAACACGTAAGGCAGAGTCCATTTTGGACATCTAATGTTTTCTGAGTCACATGGTCTCATATCCAAATCTCTGCATCACTCTATTATTAAGTTAGCCAACCTCTTAGAACATTAAAAATGTAAGAATTCGGGGCTAGCAGGTGCCATAGTAGTTAAGGTGCTAGACTCCCAGTTTAAGTCCCAGACCCAGCAGCTAGAAAATCACACTGGCCATTATGTGCACGCATGCTCAAAATCCCAAGAGGAGAATGGAGGAGAAGAGATTGTGGTGTGGCCATCCCCCTGGAAGGTGATTTCTCCCTTTCCTTCTCTCTGTCTCAGCAAGTGGACACACCCTATGGCAAAAAATAATAATAATAATAACATAAAATATTTCCCCACAGAGGTAAAAATCTTTCAGAAAAATATAGACCAAACATGTTTAAATGCAGAAGTGCATGCTCAGGTCCATTTCCATTTCTTAAATGCAAGCTGATGTTAAAATCCTTACCTGCATGACCTCCTCTACACCCGTCATCTGGTACTTCTTCATTCTTTCAAACACTGAATGATCTGCACAGCCCCCCTGTGGACCATATTTATGGGGATAGTCTAAAACACAAAGAAGAAATACCATTATTGCCACGTTTAGATATAAATAGTTATAATTAATGAAAGTCATAAATGGATATTGAGCACCTATGGAAAGGTACTGTGTTAGGCATCCTAATTTTAAAATCTGGCAGGTTCCTAAGTTCTCCCTCAATAAAAATCACTGTCCTCTAGCTTTCTGTCATCTGGATGATTTGTAAATTCTAAAGAATGGCAATAACAACTCTTTATTCTAGATTTAACTTTCCCATTCTTTCCCACTTTAGATAATATAGAGTCCTTTAGGAATGCAGTTTATTTAATTTTATAATTTATGACTTTTCCCTTCGGACACATGAAATTTCCTGTACCACGAATGTACAAAGCCCTCTATATCTGAACTATGGCTAGGCCGATATAATAGGACATTTGTCTTGAATTCCTACCATTAATATTAACTGGCCTCAAAAAAAGTGATTTCAAAACATGCTCCAGGAACCAGCAGTTAGCGTAATAGCTATGTCGCTGGACTCCCATGTAGTTGACTGCGGTTCATGTCCTGGACCCAGTGGCTTAAAACTCACGCCAGGCGCGTGTGCGTGCATGCCCAAGATCTCGAGAGGAGAATGGAGGAGAAGGGATTGTGGCATGGCCATCCCCTCTGGGGGGTGATTTCTCGCTTTCTGTCTCTATGTCTCTCTCTGTGTCTGTCTGGCGAGCGCACGCGTCCTATAGCGAAAACCTCTCAAAAAAGCTCCAAAGTACGATAAACACAGACCGAGTTTAAATTTATTCAATGTATGATTCAAATAAATGCTTTACAAACCAATAACTATTTTATCACTGGTTTCCCCTCCTAATTAAACAATGATCAATCTATCTTCAACTGAATTGCTTCTATTTTCAGATAACAATTCAAATTAGTCATTTAAAAGTTTGTATGTTCTACATATTTATCCCTTGTTAAAGACCTCCTAAACTCATAAGCATATTTTATCACTTAATCTAGTAAATACAATGAACAGAACTGGAAAAAATGAATGACCAAGACACTGAAATGTGAGGAAGCAATGAATAATCCCTAAGTAGCTTACAAATGTAATACACAGAAACATAAATACTACAGGTAATTTAAGTAAGTGTAAAACCTAAAATGAATTCTAGCGAAGAAGTTCATTGAAATATTAAAATACTACAATAAAAATCTAACCTGGTAGGTGAGGGTTATAGACAATACTGCCAAAACTGACAGAAGAGCTCTAAATTAAACTTTAGGAGAGGTCAAGATTATAACAGTCGCTGGACTCCCATGTAGTTGACTGCGGTTCATGTCCTGGACCCAGTGGCTTAAAACTCACGCCAGGCGCGTGTGCGTGCATGCCCAAGATCTCGAGAGGAGAATGGAGGAGAAGGGATTGTGGCATGGCCATCCCCTCTGGGGGGTGATTTCTCGCTTTCTGTCTCTATGTCTCTCTCTGTGTCTGTCTGGCGAGCGCACGCGTCCTATAGCGAAAACCTCTCAAAAAAGCTCCAAAGTACGATAAACACAGACCGAGTTTAAATTTATTCAATGTATGATTCAAATAAATGCTTTACAAACCAATAACTATTTTATCACTGGTTTCCCCTCCTAATTAAACAATGATCAATCTATCTTCAACTGAATTGCTTCTATTTTCAGATAACAATTCAAATTAGTCATTTAAAAGTTTGTATGTTCTACATATTTATCCCTTGTTAAAGACCTCCTAAACTCATAAGCATATTTTATCACTTAATCTAGTAAATACAATGAACAGAACTGGAAAAAATGAATGACCAAGACACTGAAATGTGAGGAAGCAATGAATAATCCCTAAGTAGCTTACAAATGTAATACACAGAAACATAAATACTACAGGTAATTTAAGTAAGTGTAAAACCTAAAATGAATTCTAGCGAAGAAGTTCATTGAAATATTAAAATACTACAATAAAAATCTAACCTGGTAGGTGAGGGTTATAGACAATACTGCCAAAACTGACAGAAGAGCTCTAAATTAAACTTTAGGAGAGGTCAAGATTATAACAGCTGTACAATTCAATCAGTAAATGTGAATGGAATGTTAAATTACCATTTTGTAACCTTGCATGTATAAATTGATTTAGGCAAGGATTATCAATGAATACAAAAACAATTGGGTAAAAGTTGTGAGGAAACGGACTACTTATTAATTATAAAGGGAAAAGTTATCTTCCCACCAAAGAGATGCAGTGATTACCACTTTATTTACCGAGTGGTCAAACTCAGCGTACCAAGAGGAGGGCAAGCTGTGATGTGCGTCCTGTTGTGATGCAAGCAATGCTTAGCTTTGCCAACACAGAACTCCTGCCAAATATTTTAACTGTACCTAATTGTGAGTAAATAATCCATACTGAGAATGAGGAACATTCTATAAGTCACTGACCTAGACAGAAGACAAAAACGTGAAATCATTGAAAATAGAACGAGTTGAGAAATAGGAATGAAGGACGTAAAAGACTTAATAAGCAAATGCAAAAAAGGTAATTTTTAGGACAACTGGAGAAACTGTAAAGATTTTATAGAATTTTATAGAGTACATGTTAAATTATATTACTGAATTAACAGTAATTGTGCAGGACTGAAATGTTATTATAGCTATTAAGGAAAACATACATACTCTTAGTTGTGTGAAGTATTTAGCAGTGAAGTTTCATAATATCTACAATCTACTTTTCTAAAAATTATTAAATTTTATCATCATTATAATTTTTTAACTTGCTACAGGGCTTGTGTGTGTGTGTGTGTGTGTGTGTGTGTATGTGAGAGAGAGAGAGAGAGAGAAGCCAAGCTGCTAGGTCCAGGACACAAACCACTGTCAGCCAAGTGGGAGTCTAGCACCTTAATCACCATGCCACCTGCTGGCCCCAATCTACTACTTGTTTTTTTATTTTTTTTTTGACTATTAGGATTTTGCTATAGGGCATGTATGCTTGCTAGAAAGACAGAGAGACAGAAAGCGAGAAATCACCCCCAGAGGGGATGGCCACGCCTCAATCCCTTCTCCTCCAGTCTCCTCTTGGGATCTTGGGCACGCACGCACATGCGCCTGGCGTGAGTATAATAAGTCACCGGGTCCGGGATTCGAACCATGGTCAACTACATGGGAGTCCAGCGACATAGCCATTACGCTAACTGCTGGTCCCAGCATTAAATAATTCTTTAAGAAAAAGATTTTGAAGTGAAACAAAAACTATTTACGTGTTGACCTGAGCAAATGATATATTTATTGTCTCACAGGCTTTGGGAAAATAAAAATACAATTCTACCCAACACGTATTTAATAAGATATACCACTAATATTGGAAAGTTTTATAGTTTAATATGACAAGAGTTTCAGTTCCCACCTTTTAGTAAATGTGAAGTGTTATCACAATACTTTCTTCTGCTTCTAATTTTAACCAAAAAAAAGTTCCAGTGAGTCTTGTCCTTATCCTTAATGGAACCTAACTTGTCTGGACCACTAACTGATTAAATTCCTTCATGCCAAGAACTCATTTCAATCAACAAAGAAAAAAGTTTACAGACATACTCACAGAGAAGTATACACACACACACACACACACACACACACACACACACAATGAAGTTCTTTATTCAGTTAACAGACTTGATCCCTTGGATTTCGCTAGTTATTTTACTTTACTATTATGTAGAGCAAAGTTTACAGTTTGAAATGGGCTAGTTAAATACTCATAATTTTATGCTATTTTATCCCAATACTGGGACAGTACAGTCTCCAATAGTTAAAAATGTAGCATGATTATTTGTTTTCCTTTAAATTATGGATCAAAAATTATTTATCTATTTCTGACAAGATGACGAGACTGAAAATGAATCCTGCTGACTTGAGCAGTGACTAAGCAGGTAAGCAAAAACAGCTATAGGGAGCTAGCAGATGATTAAGGCGATGGATTCCCACGTAGCCAACCATGGTCCAAGTCCTAGACTCAATGGCTTGAAAATCATGCCAGGTGTGTGTGCATGTGTGTCTGAAATCCTGAAGAGGGAATGAAGAATGGAGATGGGATTGTAGTGAGTTCTCACTTTCCCAAGCATACATGCCCTAAGGCAAAAAAGAAAAAAGAAAGTTTTTAGAGTGCTAATATACAAAATATTTTACCATAAACAATGGATGAGATCTACTTACATCTTTCAAATATTTATTTTAATTTCTGTCCCAATGTTAAAAGCAACTAAATTATGGTTCACTTAGTATTTTATGTTCTTATTTTTCCATTACCAGTCAGTTTGTAGGGCCTTAATTTAGATTTTTTACAATGAAGAAAATACTTATATTAATGGGGACCTAACATTTACCTCAGCCTAATTTAAATTCAATAAAAAAAATATATTTAACAATAGTTCATGAAATTCTTATAAAGTTAAACTATATACCCATCTCCCCAAAGAGCTATTTTTAACTACAGTTCTAACTTGCCATGAAGGTTTTAAAACCTTCTTCATAACTTCTATACCTAAAACTGCTCTCTCTCAGACAAGGGTCACAACAAGCATAGATACACAAGTGATCACACTTCCAAATAAAAAATCTATTTACCAGCCAGCAGGTGGCACGGTGGTTAAAGGCACTGGATTTCCACATGCCAACCACGGTTCAAGTCCCAGACCTGGTAGCTTGTTCTCTCATTTTCCCTTTCTCTCTCTCTGTCTCTGTCTCTGTCTCTGTCTGGTCAAATTTTTAAAAATAATAATAGGGGCCGGCAGCTGCATAGTGATTAAGTGCGCTGGACTCCCACATGGCCAAAAATGGCTTGAGTCCCAGACCTAGTGGCTTGCTTATTCACTTTCTCTTTCTCTCTCTCTCTCTCTCTCTCTCTCTCCTGTTCTCCCACTCTGTCCCTCTCTGGTCAAATTAAAATAAGTAAATAAAGTTAAATAAAATAATTCTTTTAAAAAAAGTAATAAGTGGAATTAAATAAATAAAATCTTTTTAAAAAGCTATTTAACTTACATTTTTATTTATTTATTTATTTTAAGATTCTTACCATAAAGTATGTAAGCTCACAGGAAAAGAGAGAGAGAGACAGTGAAAGAAAGTGAGAAATCACCCTTCAAGGGGAGATGGGCATGCCATAATCCCTCCTCTCCCAGTCTCCTCTTGGGATTTTTGGTGCACATGCACATGACATTATTTTCAAGCTGCCAGGTCCATGATTCAAATTATAGTTAGTCATGTGAGAGTCCAGAGCCTTAACCACCATGTCAACCTGCTAGCCCCATATTTAACTTTCGAAAGAAAACCCTGCGATTAAATTATTTATAGTATGTTTTCAGATAAACTTTCCCTAAATGTCTGCCATACCTGGTTTTTCCATCCTTTGTGCCTCACTATCTCCAAACACTTTTTAGAAAGGCCTATCCTTGGTGGCACAAGAGTGGCAACAGGCTCAAAGCCCATGGCCAACTGTAAGTCTGGATTCTGAGTCGATCTGGTAACACACCAGGGTGTCCAAGTCCAAGCTAGAGTGCTAGGGGAAAGGAATCACAGCATGACGAGATCCCATTGAGGGTGCCTGCTCGTCTCTCTCTATTTCTTTTGCATGCAAGCTCATGCACTCACTATTATGAATAAAATGCATGAACATTTTTAAATAATTAATTTAGGGCCAGTAGGTGGCATGGTGGTTAAGGGTGCTGGACTCCCACATAGCTGACCACGGTTTGTGTCTCGGACCTGGCAGCTTGCTTTCTCACTTTCCTCCTTTCTCTCTCTCTCTCTCTCTCTCGTCAAATTAAAAAATAAAGGTAATAAAATGTTTTTTTAATTAATTTAATTTTATTATTATTAATCTCAATTTGACCAGAAAGAGAGAAAGGGAAAGTGAGAAAGAGAGCCTCCAGGTCTGGGAGTGCCCCAACCACCAGACCAACTGCTGGTCCCACATAAATATTTTTTAAAAGCTGTATGCTAGAGTGGAGGTGAGTCAGAATAATAAGTTTACCAATATATAACCTTCTCAAAGGTCCCTCACACCAGTGTATCAATCACTTAATCAATCAATAATTTTTTTTTAATTTTTGAAAATTTGGAAAAAAAATACAATTCATTTGACACTCTTTGACTTTTAGAGACAAAACAGGTTCCTCATTATCCTTGACACAAACCTATACTGAATTTCCCAGCCTCCCTTTCAAGTTAGGTAAGACGTACGACCAAGTTCTAGCTGAGGAAATGTGGGCAGAAGAGATCCTCCACCGCCTTTTCCCCTAAAATGACTGGTAGAAGACAACCTAGGAACTGCTTAATAGTACATAGGCACAAAATAAAGGAGCCTGGGCAAGTCCTGCAGCCTAGTGGTTAAGGGAACAGGATCCCACATGGCTGACTACAATTCAAACCCTGGCTGAGGCAGCCTGAACAACATGACAGCCACATGTATGTGTGTCTAAAACCCTGAAAGGAAGAGGAAGTGAAAAAAAGAGATTGTGGCAAGACCAGGCCTCACTGGGGTGTGCTTATTGCTACCCCTCACCCTGTTTCTTTCTCTCTCTCTGGCAGGCAAATAAGCCCTCTCACAATCCCATATATTATGTAATTTTTTAAAAAAGTCTCAGAGGGACCAGCAGTTGGCATAATGGCTATGTTGCTGGACTCCCACATAGCCGACCGCGGTTCAAGTCCCAAACCTAGTGGCTTAAACTCACGCCAGGCGTGTGTGCATGTATGCCTAAGATCCCGAGAGGAGACTAGAGAAGAAGAGATTGTGGTGTGGCCATCCCCCCAGAAGGTGATTTCTCACTTTCTGTTTCTCTGTCTCTCCTTTCTTTCTTTTTTTGGAGAGGTTTTCGCGATAGGGCACGTGCGCTCGCCAGACAGAGAGAGACATAGAGACAGAAAGCGAGAAATCACCCCCCAGGGGGGATAGTCACGCCGCAATACCTTCTCCTCCATTCTCCTCTCAGGATCTTGGGCACACACGCACACGTGCCTGGCGTGAGTTTTAAGCCACCGGGTCCAGGACGCGAACCGCAGCTGACTACGTGGGAGTCCAGCGACATAGCCATTACGCTAACTGCTGGTTCCCTCTCTCTGTCTTTCTGGCGAGCACACACGCCATATAACAAAAACCTCTCCTATAATAAATAAACAAACAAACAAACAAAGTCTTAGATTTCTGAATAGCTTCTTGAAGAAAAGCTGCCTGTTGAGGAATACCACATTAGATTTTTTTATATAGTCTGAAATGAGTTTTTACTATATTTTACTAGTGAATTTGGGGGCTGGTGACATTACAGTTAACATCACCTTAATTCATGGTAAAAACTTTGTTCAAAGAGCATAAAAGAACTCATTTTACATCTGATCTCCACTGGCATTTGACAAATTTTTCCCATCACAGGCAGTATCAAAATAATTCTGGCTTGGCATACCAGAAATACTTTAGCAGTATTAGTATTTATTATTTTATTTTCTGAATGTTTTCATTTGTAACTAGTTTTCACCCCTTCAAAGACAACTTTTGCCAAAAAACCAGTTACTCCCTTAAGGTGAAGACTGATAATCAAAGCATTATCAGTCTTCATCTTAAGTGAGTAACAATTCCTGAAGCAGAAGCTTATAGACTTCACAACAACTTAAATTTAATATTTTGCAAGTTTAGAGAAACAAGTGTGATTATTTTTCATAGTTTTTCAAAAGAGGACCTACTCAATGTAACATTTTCGGTTTTAGAAAGCAATAAGCTATGAAGCTATCAGCAGTCTGGTTACGGTCTACCACACAATAAATATGTTAAAGCACTTTTTGCTTCCAATATAAAATGCAGTTCAACTATATATTTATAGCTCTAAGTCCGTTGATATACCTGATTTTATTTAAAACTGAAAAATAACATATATAGGTACCTGGGGCCAGCAGATGACATAATAGTTACATTGCTGGACTCATACTCGACTATGGTTCGAGTCCCAGACCAGGTGGCTTGAAACTCATGCTGGGCACATGTGCGTGCATGCCCAAAATCCCAAGAGGAGACTGCAGGAAAAGGGAATGTGGTGTGGCCATCCCCACTGGGGGGTGGGGGGGGGTAATTTCTCACTTTCTATCTCTCTCTATCTCTCCGGCAAGCGCATGCACCCTATAGCAAAAATCTCTCTCAAAAAAAAAAAAAAAAGTATATGTGTGTGTGTATAGTACCTGATAATGACAGAAATTAGAATTCACTGTCATTCAAAGCACTCTATAAAACATATTTTCTATCTGCCCCTACAAAGGCCCAAAAGAGCTACTACAAAACATTTCTGAAAAAGAGAATTTTACAGTTTTCAAACACTCAGAACATTTCATTTGCACAGAACTTAACTGAATATCTTAGTAAATTCAGGACAAAAATGTCCCTATCTTAAACACTTGTAACATCACTTTCCTTAATATAATAAGGTAAGAGAAGCCAAAGAAGAATATACATGTTTAATTTATATCTAACTAGCAATCTCTACATATAGCATTCAATAAAATACGAAAACTTCCTAGATACTCAAACTACTAAACACATGGACACTGTGTTGTCATCAATACACTGGCGCTGATGCTAGGTATTTGAATATAAAGACTGAGGTAATTAGGGACCAGCAGGTAGTGTAGTGTTGGTGGCCCTGAACTCCCACATGGTCAACCACAGTGTGAGTCCTGGATCTGGCAGCTTGAAACTCATGCCAGGCGCATGTGCGTGTGTGCCTAAAATTTCAAGAGGAAAATGGAAGAGAAGGGACCATGGTATGGCCTCCCCGCCAAGCGTGATTTCTCCCTTTCCTTCTCTGTGTCTCCAGGGAGAGCACGTGCCCTATAGAAAAAAATCTCAAAAAAAGGAAAAAAAAAAAAGGACTGAGGTAATTAATCAAATACTGTATAAAGGGAATCTCATGTACTTGACAAACCGTGTAAGTTATTAATAATATATTTATAGGTGCCTGCAGGTGATATGGTAGTTAAGGGCACTGGACTCCCACATGGGCAACTGCAGTTGAGTCCCAGTCCTGGCAACTTACTTTCTCTCTCTCTCTCTCTTTCTCTGGTCAAATTTAAATAAATAAATAAATAACTTTAAATAAGATAATTCTTTAAATAATAATAATATATTTATATACTATGACAGTACTAAGAGGAAGAGAGGGTGGTTGACCACCGCCTGCTTATGGTTGTGGTCACTACCTTTTGAGTACATGGCTGACTTTTACAAGACAGTATTTCTCAAGATAATTTCAGGTTTGCAATCTCAATCCAGCTAATCACGCTTCTGCTGAACAGGTTACCATCACTGCCAAGATGCTTCAGCCAGCTTCTACTAAGGGACCTTTTTACCCCATCTTGTCCCTTTTCCCTTCTCTGTAAGACCCTCCTCTATTAAGTTTGTCCAATGCAAACTCTTATCTAGCCGTCCTACTAGTATAAAAAGCCTAGCTTTTCAGGGTAGCAGAGAGGACACAATCCATCTAGGCAAGCAGCTAGTTAGCCCCAGGGTCTCATCCTTATTTTGTTCTAGCTTTATAAAACCAGTATCTTCCTTTTTTCTTAGTAACTTTTTCTTTATCACCATCCTTTTCTGTTCAACACAAAAATTCATATAAGTCTCAGAGTAGATTTCCTCCACATAAAAAGCCAAACAAATGCCAATTTTCAGAGAAGCACATACCACATTGCCTACAGGCTGCTATCCACAGGACTTAAGAAGCCAGTAGTTTAAATCCCATCATCGATTATTATTATTATTATAATTACTCCACTGCATTCACCTTCAATTTCCTTGTCCCTCATCCCACCCTCCATGACTCTCAACCAAATGTTGTTTAAGTCCAACTCTTACCTACACTCCTCCAAAGAACAAGCCTAGAGAATAACTAGCAACTACGGTAACTCTCACTCAAAAGACATGATCTGTAACCTTGAGCAGATCCTCAATGACTCCTGGCATTTGCACCTTATCGGTTAACACCAAGCAGTCCTTGCTTTGCACTGTAGTAAGGGACTTGAAACTGACCACACAACTTTAACTACGCAAAGTTATCTTGTTCTGTAACCTTTAAAATCTTTTGTGAAAATATTAAAAATCTATTAATGTTTATTCATATACAGGTGAATGAAAAATAATAAAACTAATATTCATTTAGTACACTGTAATTTAAAACATTAGAAACATCAAGAATTAGAATGTTTAAAAAGAAGAAATTAAGTGCTCTATTTATTTGTAATGTATTTTATAGCCACAAACTACAGATGTAAATTCTTTTTAAAAGCTTGACATGTAGAAGGGGAAATATTTCAAAGCAACAAAACAGTATTTATATGTACTTCAAATTTTGTTCTATAAATCTCTCCCTACAGGAAAAAAAGGAGGTCAGGTATAAAGATTTTACCATATACTTTTAAAAGTTCAAAAGAGCCTATTTTCCCTGCTTACCATTTACTATAAAAATGGACAATGACATTTTCTCTCTAAAATTACTGACAATATAATTCTCATTTCTAGAAAAAGCCTTTGTTCAACTAATGAATAAGCCCTCATTGAGATGCTAAATCATAGGATGCACTGTAGTTCCCCTGAAAAGGCCAAACAGCATATTCTTTCACAAAGAATGAGTCATGAGTATAGAATATTCAGCCTATTTAAAACAAAGATCGCTTTAGATCTATTGCCTTTCTTCCAGTTCCTCTGCATGCCAACCACTTGTTTTTGTTCTGCGGTAGGAGACACAAATATAAATAAATAATACACATATTGTGACAGAACCTCAAGCAGGAAATGACTCTAGTTAACTCTCAATCATCCACTCCACTGAAGGGGAATATTTACAGATAAGATTCCCTGCCAAAAGAGCCACCCATAAAACATCCACTTCTTAAATCCTCACTGCTCCCAGCAGGGGAACCCTTCTTCTGTGTGACTAGCCCATTAAGAATGTGTCTGCAAGGTCAAGGACTTAGGCTATGAGATGACTCTCCAATGGTCCAAACTGGTTGTAATCCTTCCCAACAATGCTAGGAATCATGAAATCCAATCAAACAGTCCAACTTTCATTATGTTAACTAAATTTGATATAGTGAATCCACAGACAGATAATACATTTTAAAAAGTTTTTTCATTAATATCTGAAAAATATCATGGAAAGGAGACTTGCCCATGAAAATTTCATTTATTTTCAAAGTTGCCCAAATCAACAAAGATTCACTCAAAGAATTAAGGGCAGTCTCTCCCTCTCTCTCTGAAAGATGAAGAGCTGGGAGGGAGGGAAGGACTCCAACTGTTCTCCCACTTTTAATTCCAGTGGATATGAGTCCCTTTATTCTTGCCCAGGACCCCTTCTACATCCCCAACTCTAGTTTCTGTTTAGGGATGGTGGAGAATCATGGACAGAGCTATGTGAATGTCCCTGGGATGGGGAGGAAGCTGAAGATAGTCTCCCAACACTGATCTCTCAAGGAAACAGAGGTGGGAAGCTAGATCAGGAATGTTTAGATAAAAATCACAGGAGGAAGTTCTGAGCGGCCTCTTTCAGGAATTGGAACAATTGAAGACTTTCTGCCTAGACTTCACCCTCCTGCCCCCCAGATCTAGCCAGGGTCAGAGAAATCCTCAATGTCCATGGAATCTGCTGCACAAAGAGAGAAAAACAGTACTGCTTAGAAATTACAGATCACCCCTTCCTGCATGCCTCTGAGTACTCAGATTTAACTTCAAAAACCAGGAAAAAACATATAATCCATCAGATGACCAGAAACCTCCCTTAAAAATCATAACCTCCCTTGAAAGTATTAAAAGGAGAGTAGATCATGCAGAAGACCAAATCTTGTATAGAAGATAGAACCTCTGATCTAGAAAAATTCACCAAAAAGACTGAGAAAATAACACCCCAAAATGAGAATAATATACAAGTAATACTAGATACCATTAAATGCCCAAACATCTGGATAATCGGTATCTCAGAAAGTGAAGAAACTAATTAGGGCATTGATAATCTATTCCATGAAATCCTGGAGGGAAACTTTTCAAACCTAGAGAGGCACTCAAATATCCAGACCCAAGAAATACAAAGGACCTGACATAAAACCAACCCATGAAGATCTCCAAGGCACATCATAGCCAGATAGACCAAAAGCACAGACAGAGACAAGGTACTAAAATTCGCAACAGAGAAACGTAGTTACTTCCGAAGTTTATCCCATCAGACTAACGCCGGACCTCTCATTGGAAACAATGCAAGCAAGGAAAGAATGGGAAAATATACTTAAAATGTTAAATGAAAAACAATTACAACCAAGAAAACTATATCCAGTAAGATTATCCTTCATAGGGGAAGAAAAGATAAAAACATTCTCAGATAAACAAAACCTGAAAGAATTTACCAACACCAGACCAGCTCTCCAAGAAG
Source organism: Tupaia belangeri chinensis (assembly GCF_000334495.1). Lineage (NCBI taxonomy): Eukaryota > Metazoa > Chordata > Mammalia > Scandentia > Tupaiidae > Tupaia > Tupaia belangeri. The sequence goes on along the minus strand of NW_006159521.1, from coordinate 7,793,816 downwards.
TGCTGAAGGGAGTTCTCTACCAGGAAAACTAAAGTTGGACACACAGAAATAAGAGTATGAAAAACAACCAAGAAAATAGCCCACCTAATGGTAGGAACAAGTCCAGAGTTAAATATTAACTTCCACAACTTAAATGGAGAGAATGGACTACAATAACTGCAAATTCAACAGAAGAGAGATTCATTACAGGAGACTGAACTGGTAAAATAGAACTTTGACTTTTGACTAAAACATTACTGATTTTCTTCTATACTTTGTTTTCCAGATTTAAGAATTTTTTTCTTCTTTTGAACTGCTGATAGGCTCATCTACTTACTGTTTGAGCTGAATCCTAATCTTTTTCCCAGCTTTAAGTTTTAGTTAAGCAAATTTTTCTTAACATATTTTGATTTTAATCTAATAAAACTAAAAATGTTTTTCTTGAAATTAAAAAAATCCATTAAAAAAGACCTATTTAATAACTGCAGTAAGCAATATAGCTCCAGCTAGGTGCTACTTTATAGTATGTTCTACTCACTAAGGTTTATGCCTAAAGTCAGACATGTGTTGGTAGATATGTATATACCAGCTGCATTTGCTACTGAAAACACTTAGATTAATTAAGGTCTTTAGCGAAACAATAAAATGTGAAAAATAAATAAAGGCATGGAAAGCAACTGTAGATAGCAGACATTGTGGGAGGAGGGTGGGAAATGGCAGAGAGTGAGAGATAATCAAGGGGGTAAAAAAACAAAATATATAAGAAAAAATAAATAGAAAATTATTTATTAATGATAATACATATAGTAATATTCTTGACTGAGCCAATAAACATTGTACTCTGGATGGGAAATCTCATTTTGTATACTGTAATGATGTACTGTGAATGAATATAAATTAATAAATATAAAATTTTTTTAAAAAATGATGGGAGGCCACTGTTTCAGACTAAGTTCATGCATTAGGCACCAGCAAACCAGACCAACACAGCATCATTCGTGCTAAATGCCACATCATCGGACAGACACTTTAAGGAAGCAGGTATGTCCCCAAACAGACCAATTTGAAAAGAAAAAAGAAAAAGAAAAAGCAAGGGATTCTAGTCTCCCTGAGTCAGAGTAATAGGAAAGACACCTCTGTCATAAATCCTACAAGTAACTTTAAAATGAACAATCCGTTTTTTTATACTTTAGACTTTTCCTTAGCCCGTCTCTGTCCATAAACACACTTCTGTTCAATCTTCTGGAACACTTTCTGGTTATACCCAAATCTTCAATTCCCATGTTGTAAACCCCAAGACTCCAAATAAAGTGCTTCTGTTCTTTACAGATTCAGTTTTTTAAATTCACAGTAATGTCAATCCCCACCCATGGTTTTAGGAAAAAGGACTAATGATGGCAGCCAAGGGGATCATGAGAGTCAGGTCAACAGGAAAAAGTTTGCTTTATTATTCTGATCAGTTACAAACAGAATTGGGTCAGCTCATGGCCTGGCAGTTCAGGCAACCAAGTCCCACATGGCTAACCGCAGGGACAGAGTCCGGGCCCAGTGACCTGGAAAGCGTGCGAGGCGCATGTGTGTGCATGCTCGAAATCCCAAACGGAAGGAGAAATGGAGGGTTGCAGCACGACCATGCCCTAAGAGTGTACTTTCTCACTTCTCTCTCTCTTCAGTGAGTGCACACACACCCTCTGGCAAATAGTAAATAAATAAGTAGATAAATAAAACAATTACAAATAGAATTATTATACTAACTCAAATGTGCTAAATAAGGACAGAACTTTTGACCTGTTCATCACTGTATCTATAGTATCTTAAAGTGTCTTCTACAGATTAGGTACTCAAATAATGCTAATTAACCAGTAATAAACCTTATAATTAATAATAGTAAAACCCAAAACTTGTAACACACTGATTCAACATGACTCTTCATTTACTCAATTTGGTACTATCCATCTACACAAGAGCAATAAATGGGTGTCTCTGTGCCAAAGAAGAAGTCCGTCTTTCTTCCTTTTTCTTAAGATCCTAAGCTGTGGCAGCTAAAAAGAAATATTGTTGAAACCAGAGTAGCTACTCTTCTGTTATCAGATTCTTTTCTCTAGCAATCAAAAGTCTACTCTTATCTTCAAGTTTCAAGTCAAAGTCACCTCCCTTAGGAAATCTTCATCTTTCTAAACCTCAGTGTGTATTATCCTCAGTATTTTTATGACATTTTTGTTATAGTATTTGTTATTCTGATACTCTATCACTGAAGGAGAATGCCCTCATGACGTTTTTAAAAAAAAAGTCAATCATTCCTGTATATTCATAAACCAATAAATACTCTGTAAATTCGATTTTTCAGCCAGTAGCTGGTTCCTAATTCTCTTTTGTGAGGTCATTCTTTAACCAAAGACCTATAAACTGTGGCTCCAATAACCTGTGTTAGCCTTCATTCCACCTGCAATAACTAAGTACTGTCTACAATTTCCCTTGTTTCTACAGGGAAGTATGTTCTAAATCATTGACTACTTTACAGATTGACAGATAACACAGGATCCATTCACAATTAAGGCCTGTATGCACATAAATTTCCTAATAGTATGTCAATATGACTTTCTTTTTATTTGCCAGATGGCACATGCATTTGCCAGAGAAAAACCGAGAGAAGGAGAGGGAGCAAGTTCTTCCTAGTGGGCATGGTCACTCCAAAAATCCCTTCTCCTCCATTTCCTCATCCTGTTTGAATCTGGGACACACACACACACACACACACACACACACACACACACACACACACCCAGTGTGTTTTCTGTCGTTCTACTCACTAAGGTTTATGCCTAAAGTCAGACATGTGTTGGTAGATATGTATATACCAGCTGCATTTGCTACTGAAAACACTTAGATTAATTAAGGTCTTTAGCGAAACAATAAAATGTGAAAAATAAATAAAGGCATGGAAAGCAACTGTAGATAGCAGACATTGTGGGAGGAGGGTGGGAAATGGCAGAGAGTGAGAGATAATCAAGGGGGTAAAAAAACAAAATATATAAGAAAAAATAAATAGAAAATTATTTATTAATGATAATACATATAGTAATATTCTTGACTGAGCCAATAAACATTGTACTCTGGATGGGAAATCTCATTTTGTATACTGTAATGATGTACTGTGAATGAATATAAATTAATAAATATAAAATTTTTTTAAAAAATGATGGGAGGCCACTGTTTCAGACTAAGTTCATGCATTAGGCACCAGCAAACCAGACCATAAATTAATAAATATAAAATTTTTTTAAAAAATGATGGGAGAACACTGTTTCAGACTAAGTTCATGCATTAGGCACCAGCAAACCAGACCAACACAGCATCATTCGTGCTAAATGCCACATCATCGGACAGACACTTTAAGGAAGCAGGTATGTCCCCAAACAGACCAATTTGAAAAGAAAAAAGAAAAAGAAAAAGCAAGGGATTCTAGTCTCCCTGAGTCAGAGTAATAGGAAAGACACCTCTGTCATAAATCCTACAAGTAACTTTAAAATGAACAATCCGTTTTTTTATACTTTAGACTTTTCCTTAGCCCGTCTCTGTCCATAAACACACTTCTGTTCAATCTTCTGGAACACTTTCTGGTTATACCCAAATCTTCAATTCCCATGTTGTAAACCCCAAGACTCCAAATAAAGTGCTTCTGTTCTTTACAGATTCAGTTTTTTAAATTCACAGTAATGTCAATCCCCACCCATGGTTTTAGGAAAAAGGACTAATGATGGCAGCCAAGGGGATCATGAGAGTCAGGTCAACAGGAAAAAGTTTGCTTTATTATTCTGATCAGTTACAAACAGAATTGGGTCAGCTCATGGCCTGGCAGTTCAGGCAACCAAGTCCCACATGGCTAACCGCAGGGACAGAGTCCGGGCCCAGTGACCTGGAAAGCGTGCGAGGCGCATGTGTGTGCATGCTCGAAATCCCAAACGGAAGGAGAAATGGAGGGTTGCAGCACGACCATGCCCTAAGAGTGTACTTTCTCACTTCTCTCTCTCTTCAGTGAGTGCACACACACCCTCTGGCAAATAGTAAATAAATAAGTAGATAAATAAAACAATTACAAATAGAATTATTATACTAACTCAAATGTGCTAAATAAGGACAGAACTTTTGACCTGTTCATCACTGTATCTATAGTATCTTAAAGTGTCTTCTACAGATTAGGTACTCAAATAATGCTAATTAACCAGTAATAAACCTTATAATTAATAATAGTAAAACCCAAAACTTGTAACACACTGATTCAACATGACTCTTCATTTACTCAATTTGGTACTATCCATCTACACAAGAGCAATAAATGGGTGTCTCTGTGCCAAAGAAGAAGTCCGTCTTTCTTCCTTTTTCTTAAGATCCTAAGCTGTGGCAGCTAAAAAGAAATATTGTTGAAACCAGAGTAGCTACTCTTCTGTTATCAGATTCTTTTCTCTAGCAATCAAAAGTCTACTCTTATCTTCAAGTTTCAAGTCAAAGTCACCTCCCTTAGGAAATCTTCATCTTTCTAAACCTCAGTGTGTATTATCCTCAGTATTTTTATGACATTTTTGTTATAGTATTTGTTATTCTGATACTCTATCACTGAAGGAGAATGCCCTCATGACGTTTTTAAAAAAAAAGTCAATCATTCCTGTATATTCATAAACCAATAAATACTCTGTAAATTCGATTTTTCAGCCAGTAGCTGGTTCCTAATTCTCTTTTGTGAGGTCATTCTTTAACCAAAGACCTATAAACTGTGGCTCCAATAACCTGTGTTAGCCTTCATTCCACCTGCAATAACTAAGTACTGTCTACAATTTCCCTTGTTTCTACAGGGAAGTATGTTCTAAATCATTGACTACTTTACAGATTGACAGATAACACAGGATCCATTCACAATTAAGGCCTGTATGCACATAAATTTCCTAATAGTATGTCAATATGACTTTCTTTTTATTTGCCAGATGGCACATGCATTTGCCAGAGAAAAACCGAGAGAAGGAGAGGGAGCAAGTTCTTCCTAGTGGGCATGGTCACTCCAAAAATCCCTTCTCCTCCATTTCCTCATCCTGTTTGAATCTGGGACACACACACACACACACACACACACACACACACACACACATGCACCCAGTGCGTTTTCTGTTCACAAGGACTGAGCTTTGGGACTGCACAATCAGTTATGTGAGATCCAGCTCCCTTAACCAGTAGTCTAAGAGACCAGCCCTGTCAATGTTATTTTTAATTGAAACAATTCATTTACCAAACCAATAATGGAATGAAACTATTATATATCAAATACAAAAGTAAATGATGTAAAAGATATATCCTCAAAAGTTTACAGTAAAATGAGTACCCTTCTATAAAATCAATGATATCAGAAACTAAAGAAATATTAGCTTTCTTCTAACCCACCCTTTCTAAAATTTTCATTATAATTCTCTTTACTGTCATTAAGTCCTTTAACTTTCAGCAACCTCTAGACTGTTTTTTCCTTAGATTATAACAGAAAAAATAAGCACAGAAATAGAAGTCAAGAAAAAATAGGTCCTTGACATGACAATATGATGCACAAGTTAAGACATTAAGCTTCAGTTTCCATCATTAAACTTAATATGTTGAATTCTAGTGCCTTTTACAATATTAAACTTACAGAATTCTATTAAGTTCAGCACTACATCAGTCTTCTGGTTCACTACCAACAACTTAATTTTCTATGAAATGGTCTGCTGACTATGTCTGATGAAGAAACAATGTCCACATACACACCACACCCAAAATGTCCTCATTTTAAAAATGTACATGGTTGTTAAGCCTTAATTCAAAGCTTTTGAATTTTCCTTCTTTTTTGAGAGTAATATTTGCTATACGTGCACTTCTGGAGAAACAGAAAGCAAGAAGTCATCCCTGGGGGAAGGAAATGTCCACACCACAATCTCTTCTCCATTCTTCTCCTGGGATTCTGGGCGCGCGCGCACACACACACACACACACACACACACACACACACACGCCTGGCATGAGTTTCAAACCAAGTGATCCAGGATTCAAACCAGGGCCGGTCATATGGGAGTCCAGCCCCTTAACCACTATGCCACCTGCTAGTTCCTCAAATGTGTTCTTATTAGCACATCAAATGCCTACACACCAATCATCCTCAAAACCCTCAAACACTTGACAGTATACTGAGAATTATTTTTTAAATTGTACCATTAATTCAATATCCAGATTGTACAATTAAATTTCTTATCATTTGTAAAACATTTTGAACACTGTAAAACAGAATCACAAGGGAAACAGTTAATAAAAGAACAAAAATTCCAAATATAACTTTACTTTCTAGGATGATGTTTAAAGTTGTTTTATAACACCAAGCTTTGTTGTTTTTAAAGCATTTTATATTTCTGTAATAATTCATTATATTTTATTACAGCTAAAATATTTTACTTTACATGTATATTTTGAGAGAAAAACATATGAATATATACATATACATGTATATATAGAAAAGGATCTCAAAAAGAAAAATGTAATTAAAGTATAAGTTCATTTTGGTGCAAAAAATTTTGAAATGAATGCATAGCTTTTTCATAATACATATTTTACATGAACTTTTCGAAGCTTTCTTGTTATCAGAAAAGGCCTTGCTCTCAAATTTCCTCCAGACAGTTGTTTAACATAGTGACTAATGGAGCTGTATCCCATATGGCAGACCACAGTTCAAATCTCTGCCCCAGTGGCTTAAAAACTACTCCAGGAATACGTGCATACATGCCCCAAACCTAGACAGAAAGGAGAAATGGATGAAAAAGAACCGTGACATGACCATGCCCTATTGAACAGGAGGGGCGGGTGCCATCTCTCCTGCACACGTGACGTGCATATACAAGAAAATGTGCCCTCCCACAATATAAAATAAAGTAAGAACATTTTTTTCAACTTGAGTCTTATTTATAGTAAATGAAATAAAGTTTTGAGCCAGCCCAATAGCCTAATGGTTAAAACAGGAGTTATATCCCACATAGCTGACCACAATTTGAATTCAATCCTAACAGCTTGGGAAAAACAGTAAGTTTGTATGTGTATGTGCCCCAAATCCTGACGGGATGGAGAAACAGAGAAAGGATTATAGTGTAACCACACCCAATTAAGGGGTGCTTTCTCCCTCTGTCTCTCTTTGATGAGTGCATGCACCCTCTGGCATTATAAAAAAATAAATAAATGTATGTATGTTTTTGATTGCATAATATGAAAAAGAAGTGCCTATTTTCTCCAAATTCTGCAAAAACAATTAAGCCTCATGCTGTCTTTTTTTGTCTGATTTTTAAAACTGTTTCTAATTTAGTACCTTACATTTCCAATTAATTATTTTTAAAATAACTACTTCTCTCATGACTTTCTCAACTTCTCTGCTTTATTTCTGTGAGAGAAAATAATTTATTTTCCTAGAGACTAACTCAGAAAAAAGGTAAAGATACAGTCAACAATATCTAAATCTACATTTTTGTATTTCTTTCAAATACTGTCATTGTGCTTAAATAAATTCAGTATTCAAGATTCATGTTAAATAAAACATTTAACTTAAAACACAGAGTAGGGGGCCAGAAGGTGGCATGGTGATTAAAAGCGCTGGACTCCCACATGGTCAACTGCGGTTCAAGTCCCAGACCCAGTGGCTTTCTCTCTTTTGCGCTCTTACTCTCACACTCACTCTCACTCTCTCTCTCTTGTCAAACTAAAAAATAAATGAATAAAGTTAATTAAAATAATTTCCAAAAAAAAAATTAGTTAAAGAAAAGCATATAGTGGAGACATTAACCAATACACTTGTATACACTGTGGGAATTCTGAAGTCACAGGCCCTTAGAACTTCAGCTTTCCTCAATCAAAGCACTCCATGCCTCAACCTTTCCAGCTGTTTCCCATACTTTGTTATAACTAAATACGCATAAGCAGATTTCTATGCTCCAGACTGGACCTAAGTATAGCTGAAACTCTTTTTAAGAGAGTTTACAGAATTACCTGCCACTGTGAATGACACTGTCAATCTGATAATGTCAGATAAAAGCAATGCCAGCTATTATCAATTCTTCCCGATTCAATTTTTTCTTCCTTCTCTTCTCCCTTCCCTTTGTCCCTCACTTCCACTAATAGTGATATAAAAGGATTTGAAAGCTTCTATACAACACTTTTATGTCAATAACTTCTAAAACACAATATGCAACCAATTGATTTCTTAAGGGTTTTAGAACATCTTCAAGTTTCCACAAATGGGCCTTCAACTTGAAATGGTAAAATAAAGTTTAAAAATCTCAGTTTTTCAAGACAAAAAATAGGGAATCTTTCCATTGAGGCACAAGAGAAAAAGAAAAGACACATACAGCTATTCATTTTTTTTTTTTTAAAGGTTTCTACCATAGGGCATGTGAATGCACCAACAAGAGACAGACAGTAAGAGGGAAAGTGAGAAATCACCCCCTGGGGGTATGGCCATGTGCAATCCCTTCTCTATTCTCCTCCTGGGATTTTGGGCACACACAAACATATGCCCAACACGCTTTTCAAGCTGCCAGGTCTGGGACTCAAACCGTGGTCACTCATGTGGGAGTCCAGCATCTTAACCATTACACCATCTGCTAGCCCCCAAATAGCTATTCTTAACACATATGCTAAAAGTAGGGGTGCTCTACTGTGGCACGGCATATACAAATCAAGCTCTCTGAGCTTTCATAGCACACATGGGGAAATAAATTCTAAATGAAAATAATAAACCGTGATACAACTGAAAAATTATTCTGCAGTTTTACATATTTAATCATTGTTTTAATTTAGAGATTAAATATTTCTATATAAGTTGACTGGCCCTGAGGACTAGTGGTTAATGGAATCAAATCCAACATGGCTAACCACAGTTCAATTCCTGGCCCCAGCAGCTTGAAAACCACACCAGGTGGCATGTGTGCCCAGAATCCTGACAGAATGGATAGAAGGAGGAGAAACAATGGAAGCATGGCTACACCCCACTGAAGAGTGCTTTTTCCATTTCTGTCTCTCTCTTGCAAGGATATATACCCCCTGGCAATTAAAAGATATGTATTTCTATATAAGAACAGCATGGAAAAATTACTTGGGTATTTGTCTCTTAGGTAGTTCAAAAAAGGATGCAAAAGCTCACTATTACAACTAATGATTCTAAGCAGTTATAGAGTCAGTTATTCCTAAAAGCTGTCCATGGTAATAAGGATTATTACTGTAATACATGGGACAGTGTTTTCCCCAGTTTCTTTAAAGTATACGTGGTTAATGGGCAGAGAATTAAGTGGTATTCTTACCTTGCCATAACTGTTCACATTTCTGTCCTACGAGACAGTGCTTTATACTACCTACTTACAGAACTGAGTAAGTGTGAATTTTAAGGTGATAACTCCATATTGTTAACATCTGAGTATCAAAGTACCTAAAGAAGTTATTAAATATTTTCACTGAAAACCATCTCTGTATTCTGGAATAGCTTCAGAAGACACTCCAAAAGTTCTCCAGAACAGCAGTGTCATTTTCCATAGAGGTTTTACAAATTTATGCTTACAGTTGCAAAAACAGTACCAAGAGGGAGGCAGCCAAATTCCCACTGAACCCTTATGGAAGGGTGACATGCCTGCCCTATCTTTTCTTTTATTCTCTTAAGAGAGATTTTTGCTATAGGGCACGTGCACTTGCCAAAGAAAGAGACAGACAGAGAGACAGAAAGTGCAAAATCACTCCCTGGGTCTCCTTTCTTCTCTTGGAATTTTGGGCATGCATGCACGTGCCCCGGCATGAGATCTAAGCCACCAAGTCTATGACCTGAACTACAGTTGACATGTGGGAGTTCAGCAATGTTAACCATTACACCATCCATTGGTCCCCTGTCCTACCATTTGTTTCTTTTCTTTTTTTTTTTTTTATAAACTGTTGCTTTCTTGTGATTTATTATCTTTTCTCTTGAATAAAGTCATAGAAAATTGTTCGGTTTAGCTCTAAGCAGCCCACTCCTGAGCTCTGAGGAAGCTTGCCTTCTTTGGGCTACCCAATCTTTCTTCTGGGCAAGAGACATCTTGGGACAATTCCACCTCTTCTTTTTAACTTCTATCTTGGGTTTCTTTTCATAGACTGGGTTCTCTCGAATAGCAGTGTGAGCTTTCTTACACATCTCCTCCATGTCTGGAGTTACATTGTTCTTTATGTACTGAGAGAACTGTTTCTTGTAAGTGTCTTCATCTTCTTCCATTAGGTAACGCATGTAGTCCGCAACGTTCTGGCCCATGATGTGCTTCCGATGGACTTCTGCATTAGATTCCTTGCTTTCAGAATCATAACCAG
>NW_006159521.1:7773060-7783405 GCF_000334495.1 Tupaia belangeri chinensis | reverse complement strand
TTATTGCCAGTGGTGGTTCTGGCAAGGCCTGCATCCAAATAGCAGGTGAAGGCCCCAGGCTGACCATCAATGCTTTCTACATTGTACTCATCTCTGGTTACTTCCACTTGACCTTTTCATAGATCTTGTCCATGCCAAACCTACTGAGAAGCCTGCGGGCCAGCAGCAGGCCAGTACAGTATGTTGCAGCATAATTTGTCAGGCCAACCTTCACACCGTGTTTTGGTAGTTTGTGTGCATAAGCTGCGCAGACTATCATATTCCCTTCTATACGGGCATAAGCAATCTGACAAATGATATCCCTGTTAGTTAAATGAACTATCATCCTGTATATGGGTGTGTTGTATTTGTTTTTATCCTGGATCACCAAGCGTTTCCGAGCATAGTAATCAGTTTTACCCTCTCGTCGTCTTCTAAATTTCATTTGATATCTCTTAAAGTAGGCCTTATTCTTGACGACTTTAACAAATCCCATCCTGCAGAAGAGTGACCAGCAGCCGCAGTCGACCTCCATTTGTTTCGTTTTATATTTTTTAAGATTTATTTATTTTATTTGTTATATTATTTATCTTTTAATTTGACCAGAGGGAGGTAGAGAGAAATTGAGAAAGCAAGCCACCAGGTTCAGACTCGAACCATAGTTGGCCATGTGGGAATATAGTACCTTAACCACCATGCCACCTGCTGGCCCCACCATTTTTTTCTGATGAGGGTAACATATACATGGATGTAAAGTTCACACAGTCATATACAAAATGACAAAAACAATCATGCAGTACTTTAGCTGTAAAAATCCAATGAGCAAATTATATGTGAACAGTAATATTGTCAGAAAAGTCATGACACGGGGCCAGCAGGTGGCATGGTGGTTAAGGGTGCTGGACATCTACTTGGCTGGCTGCAGTTCAAGTTCTGGATCTGGCAGCTTGCTTTCTCACTTTCCCCCTCTCTCTCTTTCTCTCTCTCATTCTGTCCCTCTGGTCAAATTTAAATAAATAACTAAAGTTAAATAATTATTTAAAAAAAGAAAGAAAAGTCATGACACAGTTTTATATAGAAAAAATACATCATGACTTTTCCAACAACTCAAATACATTAAAGGGCATCCTCTCTCTTTTAATTAGTTATAAAACATCCAATACTAAATACATTAAGGAGACAATGTGGTTTAAAACAGCAATAGATGCAAATGTATGATTTTAGTAAGGCATATAAATTTCAGAAAAGTCCCAGAGATCCTTGGAGTAAAGGCAGTGAGAATTTGCAGCTTCCTTCCATGAGTGAAGCAGACAAGCACATGGTAAAGAACCAGGTGCACAAGCAAGTGACGTGACCAATCTAAGCCTTGGTTTCCTTACCTGTAAGGTAAAGAAAATACGTGTGCCAATACCTCCTACGGTTATTGTGATGATTACACTAAATGCTCTACATAAAGAGCTTGATATGATGCCAGGTACACATTAAACAGTAACGACTACTCTTGCTACTAATACTGGGACCTTTGATATTCTAAAAGGAACTACTGAAGAGTCAATCAAGGAACAGCAGTTAGCGTAATGGCTATGTCGCTGAACTCCCATGTAGCTGACCTCAGTCCGAGTCCCGGATCCAGTGGCTTAAATTCACGCCAAGCACGTTTGCATGCGTGCCCAAGATCCCCAGAGGAGAATGGAGAAGGGATTGGGGCGTGGCCATCCCCGCTGCAGGGTGATTTCTCGCCTTCTGTCTCTCACTGTTTCTCTGGCGAGCGCACGCACCCTATAGCAAAAAACTCTCCAAAAAAAGGAAAAAAGAATTATATGAAATTCAAACTTAAGTTTCCATGAAGTTTTATTGGAAAACAGCTATCCTCATCTATGTATGTATTTCTATGGCTGCTGTTGCACCACAATGGCAAAGTTAAGAGGTTGCCAAAGACTTTATGTGGTCCCCAAAGTCAAAAATACTTACTGTGTCCCTTTACAAGAAAAAGTTTGCCAACCATAGTCTAGAATCTAGAATATAGTAACTACTAAGAAACTAAAAGGTTAATACATAGATGTTTTCTTTTCTTAACCCATGGTTAATATGACTGATTTTCAGAAACTTTTTTTCAAAAGTAATTGTAGTGGGCCACCAGGTGGCATGGTGGTCGAGGCGCTGGACTCCCACATGGTCAATCACAGTTCAAGTCCTGGACCTGGAGGCTTGTTTTCTCACTTCCTTTCTCACTTTCTCCCCCTCCCCCCATCTCCCTCCCTGTGTCTCTCTGGTCAGATTAAAAAATAATCATAAGTAAAATTTAATAAATATTTCTTTTTTTAAAAAAGTAATTGTCATGGGACCAGCAGTTAGCATAATGGCTATGTCGCTGGACTCCCACATAGTCGACTGCGGTTTGAGTCCCGGATCCAGTGGCTTAAAACTCAGGCCAGGCACGTATGCATGCTTGCCCAAGATCCCGAGAGGAGAATGGAGGAGAAGGGATTGCGGAGTGGCCAACCTCCCCGGGGGTGATTTCTCACTTTCTGTCTCTCTGTCTCTCTCTGTCTGTCTGGCGAGTACATGCACCCTATTGCGAAAACCTCTCCAAAAAAAAAAAAGTAATTGTCTAAATGTGTAAATACTAAAAATTCTGTTTAAGGCAATTCCTTCTCATACTCCCATCCTCATAGCACTATATTTCTATTTACCAAAGAACTTAACAAACAAAACCACTTTAAATACTTCTACTTTACTTCCCTTATTCATGATAGACATGAGAGCAAGAAAGAAGGAGATGAGACCCTCCATAGGGCCTACTCACACTATGACCTCCTTCCTCCAGTCCTCCAGCCTGCCTGATCCCAGGCACATACCTACGTGTTTCAGGCTGACAAGGCCAGGGATCCAAGTGGTTGCCATATGGGATCCAGCCTCTCTTGAGGAGTGCATCACCGCTGTGCAAACAGAGCTGGCCCATAAAGGTGGTGCTTTGAGGACATCAACACTGCTATTTCTAAGTTCTAATATCACTCACTACTGATATTAAATTATGAAAAGGTCTCCTACCACAAACATGTAATTATTTGAACAAGTATAAAAAAAGTGCTAAAATCAATGTTAAACACCAAAACAATAGAGAACTATTATTATCACTGATCCTTCATCATCTTTGGTAAAAAGGAAAAGCTGACATAAATTAAGATACATTGTGAGATACGATGGGGAAAATGCAATTTTCTTTATGAAAAGTAAATCAAAAGCAGACTATGTTTAAACTATATACCAATAGAAACAGGAAGAAAACCAAAGTCAGAGACATAATAACAATAGAAAGTCTAACAGTTTGTAAAATACAAACAGCATGGACCAGCAGATGGAGTAATGGCTACATCGTTGGACTCCCATGTAGTCAACCACTGTTCAAATCCCAGACTCAGTGGCTTAACCTCACGCCAAGCACATGTGTGTGCGTGCCCAAGATCCTGAGAGGAGAATGGAGGAGAAGGGATTGTGGTGTGGCTATTCCCCTTGGGGGGTGATTTCTCTCTCTCTCTCTCTCTCTCTCTCTCTCTCTCTCTTTCTGGCAAGCACACACGCCCTACAGCAAAAACTTCTCCAAAAAAAGAAAAAAGAAAAAGAAAAATACAAAGACAATGAGGTAAATATACAGAATAAAGTATGATTAAATATAACAGAAAAGAAAATCTGTCACATTACTTTTTTCTTCTTCTTTCCTCAAAAGGTCTAGTTTAATTCTGAGAAAACGTTTCAGGGGAAATATTCTAAGATTTCATTAAGTATTTATGAAGAATCTTCTGCACAGATAAATGATACTTTGAATACTAAAGGAGTAAAAAACAGAAAACTATTTGGAGAGCTTGCATACCCTGGTAAGGGAGGCAAATGTGTTAAAAGATTAAACTAATATGAAAACAAAACTGCAAAGCAAGGCACATGACAAGGTAGAGGATAATTCTGTTGGCATAAAAACAAGAAAGCCAAAGGAATTCATATTCCCACTTCTATAGAAGGACTGAAGCTTGAAGAGAAATGCAGAGTCCAAAATACTTGTACGTGAAGTTGAAAAACAAATCAGATAGGAACGAATGAAAATATAGGCAAGTTAGCAAGAAAGAATTTATGACTTTACAAGTAGCTAAAATCATAAATGCATCCTACATAGAATAACTATGTTATTTTCAATAATCCAGTATTAAAGATAACAAGTAGTCAGTCTGAACTATGAAAACTGTCAGAGCTGATGAAGCAAAAAGTCAAAATGGTTAAAGCCTGTCAAGACACTACCAGGAGTGAGAATAAAATTATTGACAATAAGTTCCTGTCTGTAGAAAAGAAAATGATGCAAGGAAAAAGTTGACAAGTTAGACAAATGGATAAAAACTGAGAGACTAGTCTAATCTAATTACAGTTTTTTGTTTGTCTGTGTGTGTGGGGTGGGGGGTGGTTGTTGGGAAAGTCATAATGCATTTTTGCATAGAAAAATGTCATGACTTTTCCAACAACCTAATACACACATATATATGGATTCAAGAGGCATATAAATGAAAGCAACGTATTTCTGTGCTATTTCAATAAGGTACATGAGGGGCTGGCAACTGGTGTGGTGGTTAAGGGTGTCAGACTTCCACATGGCCAACCATGGTTCCAGTCCCAGACCTGGCAGCTTGCTTTCTCGCTTTCTCTCTTACTCTCTCTCTGTCCCTCTCAAGTAAATTTAAACAAATAAATAAAGTAGGTTAACTAAAATAATTCTTAAAAAAAAAAAAAGGCATATGAATGGCTAGATAACTATAGGCATATAAACAATGGTGGACTTAAAAATTGAAGTCAAGGAGCCAGCAGACGATGTGGTGGTTGAGGTATTGGACTCCCACATGGTTGACCATGATTTGAGTCCTGGACCTGGTGGCTGGCTTTCTCACTTTCCTTCCCTCCCTCTCCTTCCTCCTCTGGTGAATTAAAATAATAATAATAATAATAATAAATTATTTTAAAAAGTGAAGTCAAAGGCCAGCCCCATAGTGCAGCAGTTAAGGGCCATGAACAGGGAGTCAGATTTCACATGGCCAACTAGCAACTGTGGGTCCAGTCCCACTCCAGCCTTTGGGAGTCTAGTGGGACTCCCGTTAGAGGATTCACTCTCTCCCTCTCTCTCTGGTGAACACACACACTCTCTGGTAATTAAAGAAGCAAACAAATCAAAAAAGTGATGTCAAGTACATTTTCTATCCTTAAAATACAGAAAAAGAACTCTCCTAACAAATTACCACCATACAAAGATGCTAGTGGAAGACAAAATCCATAATAAACCTTAAGTTTTACCAATCTGAACAAGTCATTATTTCGTGATCCTAAAAAGAAATATTCACAGGATTTAGAAATTAACAAAAATACCTGAAGTGTTCTTTAAATATTACACAAATAACCACACTGAAATTTACCTAAGAAGATAATGATGCCGTTGTACGTGCAGTAGGCCGCACACACAAAGGTATTAGCATTAAACAGACTGGCTGATATGAGAATAGAGGATTTTTAGTTCAAACAGATTTGCTTGATTCATACTTCAAATAGAATTGACTGTATCATATCAACAAAGTACGCCTGGCATGGACTGACAAGGAAACTGCCTCATTATATAGATCTATTATTCATGAAATTGAGACTTTGCTTGTAAAACTATGTTTTTAGCCTGATTAATAGCTTCAAAAAGAAAACAGCTCATAGTTTCAACTATTTATATATCCTTTTGCAAACGGCTACTTGATAACACTTAAGTACTTACTAATATCATCTTCATGATAAATGACAGAGTGAAATGGCAGAGTTCGGTCTTTAATATATCTCTCTGCTGGCTCCACATAAAATGTGCCACCACGAGTCCGGATGAATCCTTCAAATCTTCCATCAATAACAGACCCGTGGCTAAAACTTCCTTCTTCACCTATTAGCAAAAGCAACAAATTCTTAAAAAAATTAATTTGCACATAAATGTTATTGATTTTCCTTTAAAAACACCACTCTTACCTATGATATATTAACCTGAAATACCAATTAACTGCAGAAATTAATTTTCAAGTAGGCTGAATTTTAGATGTGAACAGCAACTAGTAAAATATTTATAGTTACTAACATTTATAGTTACTAATAACAACAATGAAAAACATACTGTCTTATTGACCATCATACTCCTAATACCTAACAGTAACTAACTTAAACTTAATAGGTCATCAGAAAAATCATGACATTTTTGCATAGAAAAACACAGAAAATACATCATGACTTTTCTGGTGACCCAATAAAATCAAGAATACATGTTAATATACACTTTCAGAATAAAGATATTTAAAGTATCTTTTGAAAATAGAAATTATCGTAAGAACAAAAAGCTCCTTTTCCACTTGATATATTATGCATGAGTCTTTTTGGCTTCTTTGCTACCTTTAGGTTTTACAAGCATATTTTTAAGAAGAAAAGTGTCAGATATTTCAGCAGCAATTTGAACAAAAGTATACCAATCATCCTTTTTAAGATATTGGACAAAGATTTATGATACTATCCCATCGATTATAAATCTCTACTGAAAGAAAATACAGGGAGAAAATGGTATTTCTGATTCTTAGCCTAAACACAAAGAAAAGCAGAACACCAAAATCAAATGACATGAAGGAGTAGGAAGCAGGGGAAAGAGGATTTAAAAGTTAAATTTATCTGTTAAAACTCCCCCATTAAAAAACAAAATCTGGGCCAGCAGGTGGCATGGAAGTTAAGGTGCTGGATCCCATATGGCCAACTGCATCGTTTGAGTCTCAGACCCAGAGGCTTGAAAATCATGCTGGGTGCATGTGCCCAAAATCCCAAAAGTAGTATGGAGGACAAGGGACAGTGATGTGGCCATCTCCTCTTGGGGTTAATTTCTCACTTTCTACCCATTGTCCCCACCATCTGGAGAGCACATGTACCCTACTGTAAAAATAAACAACTAAAATAAATAAATAAAAATCAGGGTCTGCATAGTGGCCTGGTGGTGAAAGGAATCATATCCCACATGGCCAACCATGTGGTTTGAATCTGTCCCTTAGTCCCTTGAAGAACACACCGGGTTCACGTATATATGTGCCCCAAATCACAAGCAGATGGAGAAATGGAGAAGAGGAGATAGCAGCATGACCAGGTCCCATGGGGTGGTTCTTCCTTTCTTTCTCTCTGTATTTGTCTCTTGGTTAAGCACACATGCCCTCCTCTGGCAAATGTGAAAAATAAATAAATAAATACAAAGTCAGGCTTTCTACAATTTCTAAGTTACAGGGAACCAGCAGTTAGCGTAATGGCTATGTCGCTGGTCTCCCACAGAGTCGACCGCGGTTCGCGTCCCAGACCTGGTGGCTTAAAACTCACGCCAGGCACGTGTGCATGTGTGCCCAAGATCCCAACAGGAGAATGGAGGAGAAGGGATTGCGGCGTGACCATCCCCCCTGGGGGGTGATTTCTCGCTTTCTGTCTCTATGTTTCTCTGTCTGGCGAGCGCACACACCCTATAGCAAAACCTCTCAAAAAAAAAAAAATTTCTAAGTTATAGGTTAACATTCATTAGTTGGCTTTGGATTAATCAAAGACTCAAGCGAAAAGCCCAAGACACTAATGTTTTAAATGACATTATTTTTATCTGCAAGCTTATTTATAATCATGTATGTTTCTTGACCATTACCTAGTAAAAAAAGAGGCAGAAATGCTAAGTCATTTTCCCAGCAACATAAATGATCAAGAAAATAATATTATATGTTAATTTAAAAAATAACAGAACACTCTAATCTAGATTGATGGATCAGCTTCATGGTTAAGCCAGCCAGATCCCAGATAACTGACATGCAGTTCAAGTCCCAAACTTGGCAGCTGGAGAAACACACCAGGTCCATGTTTGTGAGTGACCAAAATCCCAAAAGGAGAGATTGAAGAGAAGGGATTGCGGCGTGCTCATTCCCCATGAGTGGTGGTTTCTCCTCTACCTCTGTATATCTCTCTGGCAAGCACATGTGCCTTCTGGCAAACAAAAAAACCTAGACTGATAGAAATACATTTTACTTTAGTTACAGAATTATGAGCGCAAAAAGCTTTTAATAATATAAATATATAGGTATAGTCTGTAAGAATATATTTTTACATATAGAAATTCCTCATTTATCTGGTACAGTAAAACAGTAAGAAACATATCCATAGGCACTTAATTTTTCATAATGCTGTGATTTGAATGGAAATCTTCCCACTACATACAAACTAAATTTCAGAGTTTAACTGTGTCTAACTGAGCGTTCTCTTGAGTACTTCTTCAAAGTTATGACACAAGAACATTTTACCACCTCCAGTGCTACCCGAAGACTTTGATTTTTGAAAGCCCTTTATGACGTCTATGAATTGTTCTGTCCTCCTTTCAGATGTAACTTTCTGTTGGATTAAATGTGCCCACTTAAGCCATCCAATACCTTTTTAATCTGATGTTGTAAGAGAAACTTATTACTATCATGACAAAAGCAAACATTCTGAATAAGGAAGGTCCTGGGAGGATGTCCCTATGAACAACTTTGTCAATTACTTTGGGCTAAAATGATCTTTATGGTTTCCTTTTGTATCTTTCCACAATCCTTATAAAACACAACAAAATTAGTACTGTATTTCTTGCTTGACCATCAGAAAATTAGAGAAATCATTAAAAATCATTTGTAAACGCCTACGGCTTGGAGGTATTAAGGGAGTAAAAATCTTACACCTTTCCCAAGTCAGATATTACACAATTCACTATTACACATAAATGTAAAGACAGATCCAAGGATTACTTCATCTTTGTGAGACCATCATCTTTCATGATTCCTTCACTTAGGATTTATACCACTTTTTCTGAAATATGTGTTTATACTTCAGAATTACGTATTTCCTTGGGTAGAAAAAAATTGAAGAAAAGCATTCTGTTAAGGTTCAACTTACCATAAATATGTCCAGTGTAAATATGAGAGGTATCATAATCAAGTACTTTATTTGATGTTTCTACTTTAAATTCATCACTGAAAAGGGAAGTGTCCCTCTTCATTCGTAGGTTGAAATGTCTGCAAAATGGGATGGGAGGGGGGAAAAACTGAAATTAAAAGGATCCAAATTTTAAACAATTGTTTTTTATTAGAAAGTCTGCAAAATGTGAACCTATGACATATAATTTCTCTATTTGGGAATTACACTGACCGAGATTTTCTTATAAAAATTCTGCTCTAAATTAGTTAACCCAGGACCCAGTCATTGTGGCACAGGCGGCAAGAGCACGGCTAAACCAATCTGTAAGCCGTAGGAGAAGGCTCTGGGTCACATCCCAAGTCTATCCGAAAGCACCGACACACCTGTGATCCTGGATGGCTGCAGGGAGGACTGTAGGTGAGGACACTCTTGAGGGTCCTCTGTCGTTCATGAAGGAAATATTGTTTTTAAAAGTCAACCTAAGGAGGCCAGCAGGTGGCATGGTGGTTAAGGCACTGAACTCCCACATGGGAAACCACAGTTTGAGTCCTGGATTGGTGGTCTGCTTTCTCACTTTCCCTTTCTCTTTCTCTGGTCAAATTGAAAAATAATAATAATAATAATTAATAATAAAGGCTAATTCTTTAAAAAAAAAAAGTCAACCTAAATACGGTAAACTTTATATTTCATACAATTAAACAGTAACTGTCTAGCATATAGTAAAAAATAAACGCTGCCCCAGTGCTAGCAACTTGAAAATTACCAGGGGGTCCAGCAGGTGGTGTGGTGGTTGGGGCACTGGACTCACACATGATCGACTGTGGTTCGAGTCCGAGATCTGGTGGCTTACCTTCTCACTTTCCCCCTCTCTCTCTGGTCAGATTTAAAATAACAACAATAATAGTACTAAGTAAAATTAAATAAATAATTCTTTTAAAAAGAAAGGCACATGTGCATGTGTACCCCCAATCCTGATGGGATGGAAAAATGGAGTTAGCAGAATTGCAACATGACCAGGCCCCACTGGGAGATTCTTTCTTTCTTTCTTTCTTTCTCTCTCTCTCTCACAAGCATATATGCCCTCTGGCAATTAAAAAAAAAATAAAAAGTCTACAGGCTAATTCCTACTTGGTAAAATAAGATGATGAAAACAGTAACTAAATTACTTGGAGATTAAAACAAACTTCCTGGGGCCAGCTAGTGGCATGGTGAAGATAGCTGGATCCCACATGGCCAAATCTCCGGTTTGAGTCCCAGACCCAGTGGCTTGAAAAACACTGGGAATACCCAAAATCTCAAGAAAAAAATGGAGAAGGGATGGGGTGCGGCTATCCCCTTCAGGGAGTGATTTCTCTCTTTC
>NW_006159521.1:7729329-7772805 GCF_000334495.1 Tupaia belangeri chinensis | reverse complement strand
ACCCCCCCCGCCGTGTGTGTGTGTGTGTGTGTGTGCGTGCGTGTGTGTGTGTGTGTGTGTGTGTGTGTGTATGTGTGGAGAGAGAGAGAGAGAGAGACATTTTTATTATCAGGTGAGTGCCCTCACCAGAGAGACAGAAACAGAGAGACAGAAAGTGATGAAATCACTCCCCAGAGGCGATGGCCATGCTGCAATCCCTTCTCCAACATTACCATTACGCCATCTGCTGATCCCTCCGACAACCCAATATTTAACAGGCAAGTGTGCATGTTCTCTCACGCATGCACACACACACGCAACCTTTCCACTCCTTTATTTATGCCAGGGACTTTTTTTTTTTTAATTTTGTTAAAGGACACACTTTCTTGAAAGCGAGACAAAGGGAAAGTAAGAAAGCATCCCCCATGGAGGATTACCACACCACAATCTCCTCTCCATTTCTCCTTTTCACTCGTGCACATGCACCCGGCATGTTTTCAAGCTTTTCAGTCCAGGGCAGTCAGCCAACCTCCTTAGCCACCACGCCAGTGTCTAGCCCATGGGCTTCTAACCCTCAAAAGTTTTATCTAGACCTACACAATTTAATTTGGAAAACCCACAGATCAAGATACTAGTCAAAATTACAGTCATTGCAGCTTTCCTCTAGAAGGGGATAAAACTACTGAAGTGAAATTAAAGCTATGAAAATAATCTAGAGTTATTTGGTTTTTTGTTTTATTTCTTTCATGAGAAAGAGCACGTGAGAGAGAAAGGGGGAGGCACCGCAACATGGTCTCCTCACGCCGTGATCCCCTTGTTTACAGCCCTCCAGCGGGGATCTCAGGATCAGACCTCAGCCAGATTCAGGGCAACTTGGGATCTGAACACACAGCTGGCCAGGTGACTCCCAGAACCAACAATCAACTAAAGACAACCTGCATCACCAAGGTTGGGCAGAGAACTGAGGGTTTAAAATCAAACCTAGGATCAAATGTTAAACCTACAATTTTACTAGCGTGGGGTTTCTGGACCCAAAATAAAGGCAATGAGTTCTATTTGGTTAAAATTATTTCAAAGATAAAAGATAATGAGGTATGGAAAGTCATCAACACAGTACCTGGCATGTAGGAGACACACAAGGCAACAAATGAGCTGCAATTACTAAACTTTTAAAAAGTGTATAGAGTCCTGGGACCAGCAGTTAGCGTAATGACTATGTCACTGGACTCCACCGCGGTTCGAGTCCCGGACCCGGTGGCTTAAACTCATGCCGGGTGCATGTGCGTGCGTCCCCAAGATCCTGAGGAGGAGAATGGAGGAGAAGGGGTTGTGGCATGGCCATCCCCCTGGGGAGTGATTTCTCATTTTCTGTCTTTCTCCCTCTGTCTTCTAAAAAAAGTATATAGAATCTTTTACAATTACCACAGATGTTTACACATAACAAAATTTCCACTCTCTGTTCTTTATCACAAAATGCAACAAAAGTACTATATGCTTTCTTTGTGCAAATATACACTTCGAAAAAGTGCTGCAAGAACCCTGCTATTTAAAGCAGTTGATATAAATTTGTAGTATATTAAGTAATATGGGGGAACATACAGTCACTGTATATACATTTGTAATATGAATAAACTGATACAATCTCCATGGCGGAAAAACTATCACATGGCGGAAAAACTATCAAAATTACAAATACACAGTCTTTGATACAGGAATTCAACTTCTGAAAGTTTACCCTATGTGTACTTCCGTATAAGTGAAATTATGTCTATTCTGCAAGACTATGGTGTAGTCCCTCCTCCTTGTCCCAAGTTCCTAACATAAAGCTTCTCAAACCTTTGGAATATCCTGAGTGATAGGAGTGTCTTTACTTCTAGTCCTAACGAATGTTTCAATCACACACATTATTCTAATGAGATGATTCAGGGTGGTAGCCCCTGTACAGCCTCAGGATATGGCCACGTAGAAGCCACCAGAAAGACAAAGTAGCTTAGAGGGTTAAAATTTTAGTCCTGTGACCAGCAGTTAGCATAATGGCTATGTCACTGGACTCACATGTAGTCAACCGTGGTTTGAATCCCAGACCCAGTGGCTTAAACTCATGCCAGGTGCATGTGCGTGCATGCCCAAAATCCCAAGAGGAGAATGGAGGAGAAGGGATTTGCAGCGTGGCCAACACCCCTAGGGGGTGATTTCTTATTTTCTGACTCTCTGTCTCTCTCTGTCTTTCTGGCAAGTGTGCACACTCTACAGCAAAAGCCTCTCAAAAAGGAAACAAAATTTTAGTCCTGAACACTGACCTCCAGAAAACGGGGAGGGGGAGGGAGGGGCAGAGACTAAGCTCTATAAAATAAACTCAGTGAGATCTGATGAGCTTCCAGGATAGTGAACACATCAAGGTACTGGGAGGGTGGTGCACCCAGAGAGGACTCAGATGCTCCATGCCCCTTCCCTTCCCACATATCTTGTCCTTCAAATCTCTTCCATCTGGCTATTCTTAAATTATACTCTTTATAATATACTGAAAATAGTAAGTGAAATGTTACCCTAACTTCTTTGGACCATTCTAGCAAATTATCTAACTTGAGGAGCAGGTCACAGTGTGAACCCCCTGATTTATCATGGGTTGATCAGAAGTACAGGTGGCTCAGGACTTGCAACTGTACAAAGTGGAGTGTAGTCCTTCCTGCGAGACTAAGACCTTCAGCTGTGCTGTCTGTGCTAACTCCAGATCGTTACTGTCAAAATAAAATTAAAGTGAATTGCTCAACTGGTGCCCAGCTGGTGTATAGAGAATCAGAGAATTGGTGGTTAGTGTTAGAAAACATCCCATAAAGATTATTCACATTAGCACTGTTTTTAACAGCAAAACACTGAGAACTGAACTAATTTAAAAAATTATGGTACATCCATATAGCTACATACCACAAAGCTGAAAAATAATTTTATGAAACCTTTACTTATAATAAAATCAAAGATCTCTAAGTTATGTTTTATAAAAGAAAAAGAAAGAGAGAATAGAAGGCAGTATGAGGCCAGTCTCACAGCACAATGTTAACCCTGTGTGTAGGGAGCCAGATCCCATATGGCCAACTGCAATGCAGATCCCAGTCTTGTTGGCTTGAAGAACACACATATGTACCTATGTGTGCATATGTATGAGTCCTCAAAATCCAAAAGGATGAAGAAATGGAGAGGAGATTATGGGGTTGTTCTCTCTCTCTCCTGTCTGTGTTTTGTGAGTGCACACAATCTCTGGCAAAAAGAAAAAGAAAACAAAAAGCACTTGGGAATACATTTAAACATGCAATGCTTCTACACTGAAAACTATGAAACACTGGTAAAAAGAAACTGAAGAGGACCTAGATAAATGGGGAAATGCATCATGTTCATGAATCTGAAGACTCAATATTGTTTAGTTGCCAACCACTCCCAAAGTAATCTTAATCAAACATTAATGTCACCAGACTTTCCTGTAAAACTTGACAAGGTGGGCCAGCAGGTGGCATGGTGGTTGAGACATTAGACTTCCACATGGCTAACTACAGCTCAAGTCCCAAACCTGGCAGCTTCTTTTCTTTCTTTCCCTTTGTTTCTCTCTGTGTCTCTCCCTGGTGAGTATGCATACCCTATAACAAATTTTAAATAATAAATAAATAAATAATTCTTTAAAATTAAAAAAAGAAAAACCTTCACATTAAAATTTTAGTCCTGTGACCAGCAGTTAGCATAATGGCTATGTCACTGGACTCACATGTAGTCAACCGTGGTTTGAATCCCAGACCCAGTGGCTTAAACTCATGCCAGGTGCATGTGCGTGCATGCCCAAAATCCCAAGAGGAGAATGGAGGAGAAGGGATTTGCAGCGTGGCCAACACCCCTAGGGGGTGATTTCTTATTTTCTGACTCTCTGTCTCTCTCTGTCTTTCTGGCAAGTGTGCACACTCTACAGCAAAAGCCTCTCAAAAAGGAAACAAAATTTTAGTCCTGAACACTGACCTCCAGAAAACGGGGAGGGGGAGGGAGGGGCAGAGACTAAGCTCTATAAAATAAACTCAGTGAGATCTGATGAGCTTCCAGGATAGTGAACACATCAAGGTACTGGGAGGGTGGTGCACCCAGAGAGGACTCAGATGCTCCATGCCCCTTCCCTTCCCACATATCTTGTCCTTCAAATCTCTTCCATCTGGCTATTCTTAAATTATACTCTTTATAATATACTGAAAATAGTAAGTGAAATGTTACCCTAACTTCTTTGGACCATTCTAGCAAATTATCTAACTTGAGGAGCAGGTCACAGTGTGAACCCCCTGATTTATCATGGGTTGATCAGAAGTACAGGTGGCTCAGGACTTGCAACTGTACAAAGTGGAGTGTAGTCCTTCCTGCGAGACTAAGACCTTCAGCTGTGCTGTCTGTGCTAACTCCAGATCGTTACTGTCAAAATAAAATTAAAGTGAATTGCTCAACTGGTGCCCAGCTGGTGTATAGAGAATCAGAGAATTGGTGGTTAGTGTTAGAAAACATCCCATAAAGATTATTCACATTAGCACTGTTTTTAACAGCAAAACACTGAGAACTGAACTAATTTAAAAAATTATGGTACATCCATATAGCTACATACCACAAAGCTGAAAAATAATTTTATGAAACCTTTACTTATAATAAAATCAAAGATCTCTAAGTTATGTTTTATAAAAGAAAAAGAAAGAGAGAATAGAAGGCAGTATGAGGCCAGTCTCACAGCACAATGTTAACCCTGTGTGTAGGGAGCCAGATCCCATATGGCCAACTGCAATGCAGATCCCAGTCTTGTTGGCTTGAAGAACACACATATGTACCTATGTGTGCATATGTATGAGTCCTCAAAATCCAAAAGGATGAAGAAATGGAGAGGAGATTATGGGGTTGTTCTCTCTCTCTCCTGTCTGTGTTTTGTGAGTGCACACAATCTCTGGCAAAAAGAAAAAGAAAACAAAAAGCACTTGGGAATACATTTAAACATGCAATGCTTCTACACTGAAAACTATGAAACACTGGTAAAAAGAAACTGAAGAGGACCTAGATAAATGGGGAAATGCATCATGTTCATGAATCTGAAGACTCAATATTGTTTAGTTGCCAACCACTCCCAAAGTAATCTTAATCAAACATTAATGTCACCAGACTTTCCTGTAAAACTTGACAAGGTGGGCCAGCAGGTGGCATGGTGGTTGAGACATTAGACTTCCACATGGCTAACTACAGCTCAAGTCCCAAACCTGGCAGCTTCTTTTCTTTCTTTCCCTTTGTTTCTCTCTGTGTCTCTCCCTGGTGAGTATGCATACCCTATAACAAATTTTAAATAATAAATAAATAAATAATTCTTTAAAATTAAAAAAAGAAAAACCTTCACAAGGTAATTATTAAAATTTAGATGGAGCTACAAAGAATCTAGAATAGCAAAACAATTCTGGAAAAAGAGAAAGTTAAAAAATGCACATTGTGGGGCCAGCAGGTGGTGTGGTGGTTAAAGACACTGGACTCCCACATGGCTGACCACAGTTCAAGTCCTGGACTTGGAGGCTTGCTTTCTCACTTTCTCTCTCTCTGTCTCCCATAGGTCAAATTGAAAAATAATGATAATAAATAAGTAAATCATTCTTTTTTAAAAAATGTACATTGGGTCAGCCCCATGGCCCAAAGATAATATGCTGCTCAAAAGAGCCAGATTACACATGGTAATCCCAGTTCAAATCCTCAGCCTGATCACTCTGAATCATGCTGGGAATGCCCGCAATGACCCACAGGCTGGAGGACTGGAAGAGGAGAACTGCACAGTGACCAGACCTGTGGAAAGGCTCCTTTCTCTCACACATGCATGTGCACACACTCTACCATAAATAAAGAAAAATAAGTAAGTAAAAGAGCATCTTTGTTAAACAGACTGAACATTAAATATCCATGGGTTTAATTTATGTATCATTAGGGATTTATTATTCACTAAAACTGATGGGCCCTAAAACCATTCTAAATACGAACATTATTATACATGGGGACAAAAAAGGTAAAAACTTCAGGAAGACATGTAAGTTCAATATAAAAACAGTCCATGCTATACAACTATCCCAAAAAATTTTTACAATACTTGGAAGTGTCTAAACACAAGCTAAATAAGCATTCTGGAAAGATAGCAGAGAGAATTTAAGGATACATGAAGTAGGTGTCTTCCAACCCTGTCACTGATTTCCTAATAATAAAATTGTCTCATACATTAAAAAAAAAAATCCGCAGTACTGACTTGGATTAAAATCATATATACAATTAGTTCTCCAATTATCCACAGAGTCAAGTAACAGCACAAATATTAAAATAAGAAGTTAATTTAGATCATATCTCCAAATTCACTACTTTTAGTAATATCAAAATTAATTTGCATCTGAAACATATACCAATAGAAAGATGGAGAGCAAAGAAGGCAGATAAATGGCAAAAAAAAAAAAAGATACTGAATTAAAGTCCGTCACATACAATTAAAGTACATAAACAAAAAATGAATAATCAGGACTTGAACATAATTTATTCCATTAACCAAGCCACTGGATTCCAATTTCCAAATTTTAATTCCACTACCATCTGTTTGATAGTTCATATCCTTATTTTTTAATAATTATTTATTTTATTTATTATTATTTTTATATGAGTTCACCAGAGAGAGACAAAGGGAAAGTGAGAAAGCAAGCCACCAGGTCTGGGACTTGAACCACGGTCAGCCATGTGGGAAGTACAATGCCTTAACCACTCACCACCTGCTGGTATCGATAGCTCCTGGCTTTATGCTACTTTAATATTTTATAGAATGTAAATAATTTGAAATATTCTTGAATAACATACTATAACATAATATTTTTAAGAATTATTAATTAATTAATTTATTATTATTTGCACTTTTTAATTCACCAGAGACAGAGAGGGAAAATAAGAAAGCAAGCCACCAGATCTGGGACTGAACTATAGTTGGCCATGCAAGAGTCCAGTGCCCTAACCACCATGCCTGTCAGCCCCAAAATGGTCATTTATTTTCTTTTTTAAAGAATTATTTTATTTAGCTTTTATTTATTCATTCATTTATTTCATTTCTTTTTATATTTGACCACAGAGGGACAGAGCAAGAGAGAGAGAGAGAGAAAGTGAGAGAGCAAGCCTCCAGGTCCAGGACTTGAACCATGGTCGGCCATGTGGGAGTCCAGCATCCTTAACCACCACGCCACCTGCCAGCCCCCAAAATGGTAATTTTTAAAAGTAGGTGATGAGGTGCCAGCAGGTGGCATGGGGGTTAAGGTGCTGGGCTCCCAAATGACTGACAGCCGTTTGATCCCAGGACCCAGTGGCTTGAAAATCATGCTGGGTGCGTATATGTTTGTGTGTGTGTGCCCAAAATCCCGAGAGGAGAATGGAGGAGAAGGGACTGTGGTGTGGTCATCCCCCCTGTGAGCTGACTTCTCATTTTCCTTCTCTCTCTCTCTAGTGAGCATACACTTCCTATGGCAAAAACCTTTAAAAAAATTAAAGTAGTGGGAACCAGCAGTTAGCGTAATGGCTATGTCGCTGGACTCCCACGGAGTCGACCGCAGTTCGTGTCCCAGACCCGGTGGCTTAAAACTCACGCCAGGCGCGTGTGCGTGCGTGCCCAAGATCCCAAGAGGAGAATGGAGGAGAAGGGATTGCAGCATGACCATCCCCCCTGGGGGGTGATTTCTCGCTTTCTGTCTCTATGTCTCTCTCTGTCTGGCGAGCGCACACGCCCTACAGTGAAAATCTCTCCAAAAAAAAAAATATATATTAAAGTAGTGACGAGTCACATACTACCACCTCGGTTACTCAACCAGACCTGAAGAGAAAAACTATCTAAAAACACTGTGATACTTAAATCATTCAAACTGTTGGCCCAAAGGTCAGAAAAACAAGAGTTAAGACCATAATAAAAACCACTGTATAGCCAGGTCTATGGCTCAGCAATAAAGCACTGTCAAGAGAAGTCCAATCCCATGTGGCAACCGCAGTTCAAATCACTGGCCCACACCAAGCTCATGTGCATGCATGCCCAAGATTCCAACAGGACAAAGAAAATGCAGGAGCGAGGACTGCAGCATGATCATTTCCCATGGAGCTATAGAGCTTTCTCCCTCTCGCTCTCTCTGTCTCCCTCTCTCTGGTCTCTCTCTGATTAGTGCACATGCACTTCTGGCAAATAAAAATATTTTGCCAGTATCATTTTAATGATAGTGATTTTAAATATATTTTTCTTTTACAAGTACAAATTAATGATAAG
Organism: Tupaia belangeri chinensis; assembly: GCF_000334495.1. Lineage (NCBI taxonomy): Eukaryota > Metazoa > Chordata > Mammalia > Scandentia > Tupaiidae > Tupaia > Tupaia belangeri. The sequence continues at coordinate 7,764,515 of NW_006159521.1, read as the reverse complement.
CTACAATTTCACAAAAGATAGTAAACATTTTGCACACTAGTAAGTCATTTCTCTTAGGCAAAGTGCTCTTTTGATGAAAGATAAATTAACAGATACACAGTACTGTGAACTAAAAAAATAAACCTAAGATTTCTTTCAGGGAAATCTAAGTATAAAGTACATTAACTACACTGGGAATGTTTTCCTACCCTCAGATTTAACCCTTATATTAATTTTATGGATTAGTATTTGTCTCTAATCTTGATTATAATAGTTCTATTATAATTGTTTGGTGGCTTTCCTCACTGGCATTATAGTAAAGATAAAGTAAAATGATAAAGAACTGAGTGAAGTTACAGGAGGGTGAAATCAGTTAACAAAAGGCAGCAATCTGAAAAAGTACACGAAACTAGACGCTGACTCCCCAGTCTCAGTGCCTGCACAGGCAGCTCCAACATGTCGTAATAATAGCTAGTTCCCCTTTTTCCGGCTTTAGTAAAGCACTCGACATCCAATCCAGAAAAATAATAGAAGACATGGATCTATCTTTGGTCCAGAGTAATGAAATAAATTATGTTAGGATATGACTCCACAAGTTTTCTGGAAGTTCATGTATTTTCTCTATCTTTATATAGAGAGGGGCCTTCCTATAAGTTAAAACAGTCAAAATACAGAGTAAAAGAAGCTGCCATGTATGGCTCTGATTCTCTGGAAAAACAGCAACAGAAAAGAGGGCATCTCTTGAACTGAAGCCATTAAGACAAAAAAAAATTCTCAACTAATGAGGAAACCTAAATGCAGAAACTTTTCTTTCAAGGTAGCATCAGAGTAACTCAGGAGTCAGACACTAGAACTGCTTCATGAATAAAGGTCTATCACATCTATACAGAATAAGCCCACAGTAGGCCTGGGCTAGTCATTACTAGAAATAACTATTCTTTATTTTTATTTTATTATTTTTTAGGTTTTTGCCATAGTGTTTGCGTGTACCTGCCAGAGCCAGACAGAAAAAGGGAAAGTGAGAAATTGTCCCCTGGGAGGATGGTCACGTCTCAGTCCCTTCTCCTCCCGGGATTCTGGACATGTGGGCAATCGGACGAGCATGCAAGTCAGGCATGAATTTCAAACCACCAGGTTCAAGACTTAAACCATGGTCACCACATGGGAGTCCAGTGCCTTAACCACCATGGCACCTGCTGGCCCTAGAAATAGCTATCCTTGACTAGGGCGTCCCTAATGTCTCCGTATGTTCATTTCCTCTTGCTATTCATCTTCTTATAGTAAAAATGCTTAACACAGTCTCCATCCAAATCTTTTTTTTTGGGGGGGAGAGGTTTTTGCTATAGGGCATGTGCACTTATCAGAAAGACAGCGAGATAGAAAGCGAGAAATCACCCCCTCAGAGGAGATGGCAACGCCGCAATCCCTTCTCTTCCATTCTCCTCTCAGGATCTTGGGCATGCATGTGTGTGTACACATGCCTGATGTGAGTTTAAGCCACTGGGTCCAGGACTCGGACATGGGAGTCCATGTGCCCAGGACGCGGGCATGGGAGTCCAGTGACATAGCCAGTACGCCAACTGCTGGCCCCCCAAATCATTTTTTTAAGACATACTGCCAGGGCCAGCAGGTGGCATAGAGGTTAAGGTGCTGGACTCCCACAAGGCTGACCATGGCTTGACCTGGAGGCTTGAAACTCATTCCAGGCATGTGTGCATGCCCAAGAACGTAAGAGGAGAATGGCAGAGAAAGGAGTGTGATATGGCCATCCTCCCTGGAGGTGGTTTCTTGCTTTCTGTCTCTCTCTCTCTCTGTCTCTCTAGCAAATGCATGCACTCTATAGCAAAAATCTCTTTAAAGAAAAAGACATACGCCCAATATTAGCATCAAATATTATGAACCAATTCTCTTACTTATGAATCAATTTTCTGGGACCAGCAGGTGGCGTGGTGGTTAAGGCACTGGATACTCCCACGTGGACAACTGGGGTTCGAGTCCTGAATCTGGTGGCTGGCTTTCTCACTTCCTCTCTCACTCTCACCCTGTCTCTCTCTGGTCAATTTAAAAAATAAATGAATGAGGGGAATCAGCAGTTAGCGTAATGGCTATGTCGCTGGACTCCCACGTAGTCGACCGCGGTTCGCGTCCTGGACCCGGTGGCTTAAAACTCACACTGGGCACGTGTGCGTGCGTGCCCAAGATCCTTAGAGGAGAATGGAGGAGAAGGGATTGCAGCATGACCATCCCCCCAGGGGGGTGATTTCTCACTTTCTGTCTCTATGTCTCTCTCTGTCTGGCGAGCGCACGCGCCCTATAGCAAAAACCTCTCAAAAAAAAAAAAAAAAAAGGAATGAATAAATAAAAAATAAAATATTTTAAAAAAACATTTAAGTGAATCAATTTTCTTATTTATACACAATAAGTACAGTTTTTTAAACAGAAAAGCCATTTTTGTAATTATTTTATAGAAGCACAGTATGGAGATAAAAAAGGGAGGAGGGATAAAATAAAACAGGAAAGGGTAGGGTCACTCTGTGTGCATTCTACTGGGCAGTGACTAAGGCATCCTCCACAGAAACTCTAGGCTCTACAGTTTGAAAAACTCTGAAGTAGATAAATTATCTAAAATAACCAAAACTACATGAACAAAAATCTCAAAGAGTGTCTTAAGACAGAAGTGAAACTAAAACTTGAGCTACAATGAGTTAACTTTATCCTGTCTAAGAAGACAGCCAGAATAACAATGTGAATTCTTCTCACCTAAGGGAGAGTCAATGGGAAGAACTTGCCATGACAGCATGATTACAGAAGACACGATTATATGTGTTATACATCATTACAGTAAGTAAATTTATCTACTGGAGAAAGAAAAAAAGTTTCTGTAAACACTTCCCAAGTGCATGAAGTACTGGCAAGTAAACTACATAATGAAGTGACTGCCAAGCAAATTACTGCACATAAAACACTGAAATGGCAATAGCTAAGGGTAGGCGGAGGCCCAGCCGGTGGCACACTGCTTACACACTATGTTCCTCTATGTCCCCACTGGTTTGAATACCAGTCCAGACTAAAGGCTGCACACAGTGGCATGTACCTGTAATTCCAGGCTGAGGCAGGAGGATCTCAAACTTGAAGTTGACCTGGGCAGTTTAGCAAGACCCTGTCTAAGAAAGAGCTGGGTGCAATGGTGCACCTCTGATCTCACTTGGGAAGCTGAGGCAGGAGGTTCACGATGGCAAGATCTTGACTTAAAGTGTTTTTTAAAAGAGGGAGGGAAGATAGATGGAGATTTCAATTATTCAGATATCTATATAGATCAAATATTAAAAATCACAAAGATCACTTAAATTTACAACTTAACAAATCAGAGAAGGCTAACTGACAAAGATCACAAAAATAAAGTCAAAGTATGAGCCTAAACCAAGGTCTTCACTTAGCCAACCAATGACCTTCCCACTACACTAAACTGAAGTTCCCTGCCTTGGTACATAAGGGAGCTCCCAGAAGGCAAAATGCAACATATCTTCCTGGTGAAACACAAAACTGAAGGGCTTAGAAAGCATCATCAATGGTACTATAGTGAAATAAAAAGAACGTGTCAACAGAAGGAAGTCTAAAAGAAGGGGATCAAAGTGGGTCCAATGCTGCATGCCTGTAGTCCCAGCTATTTAGAAGACTGAAGTAGTCAGATCTTGACAGAGGAAGACCCTATACCCGTCCCGTCCCCCCCAAGAAAAAAAGGGCCCAGCTTCTGTGGGGCAGCTGATGGGATGCCAGAACACAAAGCTGGGTACCACGTGCCAAATGTGGTTCAGGTCGCTGGCCTGGTCAGCTTGAAAACATGTGGGGTGCATGCGTGTATCTAGGTGGAAGACTGGAGGAAGTGGATCACAGCCATGGCCCAGCCCTGTGGGGGTACTTCTCCACAGTCTACCTCCTCCCTGTTCTCCTCCTCTTTGTGTTTCTCTGTCACACAAGCACACATTCTATAATGAATTAAAAAAAAAAAAAATAGTAACATCCAGTTTATTAAGTTTGACAAAGTGACCTCAAAGGTCTCTCGAGATAAAGAATGCGAAAGATTTGCTCAGTTTGACAGACAAGAATAAGCTATTTGTGAAATGAAAATATAAAAAGATACAAGAGTCACATATATGGGTAGGGCAATTTTACTGCAGGCAGGTCAAATGTGTTTATACATGGAGTCGGCAGGTGACATGGTAGTTAAAAGTGCTGGACTCCCACATAGTTGACTGCGGTTCAAGTCCTGGACCTGGTGGCTTACTTTCTCACTTTCCCTTTCTCTCTCGCTATCTGATCAAACCAGAAAAGAATAATGATAATAATAATAATAAATATACTTAAATAAAATAATTCTCTCAAAAAATGTGTCTATACTTCATACATTTAGGAAAACATGAGCCAAACTAAAAAGGTAAATGAGTCCTTGTAGCTAATCACTACAGAATTACTAGAAAAAGCTCCTCGAAGACAGTGGCCCATTACACTCTTACAACCAAAATGCCCAGAAAGATACTGGCTGTTATCAGGTATCACTAGAGACTCAAATTTTTAAAAAATGTTATTTCTTTACTCTTACATGTATCTATGACGTCTGCAGATTCTGGACTACTCTGTAATTAGATTTGGCAATATCAGACAAACCCAGAGAAATCCAAAGAAAGGTAAGTAACACGGACGTTAGAAATGTTCCTGTAACTGGGAACCAGCAGTTAACGTAATGGCTATGTCGCTGGACTCCCACGTAGTCGACCGCGGTTCGCGTCCCGGACCCGGTAGCTTAAAACTCACGTCGGGCGCGTGTGCGTGCGTGCCCAAGATCCCAAGAGGAGAATGGAGGAGAAGGGATTGTGGCATGACCATCCCCCCTGGGGGGGTGATTTCTCGCTTTCTGTCTCTCTGTCTGTCTCTGTCTGTCTGGTGAGCGCACGTGTCCTGTAGCGAAAAAATCTCCCCAAAAAAATAAATAAATAAAAATTAAAAAATTAAAAAAAAAGAAATGTTCCTGTAACAACAGAAGCAAGAGGTAGTGATGTTCTCTCCTCCTTGAAACACTTTTCTTTGCCTTCTAGGACATCTTCCCCTCAAATTTTCTTTGACTTTTCTTACTGCTTTTCAGTGTCTGCATCTCCTCCCCCCTTTCATTAACCCTTCAAATTCTGGCATCTTCAGAGCATTCTCTGAATACCTCCTCTTGAACATCATATAGCTTGCTCCAAAATAAACCAATGATCTTTCCTCGAATTAACAGGACTCCTGGAATTCCCTCTCTCAGAAAATAGCCCCAGAAGCCACTAAATTGCTCGAGTCAGAAAACAGTCTTACTCCTTCTCTTTATAACTCACCACATATCAACAAATTCTAGTCCACTCTACCTCCAATCTCTCTCTCAGCCCCTTCACTCTCCATCATCTTCTGTACCAGCATCACCTTAATCCAAGTTACAATCTCCCATGAGGAATATACAAGTCACCTGACTAACTTCAATGCTCTGGTCTTTTTCTTTTCTTTTTTTTTTTTTTTGAGAGGTTTTAGCTATAAGGCGCATGCACTCACCAGACAGACAGAGAGAGACAGAGAGACAGAAAGCGAGAAATCACCCCCCAGGGGGGATGGCCACGTCACAATCCCTTCTCCTCCATTCTCCTCTTGGGATCTTGGGCACACACGCACACGCACCCGGCATGTTTTAAGCCACCGGGTCTGGGACTCAAACCATGGTCGACTACATGGGAGTCCAGCAACACAGCCATTACACTAACTGCTGGTCCCAATGCTCTGGTCTTTCTATCTTCCAAATTATTCTTTATGAGTGACTTTATGAGTCACTTACCATTATAAACCTGCCATGGCTAAATAAAAGTCCTATGACTTACATAAACTCTCGAAGATTCAGCTCATCCATACATCTCCAGCCTCAGCCATACTGAATCCTTCTGTTGATGAACATGCAATTTTTATTCCCAGTATCATATTAAGCATATGCCACCTCATCTGTCTAGAACACATTTCCTCCTCTTTGCCTAATCAACACCTTCTCCAGTCAGCCTTTCAGAATCAGCCTAAATGCCACTTCCTGGCCCAGCCATAGTGGTACAGGTGGAAGGATACTGGAGCCGTATGGAAGGCCTGAGTTCAGATTCCAGGTTGATATGAACACAGCAGGCATGCCCACACACTCACAAGATCCTAGGTTGGCAGAGAGAGAGTAAGATCAAAACATAGCAAGATCCTGTCAAAAGCACCTCTCTCTCACTAAAAAAAAAAAAAAAAAAATTTAGATGCCATTTCCTAATAATGCCCTTTCCTGATCCCTGGACAAAATGGCACACCCTATGCTCCTACAGCAATCTTCTGAAAACTCCTTATATCACAGCTGTCATTCTTAATCCAATACCTCTCTTTCCCAAGAGGCCATAAACTCCACAATAGCAAGAACCTATAATGTTTAGCTATTCTATTCCTAAGGACCACTAAGTACCTGGAATCGGTTAGATGCATAATAAACATAAAAATGAATGAAAAGGGCCGAAACACATTAAAATGTTAAAATTAACAAATTGTGACATTAAAAAACTATAGATACATCTTCCGTAGCTCAAATAAACTTAAAACTAAAGGAAATACACATGCATTTGTTCATTCAATACAGAGATCAAAATTCTATTTAACTGAACCTGTGGTTTAGAGTTTATTTTTTTAATATTTATTTAATTATGTTCATTATTATTTTATTTCATGCTCATCAACAAGACAGAAAAAGAGAGAGAGAAAGTGAGTAAACAAGCCACTAGGTCTGGGACCATGGTTGGCCATGTGGGAGTCCAGGACCTTAAGCACCATGCCACCTACTGGCCCCTTTAAAAAAAAAAAAAGAAAGAAAAAAGTAAAAATTAATATTGCTACATAACACAACTATCTGTCCTACACCACTATAACGGAGATTCTTGATTGCTAGACTTGTATTTATATTTAATATGTTGGATCAATAGAGACTGTTTTAGAAACTTACTAGTGAAAACTGATTATAATAACTGAAATGTACACAAATAACTTTATTTTTAAATACACATATCAAAAATATCTGTAGGCCTTTATTCCTGAATACAAGTATCAGAAGAATCTATAAGGAGGGTGAGATGGTGGGTGTCTACAATCCCAGCAACTGGGGGAGGCCATAGTAGGAGGGTTACAAGCTCAGAACTGGCCTGGACAGCACAGCAAGACTCTTATCTCCAAATAAGAGCTGGGCATGGTGGTGTACGCCTGTGGTCCCAGCTCAAAGGCTAAGGCCAGAGGATCACAACATGACGAAACTCTGTCCTTATTTTTTTAAAGGGTGGGAGGAGGCCTGGCCCCAATGCCTAGTGGTTAAGGAAAATGGATCCCATATAGTTGACTCTGGTTTGAATCCCAAACTCAGTGGCCTGAAAAACATGCCTGGGGAAAGTACATCCCCAACCCCACAGGATGGAAAAATGTAGAAGGAATATGGCATGATCACACCCCACTGAAGGAATGCTGTCTCCCTATTTTTTCTCTTTCTCTCTCTCTCTCTGGAGAGCACATACAGCCTCTGGTGGTTAGATTTTTAAAATTTTTGTCAACACACAGAGATAGGGAAAGGCCTTTTTATATTTTTTTAATTTAGTTATTTTAATTTGACCAGAGAAGGACAGAGTAAGTGAGAGAGAGAGAAAAGGAAAATGAGAAAGAAAGCTGCCAGGCCCAGGACTCGAACCATTGTTGGCCATGTGGGAGTCCAGCTCCCTTAACTACTACACCCACCTGCCGGGTCTGAAAGGCATTTTTTTTAAAGGAGAGATTTCTGCTACAGGGCACGTGTGCTCACCAGAGACACAGACAGAGAGAGAAAGCAAGAAACCAACTCCTAGTGGTGATGGTCACGTCGCAAGCATTTCTCCATTCTCCTCTCGGGATCTTGGGTGCACATGCACCCGGCTTGAGTTTCAAGCCACAGGGTTCACGACTCAGACCACTATCACCCATGTGGGAGTCCAGTACCTTAACCATCAAGCCAGCTGCCGGCCCTGAGAAAGGCTTTTAAAAATTAGGGCCAGCAGGTGGCACGGTAATTACGGTACTGGACTGGTTTAGGTCCCAGACCCAGCAGCTCATGCTCAAAATCCCAAGAGGAGAAAGGAGGAGAAAGGCCTGCAGCAAGGCCATCCCTCTGGAGGGTGATTTCTCATCTTCCTTCTCACTGTCTCTCTGTCTCCCTCTGGTAAGCTCATGTGCTCTGTGGCAAAAACCTTAAAAAAAAGAAAAATCAGACAACAGAGGCTCTACTTAGGTAGAACAGTCCCTAATGTGATGGAATGCAGTGCTGGAAGCCCTATGCCATCCATAGGTTTAGATGCCCAGGTCAATCTGAGAGCAGACAAAGCAGATGCTCAGGTTCCTGAGGAGCTGGAGGGTTGGAGAAGGGGAAACATGGCTTAGTAAGACCTGTTGAGGGTGCTTTCCCTCTCTCTCATTAATACCACAGACTCTATCAAATGAAAGAAAAGGGGAGCAGGGAGAAAAGGAGGAAGGAAGGAAAGTAATTAGAGGAAAGGTTATTACACACCCAACTGAGGAATCAGTACTCAGAAGCTACTGATATTTCAAAAAGGACTCTATATGTGATAGCCAAAGATTTTTAAAACACATTTATTAGTCGAGAAATATCTTAGTACTACATAAGAAGGTATCACTGATGCCTGATAGAACAACCCCAGTAAGTATATTATAATAAAGCCAATGAAATAATAAAACACACTCATTCAACACAGTTACTACAAGGAATTTTCAGGTATAATAAAACAGGAAAAGCACTTAAATAACCTGTAGTCATAAAAATTCTTGCTGTTCCTTTAATAAATAGCAAAACAATCTTACATAGAGCTTAATCATTTGAATGGGGTAAAAATGGAGGTTGGCTAGGAATCTGGATTAAATCTGAGCTAGGGTGTTTATCTCACAAGAGACCCAACTACACAAGCAACATTTTAGTATGTAACATGTAACATGTAACTTACAAGTAAATAAAATAATGAATGGCCTTTTCTACCAGGCATATACATAATTTCTGACAATCACTGTCTAGGTCACCAACTCTAAAACCTCTCATGTTAAAAGCTGTGCCACTAAATAAGCTATCAGATACTAACTTACTTCAAATAAGCTTTGAGAGGAAAGGATTTATCCAAAAAATTAAGAATAGGGGTTAGCAAGTGGCATGGTGGTTAAGATGCTGAACTCCCACATGGCCAACAGTTTTTCAAGTTCGGACCTGATGGTTTGCTTTCTCTTCCTCTCTTTGTCTCTTTCTGGCAAATTGAAGAAAAATAGTAACAAAATTAAATAAATCATTCTTTTTTCAAAGTAGGAAAAACACTTTTACATTCTGTTATCCTCTTTATAAAGCAGGAGGGAAAAAAGCTCAACTGTTAGATCTCAACTCTTCCGAACTCTTCCAAAGTAAACCCTGGTTGGTGCTTAAAAATCATGTGAAATAAAAATACTCTACTGCACATTAAAGTCATGTCTAAGAAGCTAAACTCAAAGCAATGATCCACTCACAATACCATTTAGTCATATAAAATTCATATAACCATTAGTCATACAAAATTAGAGTTCATTCTAGTTATACAAAATTAAGCTCAGCTCTTGCTTTTTCTTATACTTCAGTAATTCAAACAGCCACCATCCCTTCAGGTTTCTTGGAAAAACATATTTGTTAGAATTTTAATTTCTATGGGAAGAGGGATTAAGCAAGAATAAAGAATATCACATTGTAGATCAACCAGTGAGACATGAGCTATGTAATACATACTTCAACTAAACATATGCTACACCACACCTGACAAAAAGTAGGTACTAAATAAATACTATTTTCCTTTAAGAATTTTTGCTCGAGTTTTCTTGGGACAGATTTAAGTGCCAAATCAGTGTATTTCTTGTTTGTTTTAATTCGCTAGAGGGTACATGCACTTCTGGGGGGAAGAGGGGCAAAGCATGCCCAGCAGGGGATGGCCACACAGCAATCCCTCCTCCTCTCAGGATTTTGAGCATACACACATGTGCCCAGCATGTTTTTCAAGCCACCAGGTCCAGGACTCAAACCACACAGTCAGCCCTATGGGATCCAGTCACCTTGACCACCCTGCCACCTGGCTGGGCCTCAAGTCAGTATTTATTTTAAGTTTTGTTTTCCTACATCCAAAACCACCACACTTTATTCTCTAGTGTGCCTCTTTTTTAATTAATTTATAGGATTGTTTATTTAATTTTATTTATTTATTTATTTATTTTTAATTTGCCATAGGGCACGTGTGCTCACCAGACAGAAAGAGAGAGAAGAAAGAAAAAGAAAGTGAGAAAGCAAGTTGCCAGGTCTAGGACTCAAACCATGGTTGACCACGTAGGAGTTCAGCACTTAAAAAACCACACTACCTCAAATCCCAGACAGTACACACACAACAGAGAGTGAGTGAGAACACCCTCCACAGTCCCAACGGGGCCTAGTCATGCCACAGTCCTTTTCTCTTCTCCATCCCATCATGCTCAGAAACCAGAATGAAAGAAGTTTGTTTGTTCATATGCTTCGGTAGCAAATGGCATAAGTTACATCACTGGACTCCCAGGTAGCTGACCACGGTTTGAGTCCCACATCTGGTGGCTGGGTATGTGTGCGTGTGTGCCCCAAATCCCGAGAGGATAATGAATAATGAAGGAGAAGGGACTGCCGTGTGGCCATCTCCCCTGGTGGGGTGATTTTTTGCCATCTGTCTCTTTGTCTCTCTGGCGAGCGCACGCACTCTATAACAAAAAATCTCTCCCTCTAAAAAAAAAAAAAAAAAAAAAAAAAAAGAAAGTATGTTAGTATCATGTTTTTTGTTGTTGCTGTTTTTTTGTTTTTGGTTTTTTCCCTTTCTTCCTTGAAATAGGCCTACAAAATGACTGGAGCAGTACAGTTATCAATTTCTTACTTGGTTTCTCCTCCTTCTCCCTCATTTAACGATTATTAATACTGGTACACTATAACTCCTTCTAAAAGAACTTGTATCTATGTGTGGATTTATTGATTAATTGGTTAATAACAATTACAATAATTTGTATACAGTTTTAACTTTGAAATTAAAAAACATTTTATTTGTATTTATTATGAATATAGTTTTGGGATGAGTTTGGCCTATAAAATGCATTATTTTATGCATTATAGCTAGATTTGTTATCTGTTTTCCATTCTTTAAAAAAAATGTCAAGTAGAGCTTGTTTCTCCCATTCACATAGTGTGAATGGGATTAGTCTCTAGAATTATATTGATAAACTTCAATAAATTACAGAAAATAGTAAATACTATACAGATAACTTAGACATATAAGGAATAATAGACCTGAAAACAATCTGCATAGTTAGACAATTATAACTTACATTTCTGAGTACTAGCACATCTGTGGAATGTTTGTGCATATAATTTAAGCTCATATTTTTAACCAAGTTGATTTAGAAGGTCATTACAAGGACCATGTTTTAGAATACAAATTCTGAGGCAATGTGAATATACAAATACAATAATTGAGAAAACAAAGTATCTGTAATTGAATTGATTTTAGAAAATGTAACAGATTTTTAGTTAAACACGTTCCTATTAAAACTACCCTAAGAGGGGACCAGCAGATGGCATAATGGTTAGGTTGCTGAACTCCCATGTAGTCAACCGTGGTTCAGGTTCTGGACCCAGTGGCTTAAAACTCACACTGGGTGTGTGTGCATGCAGGCCCAAAATCACAAAAGGAGACTGGAAGAGAGATTGTGGCATGGCCATCTTCCCAGGGATTATTTCTCGCTTTCTGTCTCTCTATCTCTCCAGCAAATGCATGCGCCCTATAGCAAAAATCTGTCTCTTGAAAAAAAAAGGGGTGGACCTTAAGATGATACGCATACATGAGGCCATGTACCCTGAGGAATCCTAGTTCCAGGTCCTTTGATAAGAGCCTTAGCAAAAGTTCTCTCCCCTTCAATTATCTACAGCATTTTACATGTAAAGCATAATATCATATTTGCCTCTTTTACACAATGACTTGGGTACATCTAACTCTCCTACTAGAACTATATTTGATTTTTTTTTTTTTGAGAGGTTTTCGCTATAGGGCCCGTGCGCTCGCCAGACAGACAGAGGAAGACAGAGAGACAGAAAGCAAGAAATCATCCCCCAGGGGGGGATGGCCACACCGCAATCCCTTCTCCTCCATTCTCCTCTCGGGATCTTGGGCACCCACGCACACATGCCCAGCATGAGTTTTAAGCCACCGGGTCCAGGACGCGAACCGCGGTCGACTACGTGGGAGGCCAACAACATAGCCATTATGCTAACTGCTGGTCCCTTGATTTATGTTTCTATTGGGTCATCAAAAAGTCATGATGGGGAACCAGCAGTTAGCGTAATGGCTATGTTGCTGGACTCCCACGTAGTCGACCGCGGTTCGCGTCCTGGACCCGGTGGCTTAAAACTCATGCTGGGCATGTGTGCGTGGGTGCCCAAGATCCCGAGAGGAGAATGGAGGAGAAGGGATTGCAATGTGACCATCCCCCCTGGGGGGTGATTTCTCGCTTTCTGTCTCTATGTCTTTCTCTATCTGTCTGGCGAGCGCACACGCCCTATAGCGAAAATCTCTTCAAAAAAAAAAAAAAAAGTCATGATGCATTTTTGCATAGAAAAATGTAGAAAAATACATCATGAATTGTCCAACAAACTAATTTTATCCATGGCCTAAATGAGGTAACTCTTAACTAGCAGTCAAAAATATTTTTTAGACAACTAAGTAACAGCATGCTCACTTGTTGCATACTCTCACTCACAAACAAAAAGGATGAAGAAATATGGTATTGCCTCAGTGTGGTAGATCTAATAAAAACGAAATGATCAGGACCTGCAGATGGAGTTGTGGCTACGTCACTGGACTCCCACGTAGCTGACCACAGTTGAGTTGCAGACTCGGAGGCTTGAAACCTGCATGGAGAGTTTGTACATGCGTGCCTAAAATCCTGAGACAATAATGGAGGAGAAGAGACTGCAGTGTGGCCATCCCAAGGAGTGATTTATGGCTTTCTATCTGTTTCTCTGTGTCTCTTCAGCAAGCACACGCACCCTGCAGCAAAAATCTCTCTAGAAAAAAATATATATGTGTGTGTATATATATATACACATATACATATATACAAATATATGTTTATCAGGACCAGCAGATGGCATAATGGTTACGTCACTGGACTCCTATGTAGTCGACTGCGGTTCAAGTCCTGGACCCGGTGGCTTAAACTCACACAAGGCGCGTGTGCGTGTATGGAGAGGAGAATGGAGAAGGATTGCCGTGTGGCCATCCCCCCTGGCAAGTGATTTCTGTCTCTCTCTGTCTTTTTGGTGAGTACACACACCCTATAGCAAAAACCTCTCAAAAAAAAAAAAAAAAACAGATCAGTTTATCTAATACATATTTATCTAATATATATATATATTTCTCTAATATATATTTATCTTAAATATATATAAATATATATATGTTTATTTATCTAATAGGAATGTAGTATCCAAACCAAAGGCAGCTAGACTCACTTTTCCTTTTGGCAGTTAATCCATGTTTAGAATATAAGATTGAGTATATTTTCAGATGACCATTAAAAACTTGAGAAGGCTAATGATTGCTTTTAATTCATGGCACTAATAAAATATGAGTAATTTTTAAATATGCAAAGTTAAAGTTTCTAAAAATTTCCATGAATCATGCCACTAAAATTTTTTATCTAGGAGAACAAACAGACACTGAAATGAATCTTTTTCCCTCCTTCAAATAGAAGTAGATGCTGTAACTCGATAGTACTTTTTTTCCAACAATGATCTCTATTTTTATATTATGGAAAATATGTTAGTTTAAGCATTTTACTCATTTCTGTGTATAAAGTTTATAAAAATTTCCATGAATCATGCCACTAAAATTTTTTATCTAGGAGAACAAACAGACACTGAAATGAATCTTTTTCCCTCCTTCAAATAGAAGTAGATGCTGTAACTCGATAGTACTTTTTTTCCAACAATGATCTCTATTTTTATATTATGGAAAATATGTTAGTTTAAGCATTTTACTCATTTCTGTGTACAAAATATTTTACTTATTTATTTATTTATTTATTGGGAGAGGTTTTTGATATAGGGCGCGTGCACTTGCCAGACAGACAAGAGAGAGAGAGACAGAAAGCAAGAAATCACCCCCCAGGGGGGATGGCCACACCGCAATCCCTTCTCCTCCATTCTCCTCTCGGGATCTTGGGCACGCACGCACACGCGCCCGGCGTGAGTTTAAGTCACTGGGTCTGGGACTCGAACTGCAGTCAACTACATGGGAGTCCAGCGACATAGCCATTACGCCAACTGCTGGTCCCAAGAATTAGATTATTTAACTTGCTTTCTTTCTTCCTTCCTTCCTTCATTTTTTTTAAAGAATTATTTTTATTTAATTTTATTTATTCGTTCATTTATTTTAATTTGACCAGAGACACAGAGAGAGAGAAAGAGGGAAAGTGAGAAAGCAAACTGCCAGGTTTGGGACTCAAACCATGGTCAGCGATTTGGGAGTATCTAGCATTAGTGTTAAGCCACTGGGTCTGGGACTCAAACTGCGGTCGACTACATGGGAATCCAGCAACATAGCCATTATGCTAACTGCTAGTCCCATCTTTTATTTATTTATTTTAATTTGACCAGAGAGAGACAGAGCAAGAGAGAAAGAGAGAGACAGAACGTGAGAAAGGAAGCCATCAGGTCCAGGACTCAAAACCATGGTCAACCATGTGGGAGTCCAGTGCCCTTAACCACCACACCGCCTGCCGGCCCCATAAAATACTTTAAAGTTTCATAGCACTTCTAATTATCTGGTTTTTCACACATTAAAATTTCTTGGGCTAGCCATGTAGCCTAGGGGTAATCCCACATGACCAACTTGCACATTTAGAATCCCGGCCCTGGCAGCTTGAAAAATAAGGGAAGCTTTTGTGCACGTAGGTCCAAAACCCTGATGAGATGAAGAAACAGAAGAGAAGGATTGTGAGGGGACACATCCCGCTGAGAGGTGCTCTGTCCGTCTCCCTCCCCTCTTCCTGTTCCTGTGAGCACATGCACCCTCTATAATTGAAGCAAACAACCTTCTTAAGCACCTGTACAGTATGAGCTATGTAATGGACAACACTAAATTATACCCAGAATGACTATGAGAAACAAAAAAACACAGTTATAGAAAAATAAACAAACACATACATGAAAAGGAAGAGTACAAGTCAAATGCCTATGGTACACCCGTAAGTAATTTAAAAGTTCTGGGGAAGAAACAAAGTGTCTAAGAGGCTGAAGTTGAATTATGCACTAGAAGATGATAAGGATTTAAGATAAATGACAGAAAATAAACTGTATATGGTATTATATATTCAGCAAAAACCCAAAAGACCATTCTGAGTAAAACAAACACTGATCTGAACAGAGGAATCAAGTAAATTTACAATAGTCTATTAGAGAGAAACTTGATAAACAAATCTGGCTAATAAATTTCAATTGAAGACTTTGGAGCAACAAGCTGACATGAAAAACAAAGCCTTTATTGAAGAAATATCTTGTAGCAGTACACAGCTTTAGAGCTGGGAAATCTGTTAGGCAGTGAGTGATAGAGATCTCAATCAGGGTTACATAAGCAGAAGTACAAAACAAATAGATTTACTAATTACAGAAGGAAAGATAGAAGGCCTGACAAAGATCTCAAAAATTTTGCATCTAAGTATCTCAAACAGATAGAAAAAGAAAAAAGTATATATAAATTGCTTGAGTCAGCCAGGTCTGGGTCAAATCTGTGCCGTGTAAGTTATATTCTCTGAGCCTTAGTTTCTTCAGATATAAGAAGATATTTACTCTGTCTAGGTACTGATATGATTAAGAAAATGCATGTAAAGTAACTAGCACACTATAGGCGCTCAATAATGTGATTTTTGCCATTCTACCTTGGCTCCCTTTTCTTTATCCCTTAACCATCCTATGTAGTAAGTGGACAGTATAGTATATAATTGTCTAACATCTATCATTTTAAAACTGATAAGACTGGAGGACCAGCAGATGGTGTAATGGTTATATCACTGGACTCCCACATAGTTGACTGCAGTTCCAGTTCCAGACCCAGGGGCTTAAAATTCATGTCAGGTGTGTGTGCATGCCCAAGATTCCAAGAACAGAACAGAGGAGAAGGGATTACTGCATGTCCATCCCCCTGCCTGGGGGTTGATTTCTCACTTTCTGTCTCACTGTCTCTCTGACAAGCACACGCACCCTATAGCAAGTATCTCTCTACAAAAATAACATTGATAAAACCGAGGCTGGCAGGTGGTGCTGTAGTTGAGGTACTGGACTCCCACATGGCAACCGCAATTCAAATCCCAGACCTGGCGGCCTGAAAATCACAACAAATAAATAGTTGGTTGTTGGGAAAGTCATGATGCATTTTTGCATAGAAAAATATGTCATGACTTTCCTGACAACCTAACAGATAGATAGATAGATAGATAGATAGATAGATAGACAGATAATAAATAAATGATAAAAACAAAAATACTGATAAAAATACTGATACAAAATTAATAACTTATTCAATGACATAAAACTAGTTACCTTCATTACTGGCACCACAAGATATATTCACCATAAAACACATGAAAAACTAATAGGAGAGTCCAACAGACAGTGTAGTGGTTACGTCACTGGACTCCCACTTGATCAATAGCAATTTAAGCCCGGGACCTAGGAGCTTCAAACTCATGCTCAGTACATGTCCGTGTGTGCCCAAGATCCCAGGAGGAGACTGGAGGGAGAACAAGAGGCTGCAATGTGGCCATCCCCCTTGGGGGGAGATTTCTCACTTTCCCTCTCACTGTCTTTGTCTGTCTGTCTGTCTCTCTGTCTCTCTGTTGAGTGCACACATCCTAAAGCAAAAAGCTCTCCCCCAAAAAAGTAATGGGAAATTGTGAATATAGAATCTTCTTCAAAGATGTATTTCCTAATAATAAAATACTGGGTTGTGAAGAAAGTCATGACACATTTTTTGCACAGAAAAATGCATCAAAACTTTCCCGACAACCTAATAGACGATCTGATTCATAAATTCAAAAACATTTAGATTTGATCATTTCTTTAACAATATAAATGGACAATCCACTTTTTTAAGAAGACATTTTTTTAATGTATACACCAAATTCCCACAGTGGTTGAACTTCCAAATGGGGAACTTTTCATCAGACAAAATAATTAAAGACATAAGTTTTATCATTTAACTTAGACTGGTTATAGAGGAAGTTCTGACATAGCAATGAATTTACTCACCTTCCATGAGCATGGAAATCTAGACGTAAAAACTGGTCTTCATGCGACACTGCTCTTTTGGCACGCTGGTGTTTTTGGTGTAATGCATCCACATTGTAAGATAGTCCTTCATAATGTCTAATGTACTTATTTAAAGGATTCCCATACTGACCTATGAAAAAAATAGACAACAAATTGAATTAATATCATCTTGAAGGTCTCTTCTAGGTCTAATATGATTCTGTCAGTATTCAAATATCTATGACTATGTATAAACAATTTTCTCATTACTCCCAGTACTATTATGAACACACACACAAATATTATGGTCACATCTATTTTTTAACCTAGTGTAATGGTAATTTCAGCCATACATAAAAGTTTGGATGTCATAGTTTTCTTTTGGATGTCCTTAATCAGGCTGAAGAAGTTCACTTCTATTCAAACTTTGATGACAAAAATCCCTTAGTACACAGAGGCTGACTTTTGTCACCTGCCTTTTTTGGATCTAACATGACTGTATAGCTTTTTTTTAGTTTAGTATGTTGAATTAAGCTGACTGATTTTTGAAATGATAAACCAACCTTACATTCTTGATACAAATCCCACTCAGTCATGTTACTGTATTCAACTTGCCACAATTTGTTTAGAATTTTTGTTATCTATATTCACGAGAGATACTGCTCTATGATTTTCTTTTACTATCTTTTTTATACAGATTTTTGCTATGGGCCATGTGTGCTTCCAGAGACACACAGAGATAGAATGCGAGCAATCGCCCCCCACCCCCATCCCCAGGGGAATGGCCACTTTGCAATCCCCTTTCCTCCATTCTTCTCTCATGATCACAGACACACTCAGCGTGAGTTTTAAGCCACCAGGTCAGTCAGCCAGGTGGGAGTCCAGCAATATAACAATTATGCCATGTACTGGTCCCTCTTTTACTACCTTTTTAACGTTTTTGCTATCAGAATAAAAGTGATATCTCAGGGCCAGCAGGTGGCGTGATGGTTAAAAGCAAAGGACTTCCACATGGTTGACTGTGGTTGGAGTTCCAGACCCAGCGGCTTGCTTTCTCACTTTCCCTCTTTCTCTCCCTCTCATTCTGTCCCTCTCTGTCAAATTAAAATAAATAGAAAAAGTCAGATAACTTTTTCAAAGTGATGCCTCTTCTTCAATCTGCTGGACAAGTTTATATAAAATTGATGTAATTGCTGGAGGTTTGTTAAAATGCACCATTGAAGTCATCTTGGCCCAGAGTTTTCTTTGTGGAAAGGTTTTCTTTTTTTCCAATAATTATTTATTAATTTTTTTCAATATGCTGTAGGGCATGAACATTCACCAGAGACAAAGAGAGAATGGAAATGTGAGAAAGCAAGAGAAGGTGGCTCTCCCATGGCAACTGTGACTTGAATCTCTAGACTGCTCAGCTAGAAACACGCCAGGCAAACAAACAAATTCAACAAGCTAAAGAACTGGATTGGGCTGTGGCATGACCAGACCCAGCAGAGGATATTCTTTCCTCTCTTCCTCTCCTATGCATGCACTTACACTCACTCTATCATGAATAAAAAAGAAAGATACCTTTGGGTCCTTTGATTAATCTTCAATAGTTTTCTATTTTTATTTTGCCTATATTTTTTCCGTTTGCTAAAGGACACATGCACTCAACAGAGAGAGATCGAAAGAGAACGCACCCTACCCAATGAGCATGGTCACGTTGCAACCTCTTTTCCTTCTTCCTACTGAGATTTGGGGTACACACACAAACATGCAACTGGCTTGTTTTATAAGCAATCAGGGTCAAGTTTCAAACTATGTGAAAATCTTACTCCCTTAACCACAAGACTACAGGGCCAGCCCTATTTTGTTGATTTCCACTTTTTTATAATATTTATTTTATTTATTTATTTGTGATTTTTGGGGGGCCACTGGGTCTGGGTTTGAACCACAGTCAGCCATATGGATATATAGCACTACCACCAATGCCACCTGCCAGCCCCTTCAGTTTGGTTTTGATTAGCTCTTCTTTTAGTTTCATAAGGTTGAGGCTATTGGTTTAAGATTCTTCTCCTTTTCTAACACACATGCTTAGTGCTACAAATGTCCCCTAAGTACTGCTTTAGCAGCAGCCCACAAATTCAATTATGTTGTGTTTTCATTTTCACGCTGTTCAACACATTTTCTAATTGTTCCCTGCTTTTGTGACAAAGTGTGTGGAACAAAGAGAGAGAGAGAGAAGCCCCTTAACGGGATCTCATCACAATTCAGTCCCCTATTCCCAGCTCAACAGCTCCTAAGGAACCTAGGCACCAGCACACACGCCAAGAATGCCTTCAAGTTTATCTAGGAATCTGAACCCATGATTGACCATGTGCCTCCAGACTTGTAGGGAACTCGTGCTACTGCCGAACCACAGCAGATGGGTCCCTTCTCTTTTGATTTCATCTTTGACCCATGTGTTATTTAGAAGTTCTTTAAATATTGAGAATTTTTCCGTTATCATTCTTTAACTAACTTCTAATTGCCCTATAGCCCGAGAACTTACTTTATAATGACAATGATCCTTTTCAGTACCCTGAGATTTCTTTTATGTTCCATAATATGGTCTGTCTTTGCAAATGTTTCATATGCATTTAAAAAGAATGTGTATTCTGTTGTTATAGTGTTGTAAAAATATCAATCTCTACTTGTATTGCTGGAGTTCTGTAATATCAATCAGGTCAATCTGGTCAACAGTATTGTTCCACTTTTCTATTATTTTACTGATTTTCTGTCTACCCTATTGAGGAAAGGATACTAAAATCTCTCTTTCTCAATTTTTCCTTTTAATTCATTTATTTCTGAAGCTCTGCTGTTAAATACATAAATGTTTATAATTATCATGTCTTTGAAATTCACTCCTGTAATGATTATCAAGTGACTTTATCTTTTCTAATATTCTATGCTCTAAAAAAATCTGCTTCGTCTGATATTAATATAGCCATTCCATGTCTTTTTTCAACTAGCATGATCTTTTCCATAATTTCATTTTTTAATTTACATTTAATCACATATATTTTTTAAAGAATTATTTTCTATTTTATTTTAACTTTATTTATTTTTTAATGTGACCAGAGAGAAACAGTGTAAGAGAGAGAAAGAGAGAAAGTGTGGAGAGCCACATGGACCAAAATGGCTGAAATGACTTTCACAGGATCTCCGGACTTCCCTGTTCCGGGAGTAAACAATCCACCCCTAGGCTCCCCAACCTAGCTAACATCCGCGAGCAGCTTCTCAATCAGGTCCCACAGCAATCCGCCCCTAAGCTCCGCCTCCTGGTTAATGCCACCTGACAAAACAATCAATTACTGGTCCAAAACATATCCTTTATTTACATGTTGAGCAGCAAATTACCACCCTGCTGTGTATATAAGAATGTTCTCTGGCCCTCAATAAACGAGCGACTGTATACCATTCAGAGCTGTGACACTGTCGCTCCCGTGCTGTGACTCCCGTGCTGTGACGCTGCACCAGTTCCAGACCTCCGCTCTCTCACTCAGGTAGCCTGTTCGACTGTCCCACGGGTCAGGACAAGAAAGCAAGCTGCCAGGTCCAAGACTCAAACCACCATGTGCGAGTCTAGCGTCCTTAACTAAGCCACCTGCCGGCCCCAATCACATATATCTTTACAGTGTACAGCATTGCTTTTTCCGGCATAAATACCATGCCTATCAGTCAAGACAGAGATATTACTATATTTTCGCCTTTTTATTAAGTTGCCAGAGGGCACATGCACTTGTCAGAGAGAGAGACAGAGAGGTACAGAGAAAAAGCACCCTCCAGTGCAGAGTGTTCATGCCACAATCCCTTTTCCTCCGCTTCTCCATCCTGTTGGGATCTGGAGCCCAGGAGTATCATGTGCCCTGAGTGTTTTCAAAGACCAAGACTGGGATTTGAACCATGATTAGTCATGTGGGATCAGCTCGCTCTCTTAACCTTAGGCCAAACCCTCCCTCCATCCTCTTAACCTATTTGTCTTTACATTTAAAGTGAGTTTGAGCAGCCAGCCAGTGCCTTGGTGGTTCAAGTGGCTGGATTCCACCAGGTAACTATGTGGTTTTAATCTCAAACCTGGCAGCTTAAAAAAACATGCTGGGCCTGTGTGCATGTATGCCCAAAGTCCTAAAAGGAGAATGGGGGAGAAGTAACTGTTGCACAGCCACTCCTCTGGGGGGAAGGAGGTTGGTTTTTCACTTTCCCTCTTCCTCTGTGTGTGTGTGTGTGTGTGTGTGTGTGTGTGTGCGTGTCTGATAAGCACATGTGCCCTAAAGCTAAATAAATAAATAAATAAAAACTGAGTTTGTTATAGGCAGTATTTAGTTGTTTTTTGCTTTTTATCCAATCTGACAAGCTCTGTCTTTTAGTTGGGAGTATTTAGATCATTTACATGTAAAGTGGTTATTAATGTTGTTAGGTTTAAGAATATCACTTTGCTATTTATTTTCTATTTGTCTCACCTGATCTCTGTTCCCTTTACCTTTTTTTTTTTTTTTTTTTTTTCCCCTGATTTCTGTTCCCTTTTCCTTTTTTTTTTTTTTTTTTTTTTTTTTTTTGCCTTCTTTTGGCCAAAATTTTCTTTTATTCCCTTTTAACTCTTCATTGCCTTGTTAGCTCTGTTGGCTATCGTAGTGGTTGTGTAAAGATCGATAGTACATAGCTTTCACTTGCCCCAACCTACCTTCAAGTGCTCCTATACTACTTCAGGTATAAGAATTAGTGCAGTGCCTTTTCTCTCCTCCTGGGCCATTAGGCCACTGTCACCACATATCTGACTTACACATAACTCAAACACCATATTACATTGCTATTATTCTGGTTTAAATAGACACAAATTGTCTTCTAGAGAGACTTAAATGAAAATCTTCTATATTTATCATTTCTAGTGCCTTTGTGTGAAACCAAATTTCCATCTGGTATCATTTTCTTTCTACCTGAATGAATTCCTTTAACATTTCTTCCACTGATAATAAATTTTTCCAGCCTTTTCATATCTAAAATTTTTTCATTTTAGCTTTGTTTTCTAAAATGTTTTTCACTGAGCACAGAATGGTAGGGAGACTTTTTTTTTCATTAAGTACTTTAAAAATGTTGTTCCATGATCTTTCCATTTGTCCTCTGACAAAAAAAAAAAAAAAAAAAAAAAAAATATATTTTTATATATACTGTCATCCTTGTCTTCGCTCCTTTAAAAATAACATGTCTTATTCCCCTAGGTTGCTTTGAAGATTTTCCTCTTTATTCCTGGCTTTGAACAATTTGATTATAATGTGATATGGTATAGTTTTCTTCATATTTCTTGAGCTTTTGTTTCAGTGACCCTCTTAGATTTGTAGGTTTATAGGTCTTTTTATCTGGCTTTTTGTTTCTCTAAAATATTTTTCCTGATTCTCTTCAGCTGCCCCTCGCCCAAGGACTCCAATTATAAATATTCAGTCATGCCCCCAATAACAACACTGCAATAAACAACAAGCTCCATATACAATGGTGGGCCGATAAGATTATAATGAAGTTTTATTTATTTTTTTAGCAAGAGAGAGATTTTTGCTATCGGGTGCTTACACTCACCAAAGCAACAGACACAGAAAGAGAGAAATCACCCCCCAGGGGGAATGGCCACATTGCAATCCCTTCTCCTCCACTCTTCTCCCAGAATTTTGGGCACACATGCACATGTGCCCAACATGAAATTTAAGCTGCTGGATCCAAGACTCAAACTGCAGTAAACTTTGTGGGAGTCTAGTGATGTAACCGTTAGCCCATTTGCTGGTCTTGAACATTTTTTTTTAGAATTATTAATTTGGGGCCAACAGGTGGCATACTGGTTGAGGCACTGGACTCCCACACAGTCAATAGCAGTTCAAGTCCCAGACCTGGGGACTTGCTTTCTCACTGTTCTCCTCTCTTTCTCTCTTTGTCTCTTTTCTCTCTGGTGAGTGCACATGCCCTATAGCAAACTGAAAAATAATAATAAAAATTAAATGGATACTTTTTTAAAACAATTTTGAAAGAAATTATTATTTTCTTCTAATTTGACTAGAGAAAGAGAGAAGGAAATTGAGAAAGCAAGCCCTCAAACAACAGTCAACCATGTGGGAGTACAACACCTTAACCACCATGCCACCTGCCGGCCCCTATAAGAAAGGTTTTTTTTGGGGGGTGGGGGGGAGGTTTTTGCTACAGGGCGTGTGCACTCACCGGAAAGACTGAGAGAGATAGAGAGATAGAAAGGAAGAAATCACTCCCCTGCCCCCCGGGGGGAGGATGGCCATGCCATAATCCCTTTTCCATTCTCCTCTCAGGATCTTGGGCACACACGCACACGCGCCCGGTGTGAGTTTAAGCCACTGGGTCCAGAACTCAAACCACAGTCGACTACATGGGAGTCCAGCGACATAGCCATTATGCTAACTGTTGGTCCCAAGGAAGAAATGCCTATCATCTAGTAGCACTGTAGTGTGGGACTGTTACAGTACCTCTGTGATCTAACCGTGATGAACTGACCTAGTGGGCATTTATCAGCATTACTACAATGAGGTAAAATGGGACTGCTTTGAGGTACTTGAAATTTCCCGATATCCCACTGACAGTCTTTCCAGACATTATTTTTTAATGCCAGAGGCTACTTTGCACACCAGAGAGAGAGAGGGAGAAAGAGCACTCCCCAGCAGGGTATGATCATGCCACATTCTTCTGACCTCTATTCCTCCATCCTATTAGGATTTTTTAAAACAAACACACACAAACACACACACACACACCCCAGTGTGTTTTTTGAGGCATGAGGGCTGGGATTCAAACAGCAGTTGGCCTGGTGGGATCTAGCTCCTTCAACTACTATGCTACCAAACCAATCCCTTTTCATATTTTTTTTTAAAGTTATTGTTTCAGGGGACCAGCAGGAGGCATGGTGGTTAAGTGGCTAAACACTCCCATGTGGCTGACCACAGTTCAAGTCCCAGACTTTGTGGCTTGCTTTCTCACTTCCTCTCTCTCTCTCTCTCTCTCTGTCTGTCTGTCTCTGTCTCTCTCTCTCTAATTAAAAATAGATGAATGAATAAAACTAAATAAATCATTCTTTTTTAAAAAGTTATTGTTTCGGAAGCTGGCAGATGGCATAGAGGTTAAGGCAGTTGGATCCTACATGACCAGATGCATGGTTCAAGTCCCTGACCCTGCACCTTGAAAAACATACTGGGCACCTGTGTTTGCCCAAAATCCCAAGAGGAGGATGAAGAGAAGGGATTGCACTGTGGCCATCCCCCTGAGGAGAGATTTATTTATCTCCCTCCCTCCCTCTCTGTCTAGCAAGCACCCTAGAACAACAACAAAAAAAACTTTTCATGTTGGATAATTACTATTGTTATGTCTTCTATTGGGTCATTGGAAAAGTCATGTCGTATTTTTTTCTATGCAAAAATGCATTTTGACTGTTTTGACAAGCCAACAGTTTACTGATATTCTGTGATTCTAATCTGTCATTAACACCACCTAGCATCCTTGCCATCAATAATATTGTAACTGTTTTCATCCCTATAAATTAGGTTTGTGTCTGTTTTCTATCTTTTTCTGTCTCTACTTAACCTTTTAAACATATGAAATAAAATTAAGTCCATGTTCTTGTCTGCTAATTCTAATAACTGTGTCAGTTCATAAATGGTTCCAACTAATTATTCATTCTTCTCATTACAGGCTGTATTTTTCTGCTTACTGCATGCTTCATAATTTTTGAATAGATACCAGATACTGTGGATTTTACCTTCTTTAGTGCTGGACACTCTCTGAAATCTTCAGTCTATTTATTTATTTTATATGAGGGGGTACCCCCCAACACAACAGTCCTCACACCACGATCCACCCCCAGCCAGGATCACAGGCGCATGCACATATGTGCTCACGCGCGCACACACAGCTCTCTGGCATATATGGGGAGACCTTAAGAGGTGAGTGCAGACCTTCCCATGTGGCTTCAGCATTATGAACACTGCATTATTACTGCACTGCCACAGCTTGCTTTTAATTTATTGACTGATTTTTTTGGAATTCTTACATATATTCTTGAGCTTTGTTCTGAAACAAAGTAAAGTTCCTTAGAAACGTATGATCCTTTCAGGTCTTGCTAAATTAGGATGCGTTTGGTGACCCAGTGCTCAGTCTAAAGCTAATTACATCCAGTATTAAGGCCAGACCTATCTAAGTACTCCACACATTGCTCCATGAACTGTAACCTTATCCAGTCTGGCCAATGAGAACTGGGCCCTGTCCTTGACCCTATGTGAGCACCAGACTCTGTTCAATGTAATCTTCTGGGATGACCCTTTCCTAGGGCTATTTCCTCTTATGCAAGCACTCGTCGGTGCTTTGCTGACACTGCAGGGGCACACTGAAGATCCTGGAGAACCCCTGTCTCTACATAGCTCCCTGCTCTCTGACACTCGCCTGTGAACTCCAGGCACTTGGGTCTCCCTTGACTCTCAGTTCCATTTCCCCAACTCAGGGAATCGATCAGTCTTCCACCTAGGTTCCCTCTCCTAGCCCCACAGCCAGGAAACTCTGTCAAGGCAGAATACTGGTGCAATCTTAAGACTTGCCCTTTTGTTTCCCCTTTCTCAGGGTTCCTTCACTGTGTGATGACCAAAGTCTTTAAAACCTTTATGTATCTGACGCAGCAAGAGAAATCTGGTCCCTGTTTCTTCATCTTCACCAGAACCAATTTACAAGAGAGTGATTTTTTTTTCTATTTTTTTTTAGAGGTTTTTTTTCTATAGGGTGCATGCACTCACCAGAAAGGCAGAGAAAGACAGAGAGACAGAAAGCGAGAAATCACCCCCTGGGGGGGATGGCCATGCCGCAATCCCTTCTCCTCCATTCTCCTCTCGGGATCTTGGGAACACACACACACACACCACACACAGGCCCGACATGAGTTTAAGCCATCGGGTCCTGGACTCGAACCGTGGTCAACTACATAGGAGTCCAGCAACATAGCCACTACGCCAACTGCTGGTCCCAGAGAGAGAGTGATTTTTTAAAAAACAAATCAAGTAAAATTTCTTCTTAAAGAAAACTTCCCTTATATAGACAACAAATAATTTTTATAAACGATGATGGTTCACCCATAACACTGCTCAAAGTCTTTGTGCTCCACTACTCAACATTTTGTTTATGCAGTTGATATTCACTATTAAATTAAGAGCTCAAATACTGAAGTGAAAGTTTAAGCTCTGGAGATTAGTTCCATAACAACGTAACTACACTTACCACTAGTGAACTATACACCTAGAAATGTTTAAATGGTAAATTTTACTTTAAGCATTTTTTCTTAGACTTGCTTGCTATGTCACAAACCTCCAAGGGACTACAGGCACATGTCACCATGCCAATTTTTAGGGTGAGCCAGGAATCAAACCCAGAACTATGGACTCAGCCTGCTGAGTAGCACTGACTTCCAGCACATGCGCCCATGGTGGGGCAAAGCACTATTTGCTAGAATACAGTCTGAATCCCACTGCAGGTCAGTTTGAATCTCATTGCACATCAAGTATCCCTTAACAAAAATGCTTGGCACCAGAAGAGTTTCAGATTTCGGATTTTTCACGTTTTGGAAGATCTGCATATACGTGAGATATTTTCGGGATGAGACTTCAGCCTAAACACAAAATTCATTTATGCTTACATATATACCTTACACATATAGACTAAAAATAATTTTGACTTTTTGTTTTTTTTGAGAGGTTTTTGCTATAGGGCACATGCACTCGCCAGAAAGACAGAGAGAGACGGAGAGACAGAAAGCAAGGAATCTCCCCCCAGAGGGCTGGCCACGCCTCAATCCCTTCTCCTCCATTCTCCTCTCGGGATCTTGGGCATGCACGCACACGCGCCCAGCGTGAGTTTAAGTCACCAGGTCCGAAACTTGAACCATGGTCAACTACATGGGAGTCCAGCGACATTGCCATTATGCTAACTGCTGGTCCCTAGGCTGAAAATAATTTTATACAACATTTTTGTATTGCAACATTTTGACTACAACCCATTACATGAGGTCAGATGCAGAATTTTCTACTTGTGGCATCAGGTAGGCACCCAAAAGGTTTTGGATATTGGTCTAGCCACCAAAGCAGGTGCTTGACGCTGCTGCCTGGCAGGCCAGCGGCAGTGGCACATGACTGTAGTACCAACCATACAGAAGGCTAAGGCAATGGGATCCAAGGCTCCAGGCTGGCCTGAGAACAGAGCGAGAACCCGGGTGCAGTGCTGATTAGAAACAGGCAGGGATGCTCATTCCAAGGGATCTGAAATCAGGTCCATGCCACTAGCTGCGTGACAGAGACAAGGATTGGTGAATAAGGAAAAGAATTTATTTCAGTGAGGCCAGCCCTCGGGAGTGAATGGACCTGATCCATAACTGTCTCCAACGTACTGGACAAGATAGAAAACTTCTTAAGGGGAAAAGGGCCACTGGAATATATATCTAGAAGCAAAGGGTAAGTTTTTCAACATCTTGGAGCAAAATCATGAGGAGGCCTGGTCATTTGTCTTCAGGAAGGGTCATAGGTGACCTGATAGTGCTAGGTAGGTTATCTTGGTTTGAAGAGCAGTCTTCCTTCTGGACATGTATGTGGCAGAATGACTGGTTTCAGTTCTCTGCAAGTGGCTTAAAGATAAGCAGTGATTAATGAAGCAGCAGGAGCAAAATGGAGTTGGTCTTAGATGCTGCTTTAGAAGCAGCAGAAGGGCTATGTGTGGCTATGCAATGCTTACGCTGATAAAATCTCTATCATAAAAAGTTCCTGCTAACGTTCATTCCAGATCCACTGTGAGGGGGAAGTTACAGACTGATTTTCCCTAAGAGTTCATCTATTAAGATGGACTCCAAGACTAAAGCATGATGTAAAGTCGCTTTCATTCTCTTACAGCTCAGTTACAGTGGTATACACCTGCGGTGCCAGCTACTCAGGAGACAGAGGCAGGATTGCAACACTGCACACAGGCATCACCAAAAAAAAAAAAAAAAGAAGAAGAAAAGGCATTTCAGATTTGGAACATTTGCGATTTCATGTTTTTGGATTAGGAAGAGTCAACCTGTACATTCGTTTATTAGTTATTTCTCTGATCAAATGAAAAAATACTCAGCTTCAGCTTCTTACCTCTAACATGAGGAAATATAGAATAGCTCTCTTAAGATTATTACGCAGATTACATGATTTAAACCATGTATGACAACTAAAAGAGTGCCTATCACACAGTAAAGGTTCAATACACTACACACCACCATCATCACTTCCCCCTCGGCTTTCATCTCCCACACTGAGACCAATATATGCACATTGTGGTCACAGATTCTGAAGTAAGCACAAGGCTGCTTTTGAATTCTCAAATTTCTAAGCCATAACCACATAAGCTAGGGTAACTATTTAACTTTTTTAAAATCTCAAGTGTTTTTTCATCTGTAAAATGGAGGCAACAATGACGACCTTAAATTTGTAAATTACTTACTACAAAGGACAGCATACTCAATTTAAACTATTACTGAGTTACTTCACTATCCTCTTGATTTACCTCTCCCAGAGAGAGAAGTGACAGGAACAGAGTCCAAACCATCTTTGCAACTTGCAAAGAAAGTCAGTGTATAAAAGATAATAGGGACTAGCAGTTGGCATAATGGCTCTGTCGCTGACTCCCAAGTAGTCGAATGCAGTTCGGGTCCCGGACCTGACAGCTTAAACTCAGGCTGGGTGCGTGTGAGGGCGTGCCCAAGATCCCGAGAGGAGAATGGAGGAGAAGGAATTGCAGCATGGCCATCCCCTCAGGGGCTGCTTTCTCACATTCTGTCTCTCTGTCTCTCTCTGTCTTTCTGGTGAGCACACGCGCCCTATAGCAAAAATCTCTCCAAAAAAAAAAGAAAGATAATAAAGCCCACCAGAATGAAACCAAAAATTAAAGACTAATGGAAGAAAATATTATACCAATGCATTTCCATATTCCTTAAAAATACTAAGTTTACATATGGGTTTTTAAAAATACCCACTCAAGAACCAGCATATGCCATAGCGATTACATTGTTGGACTCCCATGTGGCCAACCATGGTTCGAGTCCAGGACCTAGTGGCTGCAAAATCACACAGGGTGCCATGTGCATGCATGCCTAAGATTTCAGGAAGACAATGGAGAAGGGATTGCAGAGTAGCCACCCCCCCCCCAGAGGGGGGGTTGATTTCTCACTTTCTTTCTGTCTCTCCAGCGAGCACACATGCAAAAAATCTCTCCAAAAAAACCTACATAAGAGAAAATAACAAGAAAAGAAATCACAAGTGGGGAAGATGTAGTACAACTTTTGAGTAGTTTTTTTCATTTTGAAAAACAACTTTCCAGTTACTGAACTGGACATCTTTAAAGTGAACTGAGTACCACAGCACAAGCTGGCTTTGCAGAGAGATTGCTGCCACTCCTTCACACCAAAAATGCCAAGTTTTCAAGTCACAATTCATACAAAATATCCTGCCACTTCTGATAACTTAAAACAATAACTACTGCTGTTCTGGTAAAGCACTGTGACAAAAGCTCAACTATCTATATAAACGGATCGTTATTAAACAAAGTCATCTTGTCTCTGTCCCACACACGAGAAGAATCTCATAAAGCAACATAATGTTCACTTTCACTGGCAAAGGACCTGAGTAATGGTTTTCGGAATCTTTATAATTGAGAAAGAACTTGATTCACAGGATTTAATTTGGAAAGTTAAAATGTCACCCAGAGATATATATTACCAAGTCCACCTCATTATCATCTTCTACATAAGATATATGGATGCTTCTATGTTAATTATGTCCAGATACCAGTATTTGTATTATTTCAGTAATGTGAAAAATAAAACGCTGACTTTAAGATAAAGTATTGGGGCCAGCCAATAGTGTGGTGTTTAAGGGGGCTGGATCCCACATGGTCTACTGCATGTTTCAGGTCCTAGACCCAATAGTTTGGAAAACACACTGGGCACACTTACATGTATGCACAAAATTCCAAAGTGAGAATGGAAGAGAAGGGACTGCAGCATGGTCATTCGCCTAGGGGGAGCTTTCTCATTTTATTTCTCTCTGTTTCTGTCAAGCAAGCATACATGCCCAATAGCAAAACTTAAAAAAAAAAAAAAAAAGGAAGAAAAAAAAAAAGATAATGTACTGAAACTATATTAATTTCTCTCCCCTGACACTTAATGAAATAAAGAAGGAAACAAGGAGGGGGTGGCTATAATAAGCTGCCTCAGTGCACGCGCGCGTTCACACACACACACACACACACACACACACACACACACAGAAAAGGAAAGAAAAGTTAAGAAAACCCTCAAAAAGTGAAACCAGGTAGGGAACAAAGCCAGTTGTGCTGGAGCTGGCTGACAGAGGCTCATGAGTGCAAATTCTCTTCCCAACTTTATGTTTGGTAACATTACATTGGTGGCATGTAATGAGCCAAGAGGGGAGAAGTTACACCACTTGAGTTGGAAAAGGGTACAAATCAGAGAATTTTTTCCCAACAGCCAGTATACTGACATAATAATAATAATATTAATCTTTCAGGGCCAGCAGGAGACACGGTGTTTAAGGTGCTGGATTCTCACGTGGGCAATCACAGTTCTAGTCCCAGACCCAGTAACTTGAAAATCACTCTGGGAGCATATGCACACATGCTCAGAATCCCAAGAGGAAAATGGAGGAGAGAGATTGTAGCATGGACATACCCACTGGGGGGGAGGGGGGCGCGGTAATTTCTTTCTTACTCTCTTTCTCTGCCTCTCTCTGGCAAGCACACATGCTCTATGGGAGGGAAAAAAATAAAGACTAAAATAATAATAATAATCTTTTTTTCTTTTTCTTTTCTTTTTCTTTTTTGGAGAGGTTTTTGCTATAGGGCGTGTGCACTCACCAAACAGACAGAGAGAGAGACAGAGAGACAGAAAGCGAGAAATCACCCCCTGGGTGAGGATGGCCACGCCGCAATCCCTTCTCCTCCATTCTCCTCTCAGGATTTTGGGTACGCACGCACATGCGCCCAGTTGAGTTTAAGCCACCAGGTCTGGGACTCGAAGCGCGGTCAACTACATGGAAGTCCAGCGACATAGCCATTACACTAACTGCTGGTCCCTATAATCTTTCAGGTCCAGAAGGTGGTGTGGTGATAAAAACTCTGGATCCCACATGCTACTATACAATTCCAGTCCCAGACCTGGCAGCCCAAAATACACCAGGTGCATGTACCTGAGTGCCTCAAATCCTGATAGGAAAATGGAGGAGAAGGGATTGAGGTGTGGTCATCCTCTCTACAGGGTGATTTCTCAATTTCCCTCTCTGTCTCTGTGTCTCTCTGTCAGCCATATGCACCCTATGACAAAAACCTGAAAAAGAGAAAGAAAAGAAACATCTTTCAAACAGGCATCCAAGGGAAAAAAAATTATCTTTTTAAAGACGTATTTATTTAATTTCATTCATTTACATTATTGTTTTTTAATCTGACCAGAGAAAGAGAGTGAGAAAGTGAGAAAGTAAACACCAGGTCTAGGACTAGAACAGTTAGTCAGCCATGTGAAAGTCCAATGCCTCAACCACTACACCAAAAAAAAAGAATATATTAATGAAAATGTAGAAAAGATTATAACACGCTGGACTTCACATGCTACCCATAATCTTCAGAAGCTCTATGATCCACTTTTTAAAAAAATCTCAAGAAAGAATTCCCCCAAAAATTGTATGTGATTATGACCTCAAGCCTGAAAACAACTGAGTACAACACAAAAGAATTAATCCTTCAAACTGTAATTTGAAGGAGGGAAAGTACACAATGACAAACATACAAATTCTAATAATAAACTGGATTTAAGATGAACTACACATCAACATCTTTAAAGGAAAAACAAATTTGAACACTCTCCCCAAAATGTAAAAATATGGTCAACCAGGGTTCCAGTCCCAGCTCTGTCAATTTGAAAAACATACTGGGTCTGGGGACCAGCAGCTAGCGTAATGGCTATGTCGCTGGACTCCCACATAGTCCACCATGGTTTACGTCCTGAACCTGGTGGCTTGAAACTCACGCCAGGCGTGTGTGTGTGCGTGCCCAAGATCCCAAGAGGAGAATGGAGGAGAAAGGATTGCGGCATGGCCATCCCTCCTGGGGGGTGATTTCTCGCTTTCTGTCTATCTATGTCTGTCTGGCGAGCACACGCGCCCTATGGCAAAAACCTCTCCACAAAAACAAAAACAAAAACAAAAAAAAACCATATTGGGTCTGTATGTACATGGCCAGGATCCCGATGGGATGCAGAATTAGAGGGA
This sequence comes from Tupaia belangeri chinensis, assembly GCF_000334495.1. NCBI lineage: Eukaryota > Metazoa > Chordata > Mammalia > Scandentia > Tupaiidae > Tupaia > Tupaia belangeri. Next base: position 7,731,746 of record NW_006159521.1, on the reverse strand, counting down.
AAAATTACTGAAGTGTAACGAGGCCCCATGGGGAGGGCTTTCTCTCTCTCCCCCTTCCTCATTTGTGTTCATATATCCTCTGACATTACCAAAAAAAAAGTTCTACATCAAGTCAAAAATTACCATACATAGCAGACAGCACAGTGGGCAGCATAATGATTATTAAGGCAGCTGGATCCTACATGGATGACTGTAAGGTTCGAGTCCCAGACCTGGCAGCTTGAAAATCATGCTGGGCAAGTTTGCATGCATGCCCAAAACCCTAAGAGGAGAATGGAGAAGAGATTGTGGCATGGCCCCAGAAGGGTGATTTCTTTCTTTCTCTCTCTCTCTCTCTCTCTCTCTCTCTCTCTCTCTCTCTCTCTCTCTCTCTCCAAGTGCATGTGCCCTATAATAAACTAAAAAAGGAGGAAAAATAATGGTTAGAATAAAAAAACAGAGGCCAGACAGTAGCACTGTGGTAAAACACCACACTCTGCACAGCAGACTCACATAGGAAGTTTCTGAGTTCAAGTCCAGAGACCTCCCTCCTATTACATGTATGCCCATAATCTAGGGCTAGCTGAAGCAGGGGGTAAATCAAGACCCCACTGGAGCAGATGCCTGTCTCTTTGTTTCTCTTTTTCTCTGTATCTCTCGCTCATAAAAGAAATAAATAAGCTTCAAAAATATATATATAAAACACAGGCCCACCCACCAATAGCACAGTGGTTAAGCACTGTGCATAGTTAAGCCAGATCCCACCTGGTAGCTTGCTTGCTTGCTCTCTCTCTCATCAAATTAAATAATAATAAGTATAAATACATAAATAAATATTTATTTTTAAAAGATAATTATTTAATATTATTACCTGTCTCTTTTTCTCTTTATTTCTTCCCTCCCCACATTCATATTCTTTCTTATTAAAAATTAATAATAAGGGACCAGCAGATAGCGTAGTGACTAAGTCACTGGACTCCCAAGTAGTTGACCGTGGTTTGAGTCCTCGACCTTGTGGCTTAAACTCACTCCGGGTGCATGTGGGTGCATGTCCATCCCCCTGGGGGAGTGACTTCTCACTGTCTCTCTGTCTCTCTCTGTCTTTCTAGAGAATGCACATGCCCTATGGCAAAAACCTCTCCCAAAAAAAATATTAATAGTAAAAAGAAATACTTCAACCGATGTCTCAAGTAATGTACTGATTAGAAAAAGTTCTCACTGCCTCTCATTCTGTCTCTCTGTCTTTCTCTGGTCAAATTAAAGCAAATAATAATAATAATAAATAAAGTTAAATAAAATAATTCTTTTTTAACAACAAAAAGAGAATGATTATCAATTTATTAAGGGTTTTATACACCTACAAAAATACAGCAATACAGGGAACTTCGACAATCTGAAACTTTAAGTATCCAAACTGGCTAAACATGGGATGCAAAACTAGTCCCTGTGGAAAATAATTCTTTTTAAAAAAGAAAAGAAAAGAAAAAGTTCCCAGCTACAGCCACAGTGGCTCATGCCGCAACTAAGTCACTGCCACTCAAAGGCAGAAGCCATGTGGGAAGCCCAGGTTCAGTTCTCTGCCCAACCTAAATAGGCCAGGAGGGGACTGGCATGAGAGTTAGTGGAATGAGTAGGGAAGATCTGCCCTCAATGTGGGCAAGCACCATCCAATCAGGTAGGGAACAGGTCAGAACAAAAACACAGAGAAAATATTCATTCTCTCCCCCCACTTCATGGAGATGGGACACCTTTCTTCTGTCCTTGGACATCATAACTCCAGGCTTTCCAGCTTTTGAACTCCAAGACTCAATCCCAGAGCCTCCCCCAGGTCCTCAGGTCTTCAGCCAGGGGCAGTTACATTACTGGCACTCATGGTTCTCAGGCCTTAGGTCTTGAAATGCACTGCCTTGCATTACTGGCATCTCAGGATCTCTAGCTTTAAGACGCTATAGTAGAACTTCTTGGCCTCCATAACCACAGTTTCCCTAATTCCCTCACATCATCTATTTACCTATACCTATTTTCTATATCTATGTATCTACCTCTCTGTGTTGCTATAGGATTTATACATATAAACGTGTATATTCTATAGGTTCTATCTCTCTAGACAACCCTAACTAATACAACCTCTGGCAGGAATTCATGAGACCCATGAGTTTGCATGCAAAATTCTAAAATTATTATTTTCTTTCCTAGCATTTTATTGATCCTGCTTTGCACTTAAATCTTCTATTCATCTAGTTACAATTTTTCTAAGAATTATTTTATTTCACTTTATTTATTCTTATTTTACCAGAAATTAGAATAAATAGAGAGAGAGAAAGAGGGAGAGGAAAAGTGAAAAAGCAAGCCACAAGGTCTGGGACATGAACGGTGGTTGGCCATGTGAGAGTCCAGCAACCTCAACCACCACGCCGCCTGCCAGTCCCCCAATTTTA
>NW_006159521.1:7696010-7728946 GCF_000334495.1 Tupaia belangeri chinensis | reverse complement strand
CTCTCTCGCTCTCTCTCTCTCCAAGTGCATGTGCCCTATAATAAACTAAAAAAGGAGGAAAAATAATGGTTAGAATAAAAAAACAGAGGCCAGACAGTAGCACTGTGGTAAAACACCACACTCTGCACAGCAGACTCACATAGGAAGTTTCTGAGTTCAAGTCCAGAGACCTCCCTCCTATTACATGTATGCCCATAATCTAGGGCTAGCTGAAGCAGGGGGTAAATCAAGACCCCACTGGAGCAGATGCCTGTCTCTTTGTTTCTCTTTTTCTCTGTATCTCTCGCTCATAAAAGAAATAAATAAGCTTCAAAAATATATATATAAAACACAGGCCCACCCACCAATAGCACAGTGGTTAAGCACTGTGCATAGTTAAGCCAGATCCCACCTGGTAGCTTGCTTGCTTGCTCTCTCTCTCATCAAATTAAATAATAATAAGTATAAATACATAAATAAATATTTATTTTTAAAAGATAATTATTTAATATTATTACCTGTCTCTTTTTCTCTTTATGTCCTCCCTCCCCACATTCATATTCTTTCTTATTAAAAATTAATAATAAGGGACCAGCAGATAGCGTAGTGACTAAGTCACTGGACTCCCAAGTAGTTGACCGTGGTTTGAGTCCTCGACCTTGTGGCTTAAACTCACTCCGGGTGCATGTGGGTGCATGTCCATCCCCCTGGGGGAGTGACTTCTCACTGTCTCTCTGTCTCTCTCTGTCTTTCTAGAGAATGCACATGCCCTATGGCAAAAACCTCTCCCAAAAAAAATATTAATAGTAAAAAGAAATACTTCAACCGATGTCTCAAGTAATGTACTGATTAGAAAAAGTTCTCACTGCCTCTCATTCTGTCTCTCTGTCTTTCTCTGGTCAAATTAAAGCAAATAATAATAATAATAAATAAAGTTAAATAAAATAATTCTTTTTTAACAACAAAAAGAGAATGATTATCAATTTATTAAGGGTTTTATACACCTACAAAAATACAGCAATACAGGGAACTTCGACAATCTGAAACTTTAAGTATCCAAACTGGCTAAACATGGGATGCAAAACTAGTCCCTGTGGAAAATAATTCTTTTTAAAAAAGAAAAGAAAAGAAAAAGTTCCCAGCTACAGCCACAGTGGCTCATGCCGCAACTAAGTCACTGCCACTCAAAGGCAGAAGCCATGTGGGAAGCCCAGGTTCAGTTCTCTGCCCAACCTAAATAGGCCAGGAGGGGACTGGCATGAGAGTTAGTGGAATGAGTAGGGAAGATCTGCCCTCAATGTGGGCAAGCACCATCCAATCAGGTAGGGAACAGGTCAGAACAAAAACACAGAGAAAATATTCATTCTCTCCCCCCACTTCATGGAGATGGGACACCTTTCTTCTGTCCTTGGACATCATAACTCCAGGCTTTCCAGCTTTTGAACTCCAAGACTCAATCCCAGAGCCTCCCCCAGGTCCTCAGGTCTTCAGCCAGGGGCAGTTACATTACTGGCACTCATGGTTCTCAGGCCTTAGGTCTTGAAATGCACTGCCTTGCATTACTGGCATCTCAGGATCTCTAGCTTTAAGACGCTATAGTAGAACTTCTTGGCCTCCATAACCACAGTTTCCCTAATTCCCTCACATCATCTATTTACCTATACCTATTTTCTATATCTATGTATCTACCTCTCTGTGTTGCTATAGGATTTATACATATAAACGTGTATATTCTATAGGTTCTATCTCTCTAGACAACCCTAACTAATACAACCTCTGGCAGGAATTCATGAGACCCATGAGTTTGCATGCAAAATTCTAAAATTATTATTTTCTTTCCTAGCATTTTATTGATCCTGCTTTGCACTTAAATCTTCTATTCATCTAGTTACAATTTTTCTAAGAATTATTTTATTTCACTTTATTTATTCTTATTTTACCAGAAATTAGAATAAATAGAGAGAGAGAAAGAGGGAGAGGAAAAGTGAAAAAGCAAGCCACAAGGTCTGGGACATGAACGGTGGTTGGCCATGTGAGAGTCCAGCAACCTCAACCACCACGCCGCCTGCCAGTCCCACAATTTTAATTTTTTTAACTTCACTACACTAACTAGCACTACTGAACCATTCCTGTAACAATGAGTGAGGGCATTTTTACTTTGTTCCTAGTTTTAATAAGAATACCTTTACTTTTACTTTTTTATTGCATAATATATTCATGGTATGCTAAGACTGTTCCTTCACATTCTTATTTTAGAAATCTAGTATTTTAAAATTCACATGAAATCTGGCTAAAAGATTTTTTAAATGTTTTTTTCAAAAAAGCTTCACATTTCAAATCTTTAAACTCAAAATTGTAAAAATCGAAAACTATATATGCTTATACTTTACTTTTAAAAGTATTCCAATAGCAAGGACATAAAAAAAGTATTTTAATGTTTAAAAATGTATAGATAGCTTACAACATACAGAAAAAAAAAATCCTGGTTAGATAAGTGCATGTTTAATTAAATATTTAATTATTTAATTAAACAACATGCTTATAAGTTTGATGCAGTGATAGCAAAATTTATCAAGTACCTGTTATCTGCCAGGCTCTGTACTGCTCCACATGTGTCATTTAATTGACTCAATTCAGCTATAAAGAATTCTTCACCTGTTTTAAAGAACACTTAGGTTTGAGGGATATATAATAAGCCTAGGGTTACACGACAAATAAAAGGTAGTATCAAGGAGGTCATTTTGATTACAACAATTTTATGACAATCTGCAACAATTCTATTACCCTCATCATGATCAAGGTAAGTAACCATGTTTCTGTGGTTACAAAAACTGAAAAGAAAAAAATTATTGAAATACAGCACATGGTACACACCTTTCAGAAACTAAACTGACATCTACCACTAAAATGTGGAAATACATGTAATGAAATACTAAAGGAGAATGTACTTTTTATAGACCAAAAAAATATAGAAAATATATACGTACACCCTTGATTTCCACAGCTAGTGATTGAAACTGGCACGGTTTACTCCACAGGAACCCAGGCCAGTCTCCCAGCCTGTACTACTTACCTCAGTCAGACACCACCAAATTGCCTGTTCCCACATGCAGAGTCTAGACCTGCTCAACTGAGGTTTGTTCCTGTACTTTAGCAACCAGTCAAGATCTCAAAAAGTAGAGACAGAACACAGCTCTGTCATCAAATCCGACTGAAACCTGTTAAATATTCACCCATCTCTATCTTAATACAGGTGGGCCTCTGATCCACTAGCCCTTGTATGTGATCTCTCCTGGCTACAGATCTTCCTGATTCTCTGGTCCCAGGCTGCCCATCTACTCTGATTCCTTATCACCTGCTCTAGTCCTGACACCAGTTACTTGCTAAATCTGGGTTCTATCAATCTACAAATATATATGCCCTGGTACTAATATCATTGCTTCTATACTATAAAGCTTAAACCAAAAGAAATCATAAATCAGGCAGAGTAACTCAAATAGGAATCCAAGATTTTCATTATGTTCCCGGCAAATCAAGATGCAAATCCTACACAGGAAACCAACCCAGCACCTACAAATTTTTTTCCATAAAAACTAAAGCATTCACCAATGTGATCATATTCAATTCCCACACTTCTTTTCATGCAATATTCCTTACTTGAAGTAATATCCTATTATTTGAAAATAATACTGGAATTGGGCTGGCAGGTGGCATGGGAACATGGTGGCACTGGACTCCCACATGGCCGACTGCGGTTCGGGTCTCAAACCTGGCAGCTTGCTTTCTCACTTTCCCTTTCTCCCTCTTTCTCTGTCCTTCTCTGGTCAAATTAAAAATAAATAAAGTTAAATAAAATAATTATTTTTAAAAAAAATAAATACTGGAACCCTCCCTGCTTATGTTTTCCTTTAGACTACCTAGGTCCCAGAAACCAGCAGTATACACCATAATTACCCTCAAAATGTGTGGGGAAAAAAACGCCAACACTGCTCTGCCTCTCCATGCCACTTCTATTCCAGAAACTCGATCTTAAAACAACTAGGGGGGGAGGGCAGCAGGTGACATGGTGGTTAAAGCACTGAACACTCCCACTTCGCTGACCACAGTTTGGGTCCCAGACCTGGTGGCTTGCTTTCTCACTTTCCATCTCTCTCTCTTTCTGTATCTCTCTGTGGTCAAATTAAAATGAATGAATGAATGAACAAAAATTAAAGCAAGTAATTCTTAAAAAACAACTGGGAGTCCCAGCCACAGTGGCACATGCCTGATGCGTAGCACTGGAGGCCATATAAGAAGGCTCCAAGTTTGTATCCCCAAGCCTGCCTGAATACTCCAGGCAATTCCACAGGGATATACAAAATCCTGGCTAGCTGCAAGACTGGGGGTTGGATTGCAGCATGGAGACCTTTTCAAGGGTGCCTGCCTGCCGGTTTCTCTCCCTCTCACACACACAAAAGAAATAAACAAACTTTAAAAAACAAAACTGTCATAACTGTCTGAAAGACATACACTATTGCCAAAATTTCAGAAAGCACATATGTCTGCTCAGTTCAGAATCCAAGTCAATAGTGATGCTTCTAATTAGAGGTGCTTAGTTCAGAAGACTAGTTTACATGTGTGTCCCAGCTGCAAATGAGAAGCTGGGAATCTGAATTAGGGAAATGGAACTCACAAGGCTGAAAATGTGCCAAACAAAGCAAAAGGTTCTTGATAGTCAAATATCAAGACCAATGATGGGCCTCTTTGCTCCCACTCCTGCCCTACTACAGTGCATTCTTCACACAGCAGACAGCATAACGTCTGAGAAAAGTCATATAATGTCACTCTTGTTCAAACCTTCCAAAAGTTTCCCAACTCACTCAAACTCTTTTTTTTTTTGGGGGGGGAGAGGTTTTTGCTATAGGGCGCGTGCACTCACCAGAAAGACAGAGAGAGCGAGAAATCGCCCCCCAGGGGAGATGGCCACGCCGCAATCCTTTCTCCTCCATTCTCCTCTTGGGATCTTGGGCACACAAGCACATATGCCCAGCGTGAGTTTTAAGCCACCGGGTCCAGGACTCGAACCGTGGTTGACTACATGGGAGTCCAGCAATAGCCATTACGCTAAATGCTGGTCCCTACTCAAACTCCTAACCACAACTTAAAAGGCTGAGCGCGATCCTTATGAAAGGATGCAATTCCCCACCCAATTCCCATATTGCTCTTATCTTCTACCACTTTTCCCTTCTCTATGTGCTGGAGCCACATCTTCCCCAAAGCAGGGGTGACTGTCCCCCTTCATTCGGGTAAGTACTAAATGTCTCCAAAAAGCTTTCCCTGATCACTCTCCCCAAAAGCACATGTCCCAGTCATCCTCATTCCAATATCCTGCTTTATAGTCCTTCATATGATTTCTAACTTACATCTCTTCTCACACCAGTAGAATATACGCTCCATGAGAACAAGGACCTTACTTTGGTCACTGTTAAAACTCAGCAACTAAAATGTCTCCTCAATAAACATGAATGTAAAGAATTAATGAATCTCCTCTTTGTTCCATGGAAATTTCTATTTTCATTGTGTTTACAAAGAAAGCAGCCAGGCCAGTCCATGACATGGTGGTTAAGGTGGCTATATCCCACATATGTATTTTTTGGTCTACAGAAAGCACATTCTTCTTTAGTATTTCATTACATGTTTTTCTACATCTGCAGTTCAAATCCCTGATCCAGAGGTTTGAGAAAAATGCCAGGCCTGTGGATGTGTGGGCATGTATGCACAAAGTCCTAAAAGGAAAGGGAAACTGAGAAGAGCTTGTGATATGACCATCCCCCACAGGGAATGCTTTCTCACTTTCTCTTTCTTGTTCTCTCTCCCTGGGGAGCATATATACCCTCCAACAAATTAACAACAACAAAAAAATAAAAAATAAAAAGAGGAGCCACCAGGTAGTGTGGTGATTAAGGTACTCAACTCCCATATGGCCAAGCATGGTTTGAGTCTTGGACCTGGTGGCTTGAAAATCAAACCAGGCACACATGCATGTGTGCCCAAAATCCCAGGAGAATGGAGGGGAAGGGACTGCAGCATGGCCATCCTCTCTGGGGAGGGTGATTTTTCAATTTCCCTCTCACTATATCTCTGTCTCTCTCTCCAGAAAGCAAATGTACTCTATAGCAAAAAGTAAAAATAAAAAATAAGAGGGAAAGCAGCGTGTACCTTGCTGTTAAGAAAGAACCATCATCATCAGAAAATGTATAATCCTGTGATACTCATCCAAGAACTATTTGAGTTTTGGGTAGGCATGGCATTTCCAAAATATAATTTGTGGTTTTTTTAAATTATTTATCATTATTATTATTACTATTTTTAATTTGCTGCACAGCATGTGCACTCACCAGAAAGAGATAGAGAAGAAGAGGGAGAAAGTGAGAAAGCAAGTCACCAAGTCCAGGACTTGAACCATGGACAGTCAGGTGGAAGTCCAGTGCTTTAATCACTACACCACTTGCTGGCCCAAATTTGTTTTAATTTTTTTTAAAGTATTAAAGATGCATTCACCAACTAAGAAAAAAAATTCTACTGATCCATGAGTGCATTTCAGATATGTGTTCTATTCTCACACAGTTTTCATCACTTTTCATGACTTTCTGTAAAGAAACTTTCAACTCTGATATTACTGTTGCATCTAAGTTTTCCAATAACCATGAAAGTAAGAGGTCAACACACCTTATTTTATGCTGCAAACATTAACTTCATCTATAAGTAGGAGGAAACTTCATAAATTAAAATACCCGCTTTACTACCAACTATTGAATGAGTGATATGGGCAAATTACCTACTCTTCTGTGCCTGTTTTCTCATCTATAAAACGGAGTAAAATGGCAATACCTGTGTCTATACAGAAAATTCTAACCCATTTAATCTACCAATTTTTTCATTAACAGGGCCTGTAAAAATATTCAATGAGCAAATTAACTGTATTAACAAAAATGATAGTTCTGTTCCATTTTTAAGTCATTTTAAGAAAAAGAAAAAGAGTTACAGGCTTTATCCCACCCAGATACATTCTAAGGAACTTGGAATTCTTATATAACTTAGAAAAAGGTTATTTTTCTTCTGTTCACTCCATACATATATAATGGACACTTACTATTCACTGGACTTCGTTTTAGGTGCTGAGGATACAGCAGTAAACAAAACAAAGATAATGACCTCATCCTAAGGAGAAACACAGACAATAAGAATGTCTATTAAACTGTTACAGGAGAAAGGTACAGCAAGCAAAATAGACAGTACCAAGGAAGAAACTGATAGCTTTAGATGAAGTCACCTGGATAGGCCTCACTACCATTTGAGCAAAGATTTAAAAGAAAGAGAACAGGGCAAGCCAATAGCAGTGTGGTGAAGGCAGCTGGATCCCACATGACTATATGATTTGCGTCAGAACCTAGCGGCATAGAAAACACAGCAGTGTGTGTGTGTGTGTGTGTGTGTGTGTGTGTGTGTGTGTGTGTGTGTATACCCAAAATCTGGAGAGGAGAGAATGGACTGGTGTGGCTGTCCTCCTGGGAGGTGCTTGCTTTCTCTCTCTCTCTCTCTGGTGAGTGCACTTGCCCTACAGCAAAAGTAAGGAAAAAGAAAGAGAACAAAACAAACGATGTGAATGTACTTCACACTACTGAACTGTATCCTTAGAAGTAGTTCAGATGGTAAGTTCTATGTTATGCATGCTTTACCGGTATTACAAAAGAACCAGCAGGGTCAAGTCACCTAGACAGGAGCAAACTCTGTGCTTGTGAAAGAGCTCTGTATGACTGGAGAAATGAACAAGGGGGAAGATCTGTAGAGGCACCGGGGCATGAGTATACATTTACATCAAATAGGGCCTAACAAACCACAATAAGAACGCTGGCTCTTAACAGTAAACCACTTAAGAGGATTTATTTATTTATTTGTTATTTTTCAACTGAGGTACAATTCACGAAACACAGAAGTCACTCTTTTTTCAGTGAAGTACAACTGATAAAACATCAATGTCACCATTTTAGTCTTTTTTTTCCTTAAGGTTTTTGCAATAAGGTGTATGTGCTCACCAGATAGACAGAGAACAACATAGTGACAAATCACCCCTCAGCAGGGATGGCCACACCACAATCCCTTCTCCATTCTCCTCTCAGGATTTTGGGGATACACCAACACACATATCTGGCATGATTTTCAAGCCACCAGGTCCAGGACTTAAACCGTGATGAGCCAAATGCGAATGCTGCATCTTTAATCACCACGCCACCAGCTGGCCCCTTTAACCATTTTTTTAGAAAAGTTTTTGCTACAGGGCACCTGTTACTGCCAGAGAGAGTCAAAGAGAGAGAGTGAGAGGAAAGTGAGAAATCACTGGGGGTGGGAGGCATGTCACAACCCCTCCTCTTCCATTCTCCTGCTGGGATTTTGAGCACATCCACACACATGCCCAGTGTGATTTTCAAGCCACCAGGTCCACAGTAGGCTATATTACACTTGGCCCTCCATATGGGTTCTGTGCCTTAACCACCATGCTACCTCCTGGCCCTGGCCCCTTTAACCACTTTAGTGTATAATTTGCATGGAAGGGCTAAGACCGAGGAAGTAACTTGTGAACAGAATTACACTGACTGCCATGCTGAGAAAAGCCTGGAGGAACACAAGAGAAGCAGGGAGGCCCAACCAAGGTGGTACAGTCCATGTATACTGGAAGGTACATGGTTGACCTCGGGTTTGGATACCTGGCTCCATGAACACCCGAGATCCTGAGTGGAGGGCTGGAGGAAGGGGACTGTAACATGATTAAACTATCCAGGGTGCTTCTTTTTCTCCTACACACATTATCATGCATAAAAAGTAAATAAACTTTGGGGGGGGGAGAAGCATGGAGAACAGGAAAAGCAATCTGACAGTCATCAAAGAGAGAGTCATCAAAGGTTTGAACTGTAGCAATCTGGGCAGTAGCTGTAGAGTTAGTGCCAAAATCTGCATATACTTTGAAGGAGCAGCTGACTGTATCTGCTGCACAGGTGTTCTGACGTGTGAATAAGAGATGAACCAAAATGATCTAAAGTTTCTGGTCTGAGCAACTGAAGAATGAAGTTCCCAGTTACTGATATGGGAAAGACTTCTGATGGTAAGTTAGAGGTGAAGTGAATCAGAGGTTTGGTCTTAGACATCTTTAAGTTTGAGATGCTCATTATATATCAAACCGGAGATGTTGAGTTGCAATACAGGAATCTGGAAATGAAGGGAGCTCTCGGGGCTAAAGATACAAATATGGGGGTCACTGAGGCATTAGCCGTTATTTAAAGTGACTACTAAGTAAATACAAGCACTGATACTACTTTCAAAGGTTTGTTACCATTTACATTAACGTGTGATTTGTGGTCCATAGTAGATTATTTTCTTCTTCTAATTTACATTCTTTATATACCTCAAATAGATTTGCAATTAAGAAAGCAGAGCCTACAAGTTTATGCATAAAAAATACAAAATAACAAAAACACAAAGAAACTGTAATAGTATTTGGACTTGAAATACAGGCTTAGGGCATGAACAAAGAAGGTTAACAGAACTCAAAGAATGCCAATCCTAACCCATTTTACCCCTTTTGATCCCTTCTGATAGAGAATATTCACTACAGGTACCCTCATGTAAAGATCTTAACAACAGAGAAACATGTTACCTGACAATAATTAAATTAAAATACATTTAACCTACAGAAAGATTTTTACTCATCTGATATGAGTGGAAAATAACAGCTTCTACTCAAGAGAGTTCCTAGGCAACTGAAGTTTTACCTATGTGCCAATTATCTTTTCATTTGAACCATTATTAATTCCTACCACCTCTTACTTCAACATCACCTTCTTTTCTTTTTCTTTCTTTCTTTTTTGAGAGATTTTTGCCATAGGGCGCATGTGCTTGCCAGAAAGCCAAAGAGAGACACAGACAAAAAGCGAGAAATCACCCCCCAGGGGACTGGCCACACCACCAATCCCTTCTCCTCCAACATCACCTTCTTGAGCAAGAAGGCAGCTCACCCTTAGTACCATCATTTTCACAAGCAGTCATAAGGATGTGATACCATCAAGCTATGATATTGTGCCATTGTTCCTACAAAAAAATAGTTATATTCTGCCTTCTGTCTCTTCTGTAACTTTATTTTACCTATACAGAACAGCATACTACCAACATTTTACTTTGTTGTCCTTAGTTGTAGCTACCAAGGATTTGGCTTTTACAAAGTATATATCAAATGCACACAATGCCTAATACCTGCAAGCCCCATAGGAAATATGAACATCCCCACACTTAAAAAAATCTTCCAGGACCAGCAAATGGTATAGTGGTTACATTGCTGGACTCCCACATGGCCAACCGCAGTTCAAGTCCTGCACCTAGTGACTTGAAAATCACCCAGGAGGACGGGGGACAGTGGCAGGTAGCATGGTGGTTGGGGGCTCTGGACTCCCACATGGCCAAGCACGGTTCGAGTCCCAGACCTGGCGGCTTATTTTCTCACTTTCCTTCTCTCTCTTTCTCACTCTCTCTCTCTGATCAAATAAATAAATAAATAAAGTTAAAATAATAAAAATAATTCTTAAAAAGAAGAAGAAGAAGAAAAGAAAATCACACCAGGAATGTGTACGTGAGTGCCCAAGATCCCGGGAGAATGATGAAGGGATTGCAGCATGGCCATCCCCCCGGGGGGGTGATTTCTCACTTTCCTTCTCACTGTGTCCATCTGTCTATCTCTCTTCTGTGAGCACACACGCCCTAAGGCAAAAAGCCTCTTTAAAAACAAAAGCAGAATCTTCTTGGGAAGGGCCAGCAGTGACATGACGGTTAAGGCAATGACCAGATCAGGTGCTTGAGGGTCACACTATGTGTGTGTTTGTCCATGCCCAGGGTCCTAAGAGGAGAATGGAAAGGAAGGGATTACAACACATCCATCTACCCTGAGGGGTGACTTCTCACTTTTCATTTATCTCACCCTGTCTCTCTCTCCAGCAAGCATACACACTCTATGGCAAAAATTAAAAAAAAAAAAAAAAAAAAAAAAATTCCTGGTTAAGAAGTTTTTTTGGTTAAAATAATGTCCTTATGCTTGACTTATGAGATATATGACTACTGAAAGAAACATTTAGAGGTATAACTTACTTTCAAATGGTTCAGGAAAAAAATAAGAATATAGTAGTAATTTCCACTTTATCCACATGGGATATAGGCCCAGACCCCCAGTGGATGACTAAAACTGGGGATTAACACTGAACTATACATACGACACTTGGCCCTCCATATGGGTTCTGCATCTGTAGATTCAACAAACTAGATTGAAAATATTCAGGTTAAGAAATTAGTTGTGTCGGGACCAGCAGTTGGCATAATGGCTATGTTGCTCAACTCCCATGTAGTTGACCGCAGTTCAAGTCCTGGACCTGGTGGCCTAAATTCACGCCAAGCACATGTGCATGCGTGCCCAAGATCCTGAGAAGAGAATGGAGGAGAAGGGACTGTGGTGTGGCCATCCCCCCTAGGGGTGATTTCCCACTTTCTGTCTCTCTGTCTCTCTCTTTCTGGCAAGTGCGCGCGCCCTACAGCAAAAACCTCTCAAAAAAAAAAAAAAAAACTAGTTATATCTGTACTGAAAAGGTGCATCACGTGCATACTTTTTTCCTTGTCATTATTCCCTAAATAATACAATGTAACAAATATATAGCATTTACACTGTATTAGCTATTATAAGTAATCTAGAAATGGTTTAAAGTACACAGGAAGGTGTGTGTAGGTTTTATGCAGGTGCTATGCCATTTTATATAAGGGACTAAAATGCTGTGGACTTGGTATCCACAGTGGGTCATGGAACCAATCCCCTGCGGATACTGAGGGGTAGCTGTTACATTTTTCCTACACATATACAACTATAACAAAGTTTAGTTTGTAAATCAGACACAGTAAGATTAGCAATAATAAAACAAACTACAACAATATGCCAAAATCACCATGCTTATGCTTTGGGGCCACTATTAAATATAATATCATAAAGACCTACTGGTGGTGTGGGGATTAAGACAGCTGGATCCAACATGGCTGACTGTGTGCTTCAAGTCCTGGACCTGGCAGCTTGGAAAATACACCAGGCAAATGTATATGCATGCCTAAAATCCTGAGAAGAGAAGGGACTGTAGCATGATCATCCTGGCTGGGGGTGCTTTCTTACTTTCCCTCTATCTCTCCCTCTCTCTGTCTGCCTATGGCAAATACACACATGCCCTGTAGCAAATTTTAAAAAGAAAAAATACAGGGGCCAATAGGTGGTGTGGTGGTTAGGGCACTAGACTCCCACATTGCTGATTGTGGTTCAAGTCCCATATAATATATAGATTCCTTAAGCACAAGCATTGAGATACACTTGATCTGATAACCAAAATGGCTAGTAAGTGACTTACAACAGATAGCATCCACAGTGTGCATATGCTGGACAAATTCATGTCCCAGGTGGGAAGCACAAGATTTCATCATGCTGCTCCTAACAGTATGCAATCTAAAACTTGCAAATTGTTTTTTTGTGGAATTTTTCATTTAAAATTTTCAGCAGCTGTCAACGGGTAACTTGAGAGTAAAGAAAGCGTTGCTCAACTCCCATGTAGTTGACCGCAGTTCAAGTCCTGGACCTGGTGGCCTAAATTCACGCCAAGCACATGTGCATGCGTGCCCAAGATCCTGAGAAGAGAATGGAGGAGAAGGGACTGTGGTGTGGCCATCCCCCCTAGGGGTGATTTCCCACTTTCTGTCTCTCTGTCTCTCTCTTTCTGGCAAGTGCGCGCGCCCTACAGCAAAAACCTCTCAAAAAAAAAAAAAAAAACTAGTTATATCTTGACTGAAAAGGGTCTCTCTGTGCCCTATAGCAAAAACCTCTCCAAAAAAGAAGAACTAGAGAACTAGTTATATCTGTACTGAAAAGGTGCATCACGTGCATACTTTTTTCCTTGTCATTATTCCCTAAATAATACAATGTAACAAATATATAGCATTTACACTGTATTAGCTATTATAAGTAATCTAGAAATGGTTTAAAGTACACAGGAAGGTGTGTGTAGGTTTTATGCAGGTGCTATGCCATTTTATATAAGGGACTAAAATGCTGTGGACTTGGTATCCACAGTGGGTCATGGAACCAATCCCCTGCGGATACTGAGGGGTAGCTGTTACATTTTTCCTACACATATACAACTATAACAAAGTTTAGTTTGTAAATCAGACACAGTAAGATTAGCAATAATAAAACAAACTACAACAATATGCCAAAATCACCATGCTTATGCTTTGGGGCCACTATTAAATATAATATCATAAAGACCTACTGGTGGTGTGGGGATTAAGACAGCTGGATCCAACATGGCTGACTGTGTGCTTCAAGTCCTGGACCTGGCAGCTTGGAAAATACACCAGGCAAATGTATATGCATGCCTAAAATCCTGAGAAGAGAAGGGACTGTAGCATGATCATCCTGGCTGGGGGTGCTTTCTTACTTTCCCTCTATCTCTCCCTCTCTCTGTCTGCCTATGGCAAATACACACATGCCCTGTAGCAAATTTTAAAAAGAAAAAATACAGGGGCCAATAGGTGGTGTGGTGGTTAGGGCACTAGACTCCCACATTGCTGATTGTGGTTCAAGTCCCATATAATATATAGATTCCTTAAGCACAAGCATTGAGATACACTTGATCTGATAACCAAAATGGCTAGTAAGTGACTTACAACAGATAGCATCCACAGTGTGCATATGCTGGACAAATTCATGTCCCAGGTGGGAAGCACAAGATTTCATCATGCTGCTCCTAACAGTATGCAATCTAAAACTTGCAAATTGTTTTTTTGTGGAATTTTTCATTTAAAATTTTCAGCAGCTGTCAACGGGTAACTTGAGAGTAAAGAAAGCGAAAACAGGGATGAGACAACTACTGTAAATTCACTCTAATCTTGAAGCACTAATTACCACTAACAAAACTGTTTTAGGGGCCAGCAGGTGGCATGGTGGTTAAAGCCACTGGATTCCCACATGGCTGACCGCAGTTTAAGTCCTGTACCTGGTAGCTTGCTTTCTCTGTTTCCCTTTCTCTCTCTCTCTAGTCAAATTTAAAAAATAATAACAAATGGAATTAAATAAATAAATAATTCTAAAAAAAAAAAAAAGAAAGAAACTGTTTTATATGACAAAGGAAGGTGGGTTTCCAGGTACTATCATGCCCTATATTTCAGCAACACACTTAAGCACATTAACTGTCCTTAATGTATTCTTGGAAAAGCTACTTTTACAAAGTAACTCTAAACTTAAGCCAGTATCCATTTCTTCACTAAAAACCAGTCAAATCATCTTCTAGAGTAAGTATCTATACATAACAGGCGCAATGAAAATTGAAGATATGAGGGTGTGTCTACAAGTAGAAGCATATTTTGACACACCTATTTTTTGAAATAAGCTAGTCTCTAAGAAGTAAAAATAATAAAGCTAGCTGGTTCAGAAGTCAAAGTAGCTCTTTTATAAATTATAAACTAAATCAACCTGAAGAACAAACATTAATGATTAAATTCTATCGAATGTATTAAATTTCTACCACTCTTCTCATTCTGTATACTGTTATGATGTATAGTGAACGAATGTAAATAAATAAATTTTTAAAACATGAAATAAATTTTCTAACGCTCTTATAAAACATAATTTAAAAGTCCAAAAATAGAAATGTGTAATTTATACTTCTATGCTGATGTGAAACTTTAATACAATTTCAAATAAGTACAGATAAGTAAGTAATCCACATACGAGAATAGACTCTCAACCTAGCAGCATCTTGTTCACAGAGCCACACCCCACACCAAGACTCCAGCTACCACCTCCCGCTGCTATCCACTTACCCAACACCTGCAGTTCATCCTAAACCCTTCTCCTGACCTTCCCTTCTCCCAGATCACACCACAAGACCTCCGCCTCCTGGCTGAGAACCACTGCTCTAGAGCTTGCACTGTATCCAAATAAACAGGTCTCCACCCTGCTAAATGGTCTTCTGTTCCTAGAGATCCCAGAATTACGAGGAGAGTTCTGCTCTTCTAAGGGTAAAATTCAATATTATGGGTTACTGGGAAAATTATCCTTTTATAATTTTTGTACCAAATTAAGATTTCTGAACCAATTTTTAAGTAGGAATGATGAATGACAACCTATCTCCTAAGCCAGCAACAAAACCGTCGTTGGTATTATGCTGGATTACAATACCGAACCCTTGGTGGTTAAGGGTGCTGGACCGACCATGGTGCAAGTACCAGACCTGGCAGCTTGCTTTCTCACTTTTCTCTCTCTCTCTCTATCTCTCTCTCTCTCCCCCTCCCCCTCTGGTCATGTTAAAATAAATACAAGTAAATAAAAATAATTCTTAAAAAAAGAATACCTAACTTTTATAATTACTACATACTTTGGGGACAGGCTAATATACCATATGGGGTTCAGAGTCACTTTCTAATTTTACAAGTACTTCAATTTTAAAATCATTCATGACATTTCAGTATCATGTAATTTCCAAAATATAGCTGGTCATTTCCAAAATACAGCTGACAGCAGATACTACAAAGATTGCCTCATTAGAATATAACTCTTGTCGACTAGCGGATGGAGAAATGGTTACATTGCTGGACTCCACATGGCTGACCATGGTTTGAGTCTCAGACTCAGAGGTTTGAAACTCACTCTGGATGCATGTGCATGTGCCCAAAATCTCAAGAGGATAAAGGAAGAGAAGAAACTGTGGCATGGGCCCTCCCCCCCCCCGGGGGCGGGGGGGTGATTTCTCATTTTCTGTCTGTGTCTCTAACAAGCACACACCCTATAGCAAAAATCTCTCTACTGAAAAAGAAAAAAGAATGTAACTCCTATTGAATGAAAATCACTCTATAACAGGCATTCAAGAGTCCAATCCACTCACCAAACAATACAATGAACAATTCTGTGGTCTTAATAATACACATGTAAGACCAGCAGTTGGCGTAATGGCTATGTCGCTGCACTCCATGTAGTCAACCAGACTACTCCCATGTAGTCAAGTCCCGGACCCGGTGGCTTAAACTCACACTGGGTGCATGTGCATGCATGCCCAAGATCCCAAGAGGAGAATGAAGAAGGGATTATGGTGTGGCCATCTCCCCTGGGGGATGATTTCTCACTTTCTCTCTCTGTCTCTCTGTCTTTCTGATGAGTGCACGCACACTATAGCAAAAACCTCTCCAGGAAAAAAAAAAAAAAAGGAATAATACACGTGTCATAAATCCTAATATGCAAAACATACAGACTGAGAATAAAGTCACTTCCCTCCTAAAATTCCCATTCTAGCAATGATACACATCAGTAAATTAAATATAAAGCAGCTTAAAATAAAAAACAGTAAACAGAAGTGACGAGATTTCATTTTATACTACTTATTAATATCTCAGTGTTTGGGACCCATATACATTCTAACTACACATTAATTTTTAAAAGGATACAAACACTATGATATAAATTTATAAATTTATAATGATGGGCATTTTAAAAGACTAAATGATTAATAGTAAAAAGTGACAAAAATGTGCTAAAAGAGGAATTACAGGAACCAGCAGATGGCATAATGGTTACATCACTGGACTCCCATGGAGTCAATCACAGTTCAAGTCCCACACTAGGCAGCTTAAAACTCATGCCGGGCACATGCTACATGCATGCCCAAAATCCCAAGAGGAGAATGGAGGAAAAGGGATTACAGCGTGGCCACCCATGCTCACTTTCTCCTCTCTGTCTCTCCTGTGAGCACACCCAATAGCAAAATCTCCCCCTAAAAAAGAGGAAGTACGAATGTTTTTAAGTTCTGTTTCTGTTTTTGATTTTTTTTTTTTTAACATCTCCAGAGGGTATGTATACTTGCCAAAGAGAGAGAAAGACAGGAAAAAAAGCACCCTCCAATGGGGTGTGGTCACATCACAAACCCTGCTCCATCCTATAAGAATTTGGGGCAGACACACACACATATCCAGAGTGTTTCCAAGTCTTTAGGGTCAGGATTTTAACTGTGTAGTCAGCCATGTGGGATCCAGCTCTCATAACCATTAGGCTATGGGGAAACCACAACCACCACCCTTTTTTTTTTCTTTTTTTTTCTTTTTTTTTTTTTTAGAGATTTTTACTCATGCATGCATGCACTTGCAGAGAGAGACACAGGAAGTGAGAAATTACCTCCTTGGGGGGACAGCCACACCACAGTCCGCTCTCCTCCATTCTTCCCTCAGGATTTTGGGCATGCATGCACACACACCTGGCCTGAGTTTCGAGCAGCCGGGTAGGGGCTAGACAGCAGTCAACCATGTGGGAGTCCAGCGCCTTAACCCCCATGCCACCTGCCAGCCCACCACCTCCTTTTTTTTTTTTTTTTTTTGGAGATTTTCACTGTAGGGCGCGTGCGCTCGCCAGACAGACAGAGAGAGACATAGAGACAGAAAGCGAGAAATCATCCCCCAGGGGGGATGGTCACGCCACAATCCCTTCTCCTCTATTCTCCTCTCGGGATCTTGGGCACGCACGCACACGCGCCTGGCGTGAGTTTTAAGCCACCGGGTCCAGGACGTGAACCACAGTCGACTACATGGGAGTCCAGCGACATAGCCATTACGCTAACTGCTGGTTCCCACCACCTCCTTTTTAACAATATAAAGTGCATGTGAAAGAGAGAAAAAGCACTCTCAAAAGGGTCTCGTCATACAGCAATCACATTTCCCCAGCCCTCAGTACCCTGGGCTGACACATACACAGCATGTTTTCAAGTTGACTGAGGGACCTGAATCCATGGTCAGCCACATGGCTTCTAGCCTTGCAGAGCACCTGCATTACCACTGTGCCACAGTGGCTGGGACTTACTTCCTAATGTTTGTAATGATGTTCTAATATTTCAATTACTAAAAGTAGATTTTATCCATCTGCATTCGTAACTAATAGATTCAAAATGAAAGTAAGCCCAGTGGTGAAGGAAGCCAGATCCCACATGGCTGACTGAGGTTCAAGTTCTGGTCCCAGAGGCTTGAAAAACACAGGGCGCATCTGCATATATAAATGCATGCCCCAACTTCCAACAGGATGGAGAAATGGAGGAAAAGAAATTGCAGGGTGACCATGCCCCACTGTGTAATATGTTCTCCCTCTCCTTCCTCTCTCTCTGGCAAGCAGACATGCCCTTTAACAATTAAAAAAGAAAAAAAGTAGGCCTGGAGAAATGTCATTTTACTAATAGTTTAAGATATGGAGCACTTTTATAAACCATCCCATCATTTAACTCTTAAGAAAAGGGATAGCAAATTAAAATCCCAATATGACTCTATCTATATTCCTTAGAAAGCTAAATCCAAACTTCAAATGTGTGCCTTACAATCATCAATGCAAGCAAAGATAAATGGAAAGAAAATTCTGCTCCACAAATTGCATAGGCACATTTGCCTAAAATGTAAAGATCACATTCCTTTCCCCTATTTGGCTGTGAAATAGAAGTCCAAAATTCACAGATGATCAAGAGTATCAACCACATTCTTGAACTGATGAACCTAATTCCAATTCTAAAAAAGTAAAAGAATACTTGTTAGAATATCTTTGTGCCTAAGTTTTCTCCTCCATTCCAAATTCACTAAACTTTCAAAACCCAGCTTAGTTTCCCAAATTAAATACCCACATATTGAAGGTCTGTGCAAAGTTTTAACCAGTCCCCAAGTACTGTATTAGTGTGTAAGTAGGACAAAATCCTAGGCTCTAACATACATCTCAACCTATATCCTACTATCTAGATTCAAAATCCTAGACATTTTCAACTTCAAAGACTGTCTTCAGATTGTATAAAGCCATACTCTCTCAAACAGCCTCTATGATCTAACTTCAACACAGTGAGCTTTTCAATAGATTGCTAGCTTAACATTGAACATTTGCAGTTTTACCAATTTGTCTTCCATGTTCTATCCTACTCATTTCTACAATCACTACTCTAATCCAGACTCAATTACCCAATTCGTCAAGCAGCTAATTTATTCCTTATTGTATCGTTTGCCAACTCAACATGGACTCCAACTAACATGCCATTATGTATTTTTTTAACTGTTTTTGTTTCTTCCATGAGATAAAGACAGAGAGACAGAAAGACAAGCATCCCCAACATGGTCCTCACTCTGCAACCAGTCCCCAGTCTCAGCTAGCCTGGCTCACAGAAGTGCACATGTGCACCCTGCACATTCACAAGGTCCCAGGATGTAAACCCAAAACCTTTTTCATGTGGGTCCATGTGTGTCCGGCTGGATTACTGCTATGCCACCACATGATCCCTCCATAATATTGTCTCTCATAGTTATCATGGCCTAGAATGTGAATGAGTCCTGGTTATCATGGCCCAGTTAGCATTTTAATCGTTTCCTGCCATGGACTATTCATTCCAGGCAATTAAGCCTACAAGTATCCTGTTCTAAAAAGAAAAAGAAAAAAAATTGGGGAGCCAGCAGGTGGCATAGTGGTTACAGTGCTGGACTCTCAATGGCCAACCAGTTTGAGTCCTGGACCCAGGGGCTTGAAAATCACATCAAGTGCATGTGTACCCAAAATCTCAGGAGGAGAATGGAAAAGGGATTGTAGCGTGGCCATCTCCCCAGAGGATGACTTAACTTTCCTTCTCACTGTCTCTCTCTGGCGAGCGCACACACCCTATGGCAAAAACCTTAAAAGGAAAGAAGTTTTAACTATAGAATGTGAGTGCTCGCTGGGGAGAGGGAGCAAGAGTGAGTGAGAGAGAGAGAAATTACCCACCAGGGTGGATGGCCACGCTTTGGGCACATATGCACATGTACCCAGCATGTTTTTCAAGTTGCTGGTCAAGGACTCAAACTGCAAAGTTGACCATGTGGGATCCAGCTGCTTTAAGACAACCAAACCAACAGCTGGCCCAAGCCTATTA
Organism: Tupaia belangeri chinensis; assembly: GCF_000334495.1. NCBI lineage: Eukaryota > Metazoa > Chordata > Mammalia > Scandentia > Tupaiidae > Tupaia > Tupaia belangeri. Next base: position 7,708,958 of record NW_006159521.1, on the reverse strand, counting down.
GACTAGCTGCCATTCTCTTCTACCTCAAAAAGCCTTCCCAAACTAGTTGATGTCTCTCCAGTTTATGAATCCTCATTTCAACTGCAATTACAATACATAATTGGAACTGTATTTTTATATCTTGGCATTTTGTCTACTGGGACAAACTTTTTTACTCTTCTCCTTATCAACATTCTGGCTTCGTGACTCTTACCACTCACAGTAAACCCTGGTGACTAAACAACAATGTTCTCGCTACTCATCTCACACTGTGCAGCTGGAATTATAGTCGCTTTAGAAAAAGTTCACCCAGCAGCAGAGAGAGACCATATTCCTTGAGAACTGTTCTCAGCACTGCTGTTTCCTCCAACCTAGCTGGGTCAGGACTATCCCGCTAGTATCAAGGCAAAGCCTTCACAATGCTGAACAGCAACATTACCGCCCTCACAGGAACCCAACTGATAGGATTACTACAATTCTTCCATTTACCTTTAACATTGCCTTTTTTTCTAATATAAAAAATGACAGCTGGACTAGTTAGAACTATCACTGCTAGATTTTATTCTGGGCAAGGAGACTTCTCAGAGTTGCTTGGAAAAATAATTTAATAGTCATCAAATAAATAAATTCCTCCTAAAAAGTTTTTCGTTTTTGTTTTAATTTACCATAGGGTGCATGTACTTGACAGAGAAACAAAGAAAAAGAAAGCATCCCAGGGAGGATGGCCACACCACTGTTCCTTCTCCTCAGAATTTGCAGCAAACATGTACACAATGCTCAGAGTGTTTTTCAAGCTATTGGGTCTAGGACTCAAGCCTCACAGTCGGTCATGTGGAATCTAGCCACCTTAAACACCGTCACCTGCCTGGTTTCCTACTAAAAAGTTTTGAAACTGGCCTGCAGGTGGCATAGTGGTTGGGGCACTGGACTCCCACATGGCCCACCATGGTTTGGGTCCTGGACCTGGTGGCTTGTTTTCTCACCTTCCCCTTCTCTGTCTCTCTGGACAAATTGGAAAGAAATAATAACAACAACAAATAAAATTAAATAATGAATACTTTTTTTTAAGTTTTTAAGAGTGAGATGGAGGTTCTGGTTCCGGTGTGGCAGTTGAGTTGCCATGGTAACATGGATTTCAGGAGAATGTCGCAGGTATCCCAGGAGGGGATTCTTTGATTCCAGAAGCAAATTCTTTGATTCCAGAAAAACTGAAAGAACACGCTTCATGGACAGAAATATATAGAAAATGCTGTTATGCTGAAGCCGAACTATTGTTTCAGAAGTCCAATATGTGATACACTTAACGATACAGCGAATACATTATATTTATTTCTAAAATATCTAACTTTTATTCATGTATATAATGTAGGATTTTTGGTCCGCCTTTTTTTTTTTTATTTAATTTTATTATTTTCATGCACTCGGCAGAGAGAGACCAAGAGAGAAAGAAAGTCACCAGGTCTGGGACTTGAACCATAGTCAGCCACCACACCATGGGTTGACCTGTTTGCTTGTTTTTAATAAATACTGGCAACTGGTTCCTGAAAATAGGAAGAAAGAAAAGACAAAAAGGAAAAATATCTGGACCTCTTTACCCCAGCTAGTCACACACAGCTGCCCATGTGAAAAACAGACCAAATTCAAATCAAATTCCTACAACTGGAGGGTCCACCCCCTGTGATTCCGGGCTGGGGTTCAGTTCTGAACTTTACTGTGTTTCCCAGTGATAGCCTTTCCTACCCATGACTTAACCCTCCCACTGGCCTCTCACTGAAACTGAGCAGCAGCTCTGTGGCCAATGACTGCCCTGGCCCTGCCTCCTCATCCTATCGCACAAACTACGTATTTGGTATTTCACATAGACTTTATTTTAAGTTAGGCCATTCCAAAAACATATCCCCAACTTTAGCAAATTTTGTCTAACCATTATAATGTAGCATAATAAAAGACAGACCAGAGGGCCAGTCCCATGGCCTGGTGGTTAAGGGAGATGGATCCCACATGGCAATAGTTTGAATCTCACTCCAGTGGCTTGTAAAACATGCTGGATGTATGTGTATACATGTCCTAAATCCCAACAGGGTGGAGAAGTGAAGAAGACGGGATTGTGGCTTGACCACACCCCATTGGGTGGTCTCTCTCCTGCTCCTTCTCTCAGGCATGCACACCCTCTGGAAATTGTTTAAGAACTATTTATTTAATTCCATTTATTTATTTATTTATTTTTAATTTTACCAGAGAGACAAAGGAAAAGGGAGAAAGCAAACCACCAGGTCCGGAATTTGAACCATAGTCAGTCACGTGGGAATCCAGCACCTTTAATCACCATGCCACCTGCCAGCCCCACCCTCTGAAAAATTTTTAAAGAAAGAAAGGGAAAAAGGAATTTCACTTGCTACTTACTACAAACTATTTAACAAATAGTAATCAGGAACCTCAGTTATCTATGATTTACTAACTGTCCTTTAAATTAAATATTTTTTTCTTAATTTACAGTTTACTTTCCTGTAAAGCAGGAATTCCTAGCCTGTGGGGCCACAGATCAGTAGAAAACAGGCCCATTCAGAGTGGTGGGTGAGTGGTGAAGCATCATCTGTATTTACAGCCATTCTCTATCTCTCGCACTTCTGCCTGAGCTCCGCCTCCTGTCAGATTCGTGGCAGCATTAGATTCTCAAAGGAGCACAAACCTTACTGTGAACTGCACATGCAAGGGACCTGGGCTGCACACTCATGAGAATCTAATGCCTGATGATCCAAGGTGGAGCTGAGATAGCGATGTTAGCCCTGGGGAGCTGCTGGAAATACTGATTAACATTAGCAGAGAGGTATAACTGCACAGCGACCATAAATCAACTGCTTGTAGACTCCTATCAAAACACTTACCAGTCAGAAGCAAGTGACAACTGAGCTGCATCTGGTGGCAGGCTTTACAGAGGCAAGTGAATTGATGTACTTCAATTGTACCGCTGCATCTGGTGGCAGGCTTTAAGTCAGAATCCAAGGTTTATTTCAGTTCACACATGGCCTGCCCATTATTTCATTTACCACTTCCTTCCACACATCTTTCCCACACTATTCATTTGTTTCAGTCACACTTTTGTTAAGTCTACAAGCTAACCCTAGCCAAAATGAGTAAAAAACAAACGTCATGGGAGACCTTCTTTGGAAAGGGGGAAATACCCAATGATGAGACAGCAAAAGACTCTAAGACTGCTAACTAGAAACTGCATTTAAAAGAAAATACCGGAAGTCCTACTTAAGTTGCAGGTTCACTGCAACAGGTGATTCATATTCTCCACACCCAATCTGTATAATATGTAGCAACTGGCTATGCAATGAAGCCATGAAACCTTCAAAACTGCTTCACGACTTGAAGACCAAGCATCCTGTATTATAAGACATGTCTCTGGAGTCAATAGATGGCATGATGGTTAAAGCACTGGATTCCCATATGGCTGACTGCAGTTCAAGTCCCAGACCCAGTGGCTTGAAAGTCAAGCTGAGCACATGTGTGTGCATACCCAAAATGCTAAAAGGAGAATGGAGAAGGGACTGTAGTATGGCTATCCTCCCTGCCCGGGGGGGTGATTTCTCACTTTCCCTATCTCTGAATCTGTCTCTCTCTTCTCCAGTGAGCTCATGCACCCTATAGCAAAAACCTTAAAAAAAAAAAAAAAAATAGGACACATTTTGGAGTTAAAAAAAAAAATCACAAAAGCAGAAGCAATTATTAAAGGCCACCATTCCATTAAATGTATCTGCTCCAAGAGCATCATTCTTAGGGGCTTACAGCATTGCTAAAGCTAAGAAGCCCTTTACTACCAGTGAAGAGTTAATCCCTCCTGCTGCTAAGGACACCTATTATGAACTTTCAGGAGAGGCTGCAATTCTAAAGGTGGCATGTGTTTCTTTCAGCTAGCACCATAACTGGACAAACAGATGAAATAGCAGAGGATACAACTGTTAGAGAGGAGTAATGAGTCACTGTGGTACACAATCCAGGCTGACAATTCTACTGAAGTTGACAACAAGGCAGCAATGCTTGTTTTCAGGAGGATGTGCATAAGGATGTTATGTGCACTTTGTTGCTGACCAACACCACAGCTACAGAACTGTTCACGTCTCTGAATGTGCACATATCAGGAAAATATAATTGGTCATTCTATGTCAGTACATGGTGGTGATTGCCACAACTAGATAGCTTTCTGGTTTCATTACTCAGGTCAAATAGGTCACTTCCTAATGTAAGTCTTTGAATGTGTCATCCATAGAGAAATGCTAGCTAGCAGAGAAATGTCACTTTAACTTAACATTTTGCAGGATGTGATTAAAATTATCAACCACATTAGGGTCAGAAGTTGGTATGGTGGTTAAGATTCTGGATTCCCACATGGCCAAACACGGTTCAAGTCCCAGACCTGGTGGCTTGCTCTCTCTCTTTCCCCTTCTCTCACTCTCTCTCTCTGTGTCTCTTTGGTCAAGATAAAAAATAATAATAAACAATAACAAATAAAATTTTTTAATTTTTTAAATTATCAACCACATTAAAGTACAATGCCCTTAACTCACATCTGTTCACGTGGCTACATGAGGAGATGGAGACAGCACACATGTCTTCTCTTATATACGAAAGTGAGATGGCTTTCAAAAGGTAGATCACTGGTCAGAGTTGTTGAATTAGGAGAGCAACTCACTGCAGAGATTTCTTTTAGAAAAACAGTCACCACTGGCAGCACATTTCAGTGACACAAAGTGAATCCCAAAACTTGCTTACTTGTCTGACATATTCAACCTGCTCAATGAACTCAATCTGTCACGTCGGGAAAAACGACGACCATTTTCAAGTCAGCTGATAAAGTGGCTGCATTCAAAGTCAAACCGGAATTATGGAGGTGATGCATGATCACTGGGACTTTTGACGTTTCAAAGATTAACAGAAATTTTGAAAGAGACTGAGCCAGGGCTTTTATGATCACCTATCTCAGTTTTCAGAAGAGTTTGAGCATGCTTCCCAACCACAGAAGACCCCCAAACTGAGAAGGAATGGATCCACAACCTATCAACTTTGTCCATTCAAGAAGAGGACCAAGTGCTGGAGGTCAGAAAGCACTGAAAAAGCATCTTCCATTCCCAACATCCTATCTTGGTGAAGCAGTGTTTTCTGCCGTGACAGCAACTGAAACAAGATAGAGTAGACTGGACAAAGCCACACGCTTCAGGGACCACTGTCTTCCACCACCCGCAAATGGGACCAGCTAGCTGCAGGAAAACAAGCTCAGGGTTCCCACTGGTTCTGCATTATGGTAAAGAGTGTTTCATTACATATTACAATGCAATAATAATAGAAATAAAGTACATGATAAGTATAATCTGCTTGCACCATCCCGAAACCATCCCCCCTCCCTATTCATGAGAAATCATCTTTCACAAAACCAGTCCATGATAGCAAAAAGACTGGGGACTATTGCTGTAAAGAATATTACAAGTGGGCATTTTAGAGGGTTTTTTCTTTTGGGAGGGGGGGTTGTGGGGGTTTTTTGTTTTGTTTTGTTTTAAGGTTTTTGCTATAGGCAAGTGCACTCGCAGGAGAGAAACATAGACAGTGAGAGGGAAAATGAGCTACCACCCACCAGGGGAATGGCTACACCACAATCCCTTCTCTATAACCCTTCTGGGATTTGGGGCATGCCCACACACATCCCTAGCATGATTTTTAAGCCACTATGTCCAGGGCTCGAACTGTGATCTGTCATGTAGGAGTCCAGCCACCACATCACCTACTGGTCCCTACAGTATGTTTAATATCAATAATATATTATTTTGAAACTAAAGTACTCATGATTCATTCAGATCTAGGACATGATGCACCTACAACCAAGTAAGTGTGCATTTTATTTGCTGTCTTCCTGGATAATCATCAGTTTCTTATCTCCATTTTCTCTGCCTCATTTTAGCTAGTAAAACACATTGGTACATCATCCCAACTGTTCAGAAAAGGATCAGGCACCCTCAACACTAAACTCTAAAAAACCGAAATAGAAACAGGCTGAGTATCCTTTATCTAAAATGTGGGAGACTAGAAGCATTTTGGATTTTTTTGGATTTTGGAATATTTGCATAAACGTAATGAGATATCTTGGGAATGGGACCCAAATCTAAATATAATTTTCATTTGTTTCACAAACATCTTATACATTTAGCCTAAAGGTACTTTTATACAATATTTCTACATTGTGGCATTTTGACTGTAAGTGGTCACAAAAAGTCAGATATAAAATTTCCCACTTAGAGGATCAGTTCAGCACTCTCAATTTTGCATTGGAGCATTTCAGGTTTTGGATTTCAGTGTTAGGGATGCTCAACCTGTATACTTTAAAAGAAAAAAAGAAAGGAAGATGAAAGGAAAAAACTACCTAAAGCCCATGTACTTTTTTTTTTTTTTTTTTTTTTTTGGGGGGGTTTTTCTTTTAGGGGGGAGGCAGGGAGTCAGAGAGAGACAGAGAGACAGAAAGCAAGAATCACCCTCCGGGGGGATGGCCACGCCGCAATCCCTTCTCCTCCATTCTCCTCTTGGGATCTTGAGCACGCATGTACACGCGCCCAGCGTGAGTTTAAGCCACCAGGTCCAGGACTGAAACCGCAATCAGCTACATGGGAGTCCAGCGACACAGCCATTACGATAACTGATGGTTCCCAAGTCCATGTACTTTATTCCATAGAAGACTCAGAATTAATTTATTCCACTTTACATGTAAGTACCAGTACGATTATTTACTTTCCCCACAGAGAACTTATTAACATCTACTTAGTAGGTGACATCCTCAAGGTCTGTAAGAAAACCAGGAAATTTAACCACAAAGCTGGAAATACTATTAAAACTAGACACACCCCAAAAAAAGCACAATTACCTAGAATAAGTTTAGAAAATAATAAACTACATGCTGTGTATCTCAATCGTTTTTGGAAAAATAAAAAACAGATACTACAATAGAGTCCCAGAACCAACTAAATTTCAATCATTAAAATGAAATTCAGTTTGTTTTCTGAAGACAGAAAATTCTGTGTAACACATTTTAGAAAATCTTCCATCAAAACAGACAAAATTTTAACTCTACTCAGAGAACTTGTTTCCTGAGAATCTTCTCATGGCTGAATCTGTCATGTCCCAAAAATGTTAAAAAAAAAAAAAAAAAAAAAAAAAAAAAATTTTTAAAAAAAAAAAAAAAAAAAAAAAAGTAACTTACTGAATTTACTGTTATATTAAGTTTGGGAAAGCCGTGACTTTTTTCCTATGCAAAAATGCATTATGACTTTCCCAACAAAGTACTGTTTCACTTTCTTAATTTCAAAGGCAGAGTTTTTATTTATACCTGATTCTTGTGAGCTCTCCAGAGAGAGACAGAAACAGAGTGGGAAAGTGAGAAATCACCCTTCCAGGGGGATGGCCATGCTGCAATCCATTCTCCTCCAGTCTCCTCTTCAGATTTTGAGCACGTGCACATGCACACCAACCCGGCCTGATTTTCAAGCCACTGGGTCTGGGACTCAAACTGTGATCAGCCATGCAGGAGTCCAGCTTCAACCACCATGCCACCTGCTAGCCCCATTATCCCAAATTCTTAAAAGGAAAAAAGTCGGGTTTTTTTTTTTAAGAATTATTATTTAATTTTATTTATTATTTTTTAATTTGATCAGAGAGAGAGAGAGAGAGAGAAAGTGAGAAAGCAAGCCACCAGGTCCAGAACTCAAACCGTGGTAAGCTATGTGGGAGTCCAGTACCTTAACCACTATACCACCTGCTGGCCCTCCCAAAAATGTTTTTATTTGTATGATCCTTAAATCATTTTTTCTATGGTTCTCATTCCAGTAGAAAGAGACATTATTGACTATTTGCTAACTGAGATAAAGATACGTAGAGAGATTGGAATCATTGTTCTTTCCTAAAGACCTTCAAACTGTAGGCATTATGAAAATAGAAATTGTAAAAAATATTTAATAACATCGTGCTAAATAAAAACTACTGTATATGTTATGGTTTTTATTATTAAAATTTGAAGACTATAGGAAAAATAGGGCAGCCAGTAGCATGGCGGCTAAGGGAGCTAGAACCCACATGGCTGACTGTACGGTTTGAGTCCTGAAACCGGTGTCTTGAAAACACTTTGAGTGTATACACATGTGTCCCCAAAACCCCGAGAGGAAATTGGAGAAAGTATGGAGGCATGGCCAGCCCCCATGGGGGTTGCTTCTTCACTCTCCTCTCTCCAATTCCCCCAGTCTCCCATCTCTCTCCTGCAAGCACACACACTCTACAGCAAAATTTTTAAAAAAGAAAAAAGAATTATAACATGTTCTATAATAAATTAAGTTAGTTAAGAAATCACAATCAAGGACCAGCAGTTGGCATAATGGCTATGTTGCTGGACAACCGCTGTTCAAGTCCTGGACCTGGTAGCTTAAACCCATGCCAGGCACGTGTGCATGTGTGCCCAAGATGGAGAGTGGAGGAAAAGAGATTGCGACGTGGTTCTCGCTTCCTGTCTGTCTCTCTCTGTCTTTCTGGCGAGCGCACACGCCCTATAGCAAAAACATTAAAAAGAAAAGAAAAGAAATCACAATCAAAATTGTGTTTAGGTCAGAGCCACCTATCCAAGATGAGGCTGAGGCAGAGATGCAAACATATTCACAAGCCCCGGACAGGTAACAAAAACGAGTGAAGCAGCCAGGAGTATTACCAGCAAGGCATGATAGGGACTGCACGCGCCCAATTTAGAAAGGGCAGTTACTGACCTACTACAATACTCGGCTCCAGGTAATAAGAATGCAGTTCAGTGGTACCTGGATCTCCAAGTCTTCCCCCAAAATCCAGAAATCCATTAATTTCATCAAGAAATTTCCCAATTTTTTAAATATTGATCACCATCTGAAACTTAAAGACACTGCCTTAGGCCTCCCTTGTAGCACAGCAGTTAAGCACTGTGCCCTGAAAGCTGAACCCACATGCCTACCATGCATCCTGGCCTCAGAGGCTTGAAAACATTCCTGGCACATGTGTGTGAGTACCCAACATCCTAAACAGGAGAAAGAATGGAAAAAGGACTGCAGAGTGACCACACCCCACTGGAGGGGTCTTAGAGGTCTGTGCTGCCTCTAAGACAACATAGTCCACAGGCCACCTTTGAGCTAGTATGTGAAAAAACACTTTCAAAAAGGTTAAAGGGGCAACAGATAACCAGCTTAGACATTGAGGTCAAAATGGTTTGTTTGGGACCAGCAGTTAGCGTCATGACTATGTCACTGGACTCCCATGTAGTCGAACGGCTTGCATCCCGGATCCGGTGGCTTAAACTCACGTGGGGCGCGTGTGCATGCATGACCTATATCCCGAGAGGAGGATGGAAGAGAAGGGATTGCAGCATGACCATCCCCCTCAGAGGTGATTTCTCGCTGTCTCTCTGTCTCTCTCTCTCTTTTTCTGGCGAGCGCACGCACCCTATAGCAAAAGCTCTCCAAAAAATAAATATATAAATGTTTTGGGTTTAAACATCTAATGTGCCATTTAGCAGTGGATGATACTAAAATTTTCTCTCTCCATGTCTTGGTGGTTAAGGAAGCTGGATTCCACATACCCAGCTGTACAGTTTGAGTCCCAGACCCAGCAGCTTGAGAAACACAGGGCATATGTTCGTATGTGCCCAAAATTCCCAAAAGAGGGAGAGGTGAATGAGAAAGGATTTCAGCATGCCTATTCCCAATAGGGATGCTTTCCTCTCTCCCTTTCTGTCTCTGGCAAGCACATGTGCTCTCTGGGGAAAGAAAAGGAAAACAAGACAAAAGAAAAAAAACTGATCTCTCCAAACCTCAGTTTCTTCAACTGTAAAATGCCAGCCGCCTTTCTCTCATAAATGTTGGGAAAGTGAAAGTCCTAATACAGTATCAGACACACAACAGGAATTACAGTAATCGTCCCTTATGCTCCCCACTCAATCTTATAGGTCCTCAGGAAAATTTAAGAGATCAGGTAATATACATCCTTGAAGTTCTTAAAGAAGTTATTACAGCACATGAGAAGTGCCTGCCACTCCCATTTCCCTCAACCACAGCTAACAAAAATCCTGTACATATACACATAAGATACTGTTAATGTGGGGGGATGGTTTTAAAAGGACCTCGTTAAGAAAATAGAGTAAACTAGACTCGCAAACTCAAGTTAAAGAGATGAAGAGTCAGAGCTCATTAAAGACAAAAAGGTTTTCTCATTAATTTCATAGATGTTTATCTGATGGTAGAAGTTTCAGAAACAATTTAAGCTTAAACTGTAATGTCTGCTTTTGGCCAAACTTGCAGAAAACTAATTTCTACAGTGTATGGTACTAGGTAAAACACTTAAGCCAGACTTTTAAATACAAAAATCATGTCAAATTCCAGGGGAATCAGCAGTTAGCAGTAATGGCTATGTCGCTGGACTCCCACGTAGTCGACCGCGGTTTGCATCCTGAACCTGGTGGCTTAAAACTCATGCCGGGCGCGTGTGCGTGCGTGCCCAAGATCCCGAGAGGAGAATGGAGGAGAAGGGATTGCGGCGTGGCCATCCTCCCTGGGGGGTGATTTCTCGCTTTCTGTCTCTATATCTCTCTCTGTCTGTCTGGCGAGCGCACGCGCCCTATAGCGAAAACCTCTCAAAAAAAAAAAAAAATCATGTCAAATACCAAAGTTCATTTCATGTATTTTTCATCAAACCATAACATTATGGGATTAGTTTGCTCCTACAGCTGAAATACCTTTGACTTCTCAAATACTTCAATTAATTAAAAGAAAAAACATTAACTCCCTAAAATATCTGTTTTAAAAAGTAATATTATTATGCATATGCATAAAACTTCTTCGGGCAATATCTAATCAGAAAGAATAGTTTCAGCAAGTTTCTAATGTGGTTACAAATAATATATATAGATATAAATACATTCCCTCCCCCCCACACGTCTGCACTCTCTGTGAACTCCTGAGATGTTAGGTACCCTCCAATGAATAGGACACAGGACCAGACATGTGGGAGCAATGGACAGCATCAGAAAAGTTTATGATTCTATACAGCTGCTCTTTTCCAGCTTCCCATCACAATCATAAACATGCAGAACAAGACAAATTACAAACAGTGATTAACAAACTGGGAAGGGGGAAGCAACTAAAAAGATTTAAGTACTTGAAAATGATTGATATCATTAAATCTGTTTCTACAACTCTTAATCTATACAAACATACTCGTTTCTATATTCAAATTGTACTCTATTCTACAGCTCACCATACAAACATACAACCTTGACAAGAAATAGCTCAGAATCTTAAATGAAAACAGGGTATACTAGAATAAAATGATGAATATCTTCATATATCCAAAAACTACAAGACCGATGCTATTTAAAACGGAAAATGTTAGTGGTTTTTGGAATATGTTAACAGAAACATCCAATATTAGACTTAATCCGTGTTTAATGCAATAAAGGACCCCAGAGTTCTGAACGTGGAAAAATCTCTGAATAGGGATCTTAACCCACAAGTGTTGCTCATTTACTTTTCTTCAAGTATCAGACTGTATCAGTTTCTATTTTCATTTTTTCAAAGACATTTTATATGCTGCCATTCATCAGTAAAGTGCCTCGTATGTTTCTTTATTATTACCTCATAGAAAACAGTGTCTAACTCCTGAATATAATCCCCAAAAATGAAAACGGAAAAGTGACGTTGGAAGCCACATTTAGAACAGATAGGTCCTTATAAAGGATCTCCAGCAAATAATCCTTTTTAAAGCTAAACATCTATTAGCAGTTCTAATTCTAAAAATACTTATCAGCAAATTAACACTACAAACTACAACAGAAACCTGCCTACTTCGTACCTCCCTGGGACCAAGTAGAATACAAGATAGAAATATGCTTGGCCCTGTAATCCTAAATTAAAGTAATATTTAAAAGAATAGAAACAATACACTACACGGAATATCCATCCATTTCTAAAGTATCAAATAGGCTTCACTCATCCAAAGTAGTCCTAAATCGTTTTAATTTAATGCTCTTAAAACTTTGACGCTTTTAAGTATGCTTTGGGACAAGTCAAAAAGCTTACCTAAAATAATTTTTTTTTTTAAATGATGCAGCTAGTTCTAGGATACACTGGAAATAAAAATGGTTGTCTTCAAAACCCAAGTCATCAAGACAATTATACTCTTTTAGCACATTTAACTCCGATTTGCACGGGGGTGGGAGCACTGTCTTGACAATCTACTAACCGCAAGGTACGTCTACTCCACCTGAGAGTTTAAGAAAAGTCTTCAAGTGGGTTACCCAGGGGCCGTCCAATCCAGCCTCCAGATCAAAGAACAGCACCAAAGAGCCTCCCCCTCTCCCCACCAAACCCTTCCCCCTGGGCAACAGAATGTTTTCATTGAACACAAACACACCCTCCTGCAATTTCTCCCCAAACGCACGGGCGCAACAGCGCGGGGCACTGTGGAGAGCCGAAGCCACCCGTCTCAGACCAGCGGGAAATGACGGCGACCGCTCCACGCGCGGGGCCCTCTGCAGAACCGGGTCGGTTTGGACCGCCGCGCCGGGGAAAGAACAATACGCAAACCCAGCCGCAAACATCGCAACTTCCTACGAGTCTGAGCAGCGGTTCTCCGCGACGAGCGGACTCCGAAATCCACCGCCGGGCAGGGGCTGGGGACTGGGGACGGAAGGGAGCGCCGAACGAGGGCGGCGAGACCGCCAGCCCCGCGGCAGCAGCCCGCCGCCGAGCACGCTGGAGGGATGCAGCCACCGGCCTGGGCGCCGCGGCTCTCGCCCGGAGACCCGATCTCCCACCCCCGCCTCCCGTGCAGCCGGGGCGGTGGGGGGCAGGGAAGGCCTCGCCGAAGCTCGGAGCCTCCTCGGCCAGCCACGGAAGGGAACGCGGTCGGGGCGCGGGGGAC
>NW_006159521.1:7678795-7695996 GCF_000334495.1 Tupaia belangeri chinensis | reverse complement strand
TGTGGTCGCGGCGCCCCCGGCGCTCGGGGTCGTGCCTCACCTCCCAGCCCCGCCGCCCAGGAAAGCAGCAGAATTAACACTCTCGGCAACACCATCTCCCGCTGCCGCCGCCTCCTCACGGGTTAACAGCAGCACATCGATCCGGAGGGAGAAGCTAAAGGGGCTTGGTCCGGAGCCTCCACGGGAAGCCGGGACCTCCCCCGGCAGGAGAAACGGCGAAGCACCTCCCTCTCGCTCCACTTCAGGGGCCGGCAACGCTCTCAGGCAGCAGAATTAACACTCTCGGCAACACCATCTCCCGCTGCCGCCGCCTCCTCACGGGTTAACAGCAGCACATCGATCCGGAGGGAGAAGCTAAAGGGGCTTGGTCCGGAGCCTCCACGGGAAGCCGGGACCTCCCCCGGCAGGAGAAACGGCGAAGCACCTCCCTCTCGCTCCACTTCAGGGGCCGGCAACGCTCTCAGCTGCTCCAAAACAGGGACCTCCCTCCCCCTCGTTCGTTTCCTTCCTCCTTTCCCCGCTTTCCTTCCCTGGCTCCTTCCCTCTTCTCGGCCCCCCTCCCGCGAGTCCCGGACCTCCGCCTCCTTCCTCACCACGTGACGCGCAGGCACCCAACGGGCACGCGGGGCCGCGCCCCTACAGCCCGCCCCTCCCCCTCCCCCAGGCGCCCCAAGGGCGCGCGCATGCGCGCGGGAGTCAATTCCCGGGCTGCTAGGCCCGCCGCCGCTTCCTGTCCGCCGGCGGAGAGCTGGGATTGGGCCTGGAAGGCGGGGCTACTTCTGGTCCCGCCCCCGGCCGGGAGCGCTCTGCGCGGTGATAGTGCTCGGTTTAGAGCTGCTGAGGACGGTCCCTGGGCAAAGATGAAAGCTCGAAAGACGTTAAGAGGAGCTACTTTCCCCTTCCTAAGTTCACATGGAACGGAGGTTTTTGTGTCTTCTTTTTCTTTCTCTCGTGGCGCACCACAGCGACTAGGTAAACAAAAGCAGTCTCTACAAGCAGTAATTATAACGGCGACCGTCACCAGTGATCTGACATAAATACATAAAACCTGCAAGCTGCAGGAAGAGAACATAGTACCTTACGCATAGTTTCCTGAGCTCTTTGCAAATTGGTGTCACAGAGTAGGCCTTAGCCATTGTAAAAGCGTACAGTCTGAACCAAACGGTCCTGAATTTACCAGGAAAAGTCGCCTTTACCTCTTTGTCCCATCACTGGAAGTGAACCCTCACACATATCCTTCTTCCCAACTTCCTTGAAGCTCGTATTTCGTTTCTCGGTAACTTACTTCAACTATTTCATAAACTAGAGTATTTTGATGGCATTTAACTATTCTTCATCTATTTGACATCCTGCTTGAATAGGTGGAATTGGGGACTGTAAGGATTAATATTAGTGATACTAATAATAAATTGGAATTCCTATACTTTTACTTCGATTATTTTACTTAATTTATTACCATTAACACAAATTGAGAGTATGCTGCTTTTAATTCTCAGCTTGAAAATTTAATATTTTTGACAGATTTTTTGACATGCCCTATAGGGCGTAAGCACTCTCCAGAGACAGAGAGAAAACATCCCCCCCCTCCCAGGGGCATAGGCAGTGGGCCACGAAGCAATTCCTTCTCTTCCAGTGTCCTCTCCAGATTTGGGGCAGCACACACACAAGCCCAGCGTGAGTTTAATGCTGCCAGTCTGGTTTCAAATCACAGCCATATAGGAGTCCAGCACCTAACCACTATGCCACCTGCTGGACCCTTGAATTTTAGTTTTGCTCCAACATTGGTAAATTCAAAAACAGACATTCCGTACCAGCAGTTTGCAAAATGGCTATGTTGCTGGACTCCCATGTAGTCAACTGCAGTTCAAGTCCCAGACCGATGGCTTGAACTCACACCAGGCGCATTTGTGAGCATGCCCAAGATCCCCAAAGGAGAAGGGACTGTGGGGTGGCCAACCCCCTGGGGGGGGTGATTTCTCGCTTTCTGTCTCTCTGTCTCTCTCTGTCTTTCATGGGAGCAAATGCAACCTGTAACAAAAACCTCTCAAAAAAAAAAAAAAAAAAACAGACATTCCAAAGCTTCCATTAATATTATTCATTAAAATGAGGTGTATGGGCTCACCTGACGATGGCAGAATCTTTTTTTAATAGAATAATTTTATTTAACTTTACTTATTTTAATTTGATCAGAAAGGGACAGAGCAAGAGCGCAAAAGCAAGCTGCCAGGTTCGGGCCTCAAACTACAGTTGACCTTGTGAGAGTCCAGTGCCCTTAAACACCACACCACCTGCTGGCCCTTATGAATGTTGTTGTTTTTTTTTTTTCTCCCTTTCTTAAAAGATACAATCTTAGGAAACTGTTAACATACAGACATGGTGTATATCAGCTGCGCTTTTTATTGTTCTTTTATAGTGCTGTCAACAAATAATGTTTGAATTTTCTAGCTATTAGACTATCTTGTGCATGTTTGGAGTTGCATAGTATTTTTTAGAATTAATTCTAGTAACACAAATGGCACTTAGTTTAAATTCAGTTGGAATAAAATTCAAAACCATATTTTGCATTACCAAGGTGATTGCTGAAAATTATATTTAAAAGTGTACTTCATTTGTAAAGCATGGCTATTATATACAAGCATCATAATGAATGGTATTCAGTGTTCCAAATTTGGGCCACTATTTTGTCTAAAGTCTTAACTCACTTGGAAAACTAATGAAATGTGAAC
This sequence comes from Tupaia belangeri chinensis, assembly GCF_000334495.1. NCBI lineage: Eukaryota > Metazoa > Chordata > Mammalia > Scandentia > Tupaiidae > Tupaia > Tupaia belangeri. Next base: position 7,693,270 of record NW_006159521.1, on the reverse strand, counting down.
ATATAAGATCTGCATCTATACCATCACAGACTGCCCGAGTTTGACCCCAGCTCTTCCATTTATAAGCTGTGTGACTTAGAGCAAGTTATTTTACCTACCTAACTATAATAGTTACAAATTTTCTTTTATAAAATTAGAATGTAAAAAATTTGCTTTGTAAGATTGTTTTGATTATAAAATTTAAATTAGTTAATATTTGTAAAGTAATTATTATAGTTCCCGGCAAATAATAATAGTTATATCAATGTTAATTTACAATATTATATATAAATATCATGGTTCTTTGATGAACACTGAACACTTAAACATTTGAAAGCAAGAAATATCTAGATCTATATGTATATGACCGAATCTCGCTATGTTGCCCATGCTGGCCTTGAACTCATGATCTTTCAGTCTCAGCCTCCCAAGTAGGTGCAATTACAGGCACATAGGCTTGAAAAGTAGTGATTATTATTCTTTTTTTAGGATTATTTTGTTTAACTCTATTTATTTATTTATTTTAATTTTACCAGAGAGAGACAGAGCAAGAGAGAGATGGAAAGTGTGAAAGCAAGCCACCAAGTCTGGGACTCGAATCGCAGTTGCCAATGTGGGAGTCCAGCACCCTTAACCACCACACCACCTGCTGGCCCTGTGATTATTTTTTTAAGTCCTTGCATTTTTTTTTTCTTTAATTTGCTATAGGGCATGTGCACTCACCAGAGAGAGACAGAGTGAGAGAGAGAAAGTGAGAAAGCAAGCCACCAGGTTCAGGACTTGAACCATAGTTGACCAATTGGGAGTTCAGTGCCTTAACTACCATGCCACCTGCTGGCCCCCAGTAGTGATTATTCTAATAGAATCATTTCCTTAACAGTATACAATTTTGATATTAACACTGCAATAAGTTAGCTTCAGGCCCGCAGGTGGTGCTGCAGCTAAGGCAGCTGGATCCCACATGGCTGACTGTGGTTCCTGTCTTTGACCTACAGCTTGAGAAACACAACAAGCATGTGTGTGCGTGTGCCAAATTCAGAAAGGAGAAGGGAAGAGAAGGGATTACAGCATGGCCATCTTCCTTGTGGGAGGGAGGTGATTTCTTACTTTCTCTGTCCATCTCCTGTGAACACACACTCCCTGTAGCAAACTAACAAAAATTAAAAAGTTAGCCTCAAATTTAGTGATGAGAAATTCAGCTAGTAAGCAAATGGGTATATACAGTATATTAAAAAAGTAATCTTGGGTCCAGCAGGTAACATGGTGGTTGGGGTACTGGCCTCCCACATGGCCTCCCACAGTTCAGTCCTGGACCTAGTAGCTTGCTTTCTCACTTTCCCTCTCTCTCTCTCTCTCTCTGATGATGATAGCAAGTTAAAATGATAATAATAATAACAAATAAATAAAATAAATAATTCTCTTTTTTTTGAGAGAGAGAGATTTTTGCTATAGGGCACGTGCACTGGTTAGAAAAACAGAAAGAAACAGAAAGTGAGAAATCATCCCCTGGAGGGATGGCCACATTGCAATCCCTTCTCCTCTCAGGATTTTTTTTCTTTTCTTTTCTTTTCTTTTTTTTTTTTTTTTTTTTGGAGAGGTTTTTGCTATAGGGTGCATGCGTTCGCCAGACAGAGAGAGAGAGACAAAAAGCGAGAAATCACTCCCCAGGGGGGATGGCCACGCTGCAATCCCTTCTCCTCCATTCTCCTCTCGGGATCTTGGGCACGCACGCACACACGCCTGGCGTGAGTTTAAGCCACCGGGTTCGGGACTCGAACCGTGGTTGACTACGTGGGAGTCCAGTGACATAGCCATTACACCACCTGCTGATCCCCTCCTCTCAGGATTTTGAACATGCACACACATGCCCCCAATGTGAGTATTAAGCCACTGGGTCTGGGACTTGAGCTGCAGTCCAAGCGATGGAGTTCAGCAACGTAAGCATTATGCCATCTGCTGGTCCCAAAATAAATCATTCTTAAAAAAAAAAAAAAAAAAAGTGGAAAACAGCAGTTAGCGTAACGGCCAATGTCTGTCCCACATAGTCGACTGCGGTTCGCGACCCAGTGGCTTAAAACTCACGCCGGGTATGTGTGCGTGCGTGCCCAAAATCCTGAGAGGAGAATGGAGGAGAAGGGATTGCGGCATGGCCATCCCCCCTGGGGGGTGATTTCTCACTTTCTGTCTCCCAGTCTCTCTCTGTCTGTCTAGCGAGCGCATGCGCCCTATAGCGGGAGAAAACAAAAAAAAAAACCTCTCCAAAAAAAAAAAGTATAATAATTGTTGCAGAGATTTAAAGCCAGTCCTTACAAACATTTCAACAATTACATTTTAAATTTCAAACTTCTGTTAAACTGCCTGCACATTCCTCACTGTCATACTAACTGCAGTATCTGTACTTTTTAGTTGCTAGAGAATGTGTGCATTTGCCAGAGACAGAGGAGAGGGAGAAAGAACCCTTCACTGTGGAGATCACGCCCCAATCCACTGCTCACCTGTTGGGATTTAGGGCACACGTGCACACAGCCCTGTAAAGGTTAGGAAAATAGAACACAGGTGCCTTAATTTACCCAAGGTGACAGAGCTAGGAAGTGGTGCAGGTAGGATGTAGGTCTGGAACTTGGCATACAGATCCAGGAAAAGTGTCGACAGTCTGCTAGGCATTGAAGTGAAATTTAGAACTCAACAGACCCAGGCTTTATCTTTATGCAGGTTATAACTTAGTGAATCATAGACAGCTGGGAGCGATAAAACATAAGCAAGTGAAGAATGAGAAAATAAAGCCACAGGCATGGGGTCGGCAGGTGGCGAGGTGGTTGAAGGTGCTGGATTCCCACATGGCTGACTGTGGCTCAAGTCCCAGACCTGGCAGCTCGCTCGCCCTCCCTCCCTCTCTCGCCCTCCCTCCCTCTCTGGTCAAATTGAAATAAACAAATGAATGAATAAATAAATAAAGCACGAGCCAGCTCTCTAGCACAGTGATTAAGTGCTGTTCATTGGGAGCCATATTCTACATGGCCTACCATAGTTCAAATCCTGGCTCCAGCAGCTTGAAAAATATGTTGGGTACATATAATGTGTGCCCCAAATCCTGACAGAATGGAGAAATGGAGCTTAAAGGATTGCAGCATGACCACTCCCTATTGGTGTTTGTGATCTCTCTCTTTCTCACTCTGCTTGTGTGCACATACCCTCTGGCAATTTGAAAAAGAAGAGAGCCAACAGGTACCATGGTGGTTAAGGTGCTGGAAACCTTATAACCTAGCCCACAGATTCTGTGGTTCAAGTCTGAACATGGCACCTGGAAAAACACTGGGCACGTGTGTGTACCTGCCCAAAATCCCAAGAGGAGTATAGAGGAGAAGGGATTGTGACATGGCCATCCCCCTAGGGAGTGATTTCTTATTTTCTCTCTCTCTTTTCTCTCTCTCAGGTGAGCACACATCCCTATGGCAAATAAAAAAGAAAGAAAGAAGGGAGAAAGGAAAAAAGAAGGAAAGTAAGAAAGCTTGGAATAAACTCCTAAGGAACATTAACATTTAAGGAGTAAAGAGAAGAAAAAACCCAAAGAAGAGATGTAGATGAAGGCTCAATTAGAACTAAGCAGGGAAATCAAGACAGGGAAAGGTATTACAAAATATTGGATGGGACCAGCAGATGGCGTAATAGCTACATCACTGGACTCCCATGTAGTCGACCATGGTTCGAGTCCTGGACCCGGTGGCTTAAACTCACGCCGGGCACATGTGCGTGCGTGCCCAAGATCCTGGAGAAGAGAATGGAGGAGAAGGGACTGTAGACTGACATCCCCCCTGGTGGGGGTGGCGATTTCTCGCTTTCTCTCTGTGTCTTTCTGGTGAGCACACACACGCTATAGCAAAAACCTCTCCCCCCCCCAAAAAAAAAAGAAAGAAAGAAAGAGAGAGACAAAGGAAGAAAAGGAAAGAAAATATAGGAGGTGGAGGTGGGGGTTTTTGAGAAGAGTATTCACTGTCTGAGAGGTTGAGTAAGATAAGGAGTAAAGAGGGCCGGCACGTGGCATGGTGGTTAATGCACTGGATTCCCACATGGCCAACCATGATTCAAGTCCCAGGCTCAGTGACTTGAAAATCACACCAGACGCAAGTACATGTCCCAAATGCCTACCCAGGGGATGATTTTTCACCTTCTTTTTCCTTCTCTCTTTTTCTTCCCAACAAACACATGCACCCTATGGCAAAAACCTATTGGGAGAAAAAAAAGATAGAAAAAAAAAAAAAGAGTAAAGGAATTCAATGGCATCAATAACTCACACGTCTTTGGAGGCCTTAGCAAGAGTAGCTTCTTAGAAGTGATAGTGTGGGGGGCCAGCAAGTGGTACGGTTGATCAGGCACTAGACTCCCACCTGGCCGACTGTGCTTTGAGTCCCAAACCTGGCAGCTTGCTTTCTCCCTCTCCCTTTCCCTCTGTCTCTGGTCAAAATGAAGAATAACAATAAACAAATAGTTATATTTTAAAGAGGAAAAGAAGGAAATGGTAGTGTGGCAGCAAATTGCCATGGGTTGAGATACACTTTGAAAGCAGAGCCAGAAGTCAGACCAGAGTAAGGAAGACGAGTCAGGAATCCTGCAGCACCCTCAGCAAGAGAGAATAACTGTACGCAGAGTGACAGCAGAAGGAACGATTAAAGGCCAAGAGCGACACTTTCAGGGAAGAATCGATTAAGACTTGGCCACTAGTTTTGGATAGACAGGAAGAAGAATCTAAGATGATTTGACTCTTGAGCCCAGACTCCTAAAAGAACCTTTGTGCTATTATCTGAGATAAGAGGTTAAATATATTGAGTATATATATTTTTTTTTTTGAGAGATTTTCACTGTAGGGCGCGTGCACTCGCCAGACAGACAGAGAGAGACATAGAGACAGAAAGTGAGAAATCACCCCCCAGGGGGGATGGTCACGCCGCAATCCCTTCTCCTCCATTCTCCTCTCGGGATCTTGGGCACGCACGCACACGCGCCCGGCGTGAGTTTTTAAGCCACTGGGTCCGGGACGCGAACCGCGGTCGACTACATGGGAGTCCAGCGACATAGCCATTACGCTAACTGCTGGTTCCCTATATTTTTTTTAAGTGTATTTGTTTCTTCTATAAGCAAGGGAGAGAGCACTACCAGCTGTCTCTGGAAGAGAGGCCTACCACCCGCAGCTTTCAGCAGCCCTGGACTGTGGGAACACATGTGCCCAGAATACTCAAGAAGGTCTCCAGACTGGAACAGGGATCCTTCCTATTTGGGATTGTCACACAGGGTGTCACATTTTACCATTGTGCCACCATCTGGCCCTGCCACCACTGGCCTTTTTTTTTTTTTTTTTTTTTTTTTTAATGTATCTTTGGGCCACCTCCATGGCCTGGTGGCTAAGCCAGCTGGATCCCACATGGCCACATGCACAGTTTGAGTCCTGGACCCAAAAGCATGAGAAACAACCAGGCCCATACATGCCCAAAAGTCCCAAAGGAGGGAGAGATGAAGGAGAAGGGACTGTGGTGGGAGCATTCCCCATGGGAGGGGGCCTTCTCCTCTCCCTCTCTCTCTGCTGAGCACACGTGCTCTCTAGCAATATGTACACACACACTTTTATCCCCAAGGTGAAATACAAAGCCTTCATCATCTGGTTATTACCTTCCTTGCCAGCTTTACCTTTCCCCACTCTTTTCATACTTTATCTTCTAAACATCACAAGAGCAAAAACCAGAACACCAGTAGGAATTGACAGTAAGGAAATGGAAGCTTACAGCACTTGCCCAAAGTCCAAACACTGGTGCATGGTAGGACTAGCACCAGGTCCTACCAGCCTCCAGAGCATGTGCTTCAGTCACTGCAATACGCTGTTGTCGGTTTCCCAGATGCGTTATCACTTCCCTCTTCAACACCTTTGCTGTGCCCTCTGGGGAAATGCCTCTCCTGGTTAACTCGTGTATTCTGTAAAATTGTGCTCAGAAGATCCCTTCAATAATTCACGTTAAGACACTTTTTTGTTAAAATTTCATTTTCAGTGTAAAAGAGGGATCAGAACAGAAAAACACCGGCAAAATACACTTCTGGGAAAACAAGAACAGTAAAATATGGTATTTATAACTTAAGACATTTAGAAGGCATGTAATGAATGTCAGCATCCTTGAAATATGTAAAGGAATAGATACTGTTGAAGATGTGGTTCAGGCTTCTCTTTTGTAAAATCTTCACTAACTTCCCCACTAGACAAAACATAGTATCTACCTTTTATATATTCCTAATGTGGCTTTATGAAACTATTTTGCTTGTTTAATATCTTCTCTTGTTTTTTTGTTTGTTTGTTTGTTTGTTTTTTCTGACTGAAAGAGAGAGAGGGAGAGGGAGAGAAACAGATAGGTATTTCGACAGTCTCACCTTGTCACAATCCTCCTGCCTCAGCCTACCAGTTAGCTCAGTGTTCAGGTTGGCCCAGGAACTGATCCCATGCCTTCCATGTGGCTTCCAGGCCCATGGTGCTATTTGTGCATTGCTGCAGCTGGGCCATAATATTTTCTCTAATTCTTTTTCTTTTTTTTTAGTTTAGTTTTTTCTCAAGAGTGAGGAATAGAGAGAGAGAGAGCATCCTCAAGAGGGTTTCAATGCCATAGTCCACCCCCAGCCTTCAGCCAACCCCAGATCATGGGCAAGTGTGTGCCTAGTATACCCAGGGAGGTCCCTGCACTTGAACTGGGAACCCTTGCATGTGGGATCGTCTTGCAGAACATCACACCTTATCACTGTGCCACCATCCAGCCCCGGTTCCTATTCTTGAAGACAGCTATAAATCACATGTTATTCCCAGACCTGGAGGCTTGAGAGATACACAGAGCATATGTGCACACAGTCCCAAAATCCCAAAATGAGGGAGAAGTGGAGGAGAAGGGATTACACAGTGACCATTCCCTATAGGGAAGGGGATGCTTTCTTATCTCTCTCTCTCTCTCTCTCTGGAAAATGAAAAAATAAATAAATAAATTTTACAAAAGGCAGGGAGCCTTGTAAAGTCTAACAAATATGTATCCAACATACATTTATTGAACCTCAATACTAGAATAGGCGCATTTTCACTAATTTATTCAAAGATTAAAAATAACTTCTCACTGCCTAAAAACCATGATACTTTATTCAAATGTTCAAGGTGCTCCACAAAAATGAATTCATTTTTCCTACCTTTTCCTTTCCTCCTTTGACTGAAACTCCTACTCCATTGAGTCAAACAAGTCTACAACTGGTAAACTCAAAACCATCTTTTTAATAGCCAGAGGGCCAATGTGCTCACTAGAGAGACAGAGAAAGAGGGCCAGAGGAAGGAGAAGGCACCCTCTAATGGATATGATCACACCACAATTTTCTCTCCTCCACTTCTCCATCATATTAAGGTTAGAGGTGCGTACACACGTGCATCTGGTGTGTTTTTTAAGCTGCTGGGGCTGGGATTTGAACCACTCATTTGGCCGTATGGGACTTGGTCCCCTTAATCACTGCATCGCAGCCAACCCCTTTTAAAAACACCCAACTCTTTCCCCTTCGTACTTACTGTCTTTTCCTTTCTGCTCGCATAGGATCACATCTCCTTTAAAGTACAGGTCACAACCCCATAGCTCTTAACCAGATTAGACTCACAGACATGTTTGGTTTGACTTGTAGACACATTCTTCCATAGTTATTCATTAATATTTAACAATCGGGAGCTTTCATGGTAAAAACCAAGATGCCTGACTTTCACGAAAACTGAAAGGTCAAGCAGACCTAGATTCTTACTCAACATAAACGGGCAGAGGCTGCCCTCTTTGGACTGGGCTTGTCTAATCACACCCCAGCCTGTAGTTTCCTGTCCGTGTTTGCATCTGTGACCCCTGTTTTGAGACCTAACCCAAGTTCCAAATAATCTCTTGAGTTTTTTCCTAGTCCCTCTGGCCCCAGTAATCTCAATCATATTTTAGTTCCAAACACTTAATATTTATATTTTTTATCTGTAATTAATAATGTGTTACTCCACGGAAACTCTAGTATTCTGTCCTGATATTAAAGATAGTAAAGTTGGAAAAGCTTTGAGGAAAGGAGAGGGTACCCAAAAAACTTTACAGGTTGGTAATGATAATTACTGCTCATTCATTCAACAAGTACTTATTCTGCTCCTGGTATGGGGATTCACAGACTTATCAAAATAATGCTTCTGACGTGAGATCAGGCACCTTTATAAGCACTTTATATGGGAGAGGGCTTCAAAAAGTTCACAGGAAATGTGTATTATGAAAATGTATGGATTTCATTGAGGGAGGGGCACCAAAATAAACTTCTATTTTAATTCTATTTTTTAAATAATTATTTTATTTTATTATTATTATTTTTTAATTTGACCAAAGAGAAAGGGATATAGAAAGTGAGAAAGCAAGCCACCAGGTCCAGGACTTAAATTTTGCAATTGGCCATGTGGGATCCAGCACCTTAACCACCATTTCACCTGCCAGCCCCAATTTCTTTTTATTAAAGATTTATTTATTTAATTTGATGTGTTATTATTTTAAATTTTGCTGCAGGGACTCACACTCACTAGAGAGAGAGAAAGTGAGAAAGCTAGCCAGGATTCAAATCATTGTTGGCCATGTTGGGAGTCCAGTTCCCCAACCAGCACGCTACCTGCTGGCCCCTTTAATTCTATTTTCTCACAAACTTCTTGAAGTCCTCTTTTACATGATGCCATTTACTCTTTGCTATAGTGCCATGACATAGACTACTTTTCAGATGAGAAATCTGAGGTGGGCCATGCTTCTTATGCAAATTCATTTGATGCTGAATATTCTAGTCCGGTGTTCTGTATTCCTGGATAAACCCATACTTGTCGTTGCCATGGTCCAGAATCTGCTGCTTAGCTTTGAGATTCAGACACTTGATTTTTCTCAGAGCAACCTGAGCTGATCAGCTGACAGGAGCTAAACTCAAGGGATGTATGTCTTAAAATGTCATCTTGCAAGGCCAGCAGGAGCTGTGGTGGTTAAGGCATTGGATTCCCACATGGCTGACCACAGTTTGAATCCTGAACCTGATGGCTTGAAAATCATGCCAAGAACATGTGTGTGTGTGTGTGTGCCCAAAAACCCAAGAGAAGAAGAGAAAGAATCGTCCATACCCATCCTTTGGAGGGGGAGAGGAGTAATTTCTTACTTTTCCCTCTCTCTGTCTCTGTACATGCACCTTGTGGCAAAAACCTAAAAAACAAAAGTCATGTTACGATTTGTAAGTTAGATATTCATCTTAGCAAGTCATATACTCTGTTTTATCATCAATGTTTTCAAAACTAAATCAAGTTCACCCTGCCACTGCTGCTTTGTTGCTGTATTCCATAGGCTGGAACCACATGGAACACCTGGTTCAATTCCTGTCCTAACCTAAAAACCATGTGTGGTGACCTGACCCTTTAATCCCAGCTTCTCAGGAAGGCTGACGCAGGAGAATTGCAAGCTCAAGGCTGGCCTGGGCTACAGTGCAAGACTCTGTCTTAAAAATAAAAGAGCTGGGGGACCACCAGCAGATGACATAATGGTTACATGGCTGATGCCCACGTAGTTGACTGTGGTTCAAGTCCCAGACCCAGTGGCTTAAAACTCACACCAGGTGAGTGTGCATATGTGCCCAAGGTCCTGAAAGGAGAATGGAGAAGGGATTGTGGCATAGCTAACGCCCCCTGGGGAGGCGATTTCTTGTTGTCTGTCTCTGTCTGTCTGGCGAGCGCACACATCCTATAGCAAAAATCTCTCTAAAAAAAAGCTGGGCATGGTGTTGTGAGTCTGTGGTCCCAATCAGGTGGCTGAAGTAGGAGTATCCGGACATGACAAAGCCCATATAAATTGATAAATAAGTAAACTTTAAAAAACGAATTAATAAAAAGCCCAGCCACGCTGGTACACTGGCAGTGCAATAGTGCTGCAATGCTGGAAGCCTTACCATATATTAATAGAAGATGGAGAGAAAATTACAGTTCAGTTCCCAGGTGTTTTGTATACACCAGGCCCACACACGTACCTCAGATCATGCCCGGCTAGAAGAGGCTAGGATAGGAGGAATCAGGTCATGAGATCCTGTGAGGGTCTATGTCTTTCTCATTGTCTCTGTCTCTATCTCTCTCATGAAAGAAAGACCCTTTTGGGCCAGCCCCATACCTTGTGATTAAGGGAACTGGATCTCACATGGCTAACCCACTGTTCAAATCCCAGTGCCCATGGCTTGAAAAATACATTAGGCTTTTGTGCATGCATTCCCACACCCCGCTGGAGGGTGCTTCCCTCCTCCTACCCCATCTGGCAAGTATATATACCCTCTGACAACAAAGAAAGGAAGGAATGAAGAAAGAAAGAAAGATTTTTTTTAAAAAAAGAAGCTAAATCATAATTTAATATGGTTTAGTAAGCAAGGCATCAGTGAAGAAGAAATTAACTGAATGGTTTTACTGACTGCTTATCCAACTGTCTAACCTACTGTGTCACATAGAATCTACTGAAGAAGGGCCGCCCGGTGACATGGTAGTTAAGGTAGCTGGATCCCACATAGCTGTCACAGTTTGAGTACTGGACCTAGTTGCTGGAAAAACATGCTGGGCATGTGTGCATGCATGCCAAAAATGCTGAAAGAAGAAATGGAGAAGGGATTGTGGTGTGACCATTTCTCATTGAGGAGGGGGTGTTTGCTCACTTCCCAGTCCCAGGCTCTTTTGTGTGTACCACCTCTGGAAAATTTTTTTAAAGAGCTTCAATTTTTCAGAATTCAACTTTAATTTTTTTTTTGAGACATATTTTTACTATAGGGCACGTGAGTTCACCAAAGAGACAGAGAGACAGAAAGCAAGAAATAGGCCGCCAAGGGGAATGGCCATGCCGCCATCCCTTCTTCTCTATGCTCCTCTTGGGATCTTGGGCATACATGCACACGCACACACAGGCATGAATTTTAAGCCACCAGGTCCAGGATCTGAACTGCAGTAGACTATGTGGGAGTCCAGGTACGTAATCATTAAACCATTTGCTGGTCCAGAATTCCACTTCATTTTAACAAATGTATTTGCCTGCTGGGGCCAGCAGGTGGCGTGGTGGTTACAGGTGCTGAACTTCCACATGGCTGTCCATGGTTCGAGTGCCGGAACTGTTGCCTTGCTTTCTCATATTCCCTCTCTCACTCTGTCCTTCTCTGGTCAAATTAAAATACAAATAAATAAATAAAGTTAAATAATTTTTTTAAATGTATTTGCCTGCTTACCAAGTATAAGAAACTGTACTCAATCCCACAAAAAAATTTCTTTAAATTAATAGATAAACAGACTCTCCTGAGGGTATAGACAGGTACCAGGCTGTGCTCCTGTTGAAGGAAGCACCACCATCAGTGATGATCAAAGCACACTGGAACAGACCTACATGTTTGGAGAGCTCAGACTCCAGGCAGACTGCCATCTTCCTTTCTGTACTAGAGTCTCTCTTCAGGAATAATATAAGTGAGTAGATCATATATTTTTAACCTTTCTTCAGACTTTGATTCTATTTTCAGGCCTTACTTTTATATTCATTGATTTATTTTAATACCAGAAAAAGGGGAGAGAGCAAGAGAAAAATAATACCTCCCAATGGATCATGGTTATACCACAATCCCATCTCCATTTCTCTATCTTTTCATGATTTGGGGCATGCACACACACATTCCAGATGCTTTTCCAACCACCAAGTCTGGGGTTCATAGCCTGGTCAACCACGTAGAATCCAGCTCCTTTTACTATTTTTAAAAATAATTATTTAATTTAATTTTTATTTTTATATTTCCCTTTTTTATAATATATATTTTTATTAATTTATTATTTTACATACTTTCACTGAACATCACCACTGCATACAAAATGCGATTTTCCAGCCAGAATACACTGAAAAGTGGCTTAATCATACATGTTATCGTCAACAAATAATTTTCCATTTCTTGTTTCTTGTGTGTGTATATATATTCCACCCCCGTATTTCTCACTCTCTGCCATTTCCCATCTTCCTCCCACCCTGTCTCTGGTATCTGCGGTTGCTTTCCATTCCTTTATTCTTTCCCACATTGTATTGATTCACAAAATATCTTAATTAATCTAAATACTTTCAATAGTAAGTTCAGCTGATATATACATATCTGTGAACAAAAGTTGACTTTGGGCATGAAACTCTGTGGGTAGAATGAATATTCTATAAAATAGCACATAGCTGAGGCTATATAGCTTACTGTGGTTACTAAATAGGTATTTTTAAATACATTTTTTAATTTCAAGAAAGACAGTTTTAGCATTAATAAATCAGATTTTTAAAACTTTGCTTAATACTTAAAGCCAGGAAACAGGTTAGGATTCTGTTCGAATAGTAGTACATGCACCTGTCCACAACTCCAGAGAAGACAAAACTCCTTAACACTGGAAAACAAAGCATAGAAAGTCAGTTATGCTTTAGTCAAAAGTCATAAAATTCTATTTCACCAGTTCAGACTCATGTACTTTATCTTCTGTTGTGGTCCAATCTTTCTGTTTAAATTCTGGAAGATAACGTTCAGCTCTGGACTTGTCCCTACTGTTAAGCTGGCCATTTTCTTAATTGTTTTAGAACTCTTATTTCTGTGCATCTGACTAGTTTTTCTGGGATAGCACTCCCTTCAGAACTTCTTGGAGAGCTGGTCTGGTATTGGTAAATTCTTTCAGGTTTTGTTTTTCTGAGAATGTTTTTGTCTTTTCTTCCCATATGAAGGATAATTTTGCCAGATATAGTATTCTTGGTTGAAATTGTTTTTCACTTAACACTTTCAATATATTTTCCATTCTTCTCTTGCTCGCATTTTTCTGATTAGAGGTCTGGTGTTAACCTGATGGGATATCCTTTGTAGATAACTTGATGTTTCACTCTTACCAATCTGAGCATCTTGTCTTTGTGGTTTTGGTCATTCTGGTTATAATGTGTCTTGGAAAAGATCTTCTTGGATTGATCCTATCTGGGGTCCTTTGTATTTCCTGGGACTGGATCTTTGAGTGCTTCTCTAGGTTTGTGAAGTTTTCTTCCAGGATTTCATGGAGTAGATTGTCAATGCCCTTATTCACCTTCTGGGATACCAATTATCTGGATGTTTGGACGTTTAATGGTATCTAGTATTTCCATATGTTATTCTCCTTTTTGGGGATTATTTTCTCAGTCTTCTTGGTGGAGTTTACTAGTCCAGTGATTCTGTCTTCTACATCTGAGATTTGATTTTCTATATGATCTAGTCTGATTTTAAGGAAGTTTTGACTTCCTGTATTATAGCCTTCATCTCTAACAGTTCCATTTAATTCTTTCTTATGGTGTGTATTTCCTCTTCCAGTTCTCACAAGAACTTCCTCACCTCCTGGAACTCATTGGATTTTTTTCATTGTCTCTCTTCTCTTCCATGTCTGTTAGCTTTGTCACTATGAATACTCTAAATTCTTTATCAGACATTTCCATGAGTTCCATTGTACTGTCTATGGATGAAGAGGAGTTTATTTTTTCCCTTGGGGATGAGGTAGTTTGTTGGTTTTGCATATTTCTTGTGCCCCTGCGGCAATGTCTATTCATCTAATGAGTTATTCGTTTCTTCCTACTTTCTAGATCAATCTGAGCGATCAGAGGCGCACAGGAGGATGTGATCTGCAAATTCTTTGGTGATGCATTTTTCTCCAGGGGCTCTACCAGGGTAAATTCTCAGCTGAATATCTTCATTGCTCTTATCTCTGAAATCACTAGATCTCAGCTCTCAGGACGGACTCAGTCTTCTTCTGGCCTGCCCTTTCTGCCTTAATTTAATTTAATTTATTTTTCTTTGGAGAGGTTTTTGCTATAGGGCACGTGCGCTCACCAGACAGAGAGAGACATAGAGACAGAAAGCGAGAAATCACTCTCCAGGGGGGATGGTCACGCCACAATCCCTTCTCCTCCATTCTCCTCTCGGGATCTTGGGCATGCATGCACACGCACCCGGCGTGAGTTTTAAGCCACCAGGTCCGGGACATGAACCGTGGTCGACTATGTGGGAGTCCAGCGACATAGCCATTATGCTAACTGCTGGTTCCCAATTTAATTTTATTTTTTAAGAGGGATTTTTGCTGTTGGGCCTGTGTGCTCGCCGGAGAGGCAGAGAGACAGAAAGTAAGAAATCACCCTCCGGGGAGGATAGCCACACTCAAATCCCTTCTCCTCCATTCTCCTCTCAGGATTTTGGGCAGGAACACACACACACCTGTAGTGAATTTTAAGTCACCGGATCCAGGACTCGAACTGAGGTCAGCCATGTGGGAGTCCAGCGACATAAACCATTACAACATCTGCTGGTCCCTTTAACTTTATTTATTATTATTTTTATTTTTTAAAGAATTATTTTATTTTATTTTAATAAGATAACTTTACATTTATATAATATAACTAAATATTTTAATAAATAACAAATCAA
>NW_006159521.1:7663790-7678490 GCF_000334495.1 Tupaia belangeri chinensis | reverse complement strand
TTTCCCTCTCTCTCATCAAATTATAATAAATAAATAAGGTTAAATAAAATAATAATAAAAAAAACTGTTAAAAAATAATTACTTTATTTAACTGTCTTTCTTTTTTTCTTCCTTTCTTTTTTCCTTCCTTCCTTTCTTTATTTATTTTAATTTGACCAGAGAGGGACAGAGTGAGAGAGAGAGAGGGAAAGTGAGAAAGCAAGCTGCCAGGTCCAGAACTCAAACCACAGTCATGTGGGAGTCCAGAGCCCTTAACCATCAGGCAATCTTCCAGCCCCTATTTTTATTTTAAATGTTATATAAGGCACATGCATTCATCAGAGAGACAGAGAAAGAGAGAGAAGGAAAGCAAGAAAGGAAGCTGCCAGGTCTGGAATTCAAACTGCAGGTGGCCATGTGGAAGTCCAATGCCTGAACCACTATGCCACCTGCTAGCCTGCTATCTGACTCCTTTAACCACTAAACTACCAGGTCAAGCCCCAATTTTACTTCTTTTAAGCAGTGAATCACATTTTCTAAGGGACAATTATAAGTAGCTAAGCTGATTCATTTCATACTGAGTTGGTATGTAATTCTCATCTTTCTGGGATACGCTTCAGAATAGCCCCAAGGCACTGCCTATAGGTGCCCCTTTTTTCAGTTTTTGTAGTAGTCCACATGTGGTCACTGAAGAGAGACAGGGGATGGGAGGACTGAAAAAGTGCCACTCGGGGAGACGGCCATACCACAATCCCTCTTCCTCCATCCTCCTCTTGGAATTTTTAGCATACTCACATAAGCACCTGGCATGTTATTCAAGCTGCCGGGGTCCAGAACTCAAACCACACAGTTGGCCATGTGGGATCCAGCCATCTTAACCACCATGCCACTGGCTGGCCCTCTAGGTGTCTTATTTTTACCTTATTTCTAGATACTTCCTAACTAATCATAATGTATTAGAGGGCAGTGACAATAATTACACATTGGAAAAACTTTCTATAATTTATAAATGGGGGACTGCAGGTGGTGTGGTAGTTAAAGCGCTGCACTCTCACATGGCTAATTGCGATTCCATTCCTGGCCCTGGCAACTTGAAAATCACACGAGGCACGTGTGCATGCATGTCTAAAATCCCAGGAGGAGAATAGAGCAGAAGGGATTGTGGTGTGGCCATCCCCCCGGAGGTGATTTTTAATTTTCTTTCTCACTCCCTCTCTCTGGCAAGTGCACATGCCCTATGGCAAAAACCTAAAATAAAAAAAGAAAGGAAAAGAAAGAAAAAAGAAAAAAATTGATAAATTGTTATAAGCTTCTTTTCCCTCACAAAAACATCAAGGTAAAACTATTCATGCTAAAATTCTCCCCCTGTCTTATTTATTTATTTATTTTTAATTTTGCTATAAGGCATGTGGGCTTATCAGAGAGATAAAGAGAGGAAGATATGGAAAGTCAGCAAACACCTCCATGGTGGATGGCGGATGATGGAGGATTGCCATACCACAGTTCCTTCTCCTCCATTCACCTCTTGGGATTTGTTTTTTGTTTTGTTTAAGAGTTTTTTATTTAGGGACCAGCAGGTGGCATAGTGGTTAAGGTGCTGGACTCCCATAGAGCTGACTAGGGTTCAAGTTTCAGACCCAGTGGCTTGAAACTCAGGCCAAGTGTGCATGCACGTGTGCCCAAAATCCTGAGAGGAGAATGGAGGAAAAGGGATGCGGCATGACCACCCCTGTGGGGGTTGATTTCTCACTTTGTCTCTCTGTCTCTCTCTAGTAAGCACATGTACCCTATAGCAAAAAATCTGTTTCTTAAAAAAAAAAATTTATTAGGACCAGGAGGTGGCATGGTGGTTAAAGTGCTAGACTCCCACATGGCCAGCCATGGTTCAAGCCCCGGACCTGGTTGCTTGCTTTGTCACTCTCTCTCTCTCTCTCTCTCTCTCTCTGTATGTGTGTGTCTTTCTCTAGTCATATTAAAAATAAATAAATGAATAAATAAAATTAAAATAATTTAAAATAAAGTTAAAATAATTCTTTTTTTTTTTTTTTTGAGAGGTTTTTGCTACATTGGGCACGCACGCACACGCGCCCGATGTGAGTTTAAGCCACCGGGTCTGGGATTTGAACCGTGGTCGACTACATGGGAGTCCACCAACATAGCCATTACACTAACTGCTGGTCCCAAAATAATTCTTTTTTAAAAAGAATTATTTATCTACCATTTTTTTTTTTTAAGTTTGCTATAGGGCATGTGCACTCACCAGAGAGAGACAGAGAGACAGGAAAAATGAAAAAATAAGATGCCAGCTCTGGGACTTGAACCATGCTCAGCCATGTGGGAGTCCAGCATCTTAACCATCACACCACCTGCTGGCCATGCTGCTGTGTTTTTGCAAGATGCTGCGTCTGGAACTCAAATCTTGCAATCAACCTTATGGGATCCAGCATGCCCCTCCCCCTGCCTTTTTACATTTTTTTTTTCTTTTTATGAAATGTGAAAACTGAAGTTAAGAAAAGTAAATGGACAAATTGACCTACCCAAACTTGCACAACTAGTCAATGGCATGTCTGGGTTCTGATCTTGTAGTCTCCATTCATCACATTTCGGCCTCTGGGTGACCATACTTAATATTCTCTTCTATGCCCCAAAGCACCACATGTTAGACAGTCAATAAACAATTACGAAGGTTCATTATCATAATTATAAGCCAATGAGTCCTAATTCTTACTGTATGCATATTAATTATCGGCTATATTTTTCAACAAACAGTAAGTGGTTCTTACCTGATACTATACTAGATTGGTGTTTCTCAAGTCATGGCCCCTGGAATGCATGGACTAGAGTTACTTAGGGTGCTTGTCGAAGCCATAGGTTCCTGGGTTTTTCTCCAATTGTGTTGAATCAATTCCTAAGGAAGGAGCCCAGAAACATGAATTTTAACAGGCTTCTCACATAAGAATTAATGACACTGAAGTTTTTTTAAAAAAAAGAATTATTTAATTTTATTTATTATTATTATTATTATTATTTTATTTGACCAGTGAGACAGACAGAGAGAGGGAAAGTGAGAAAGCAAGCCACCAGGTCCAGGACTCAAACTGTGGTCGGCCATGTGGAAAAGTCAGTACCTTTAACCACCACGCCGCCTGCCAGCCCCCCAGTATGATTTTTCAAGCTGCTGGGTCTGAGACTTAAACCACAGCTTTATAGGATCCAGCCATTTTAACTTCCATGTTACCTGCTGGTCCCATACCATTGATTTGATAATAGCTTCTGAAGAAAAGAGTGGCTTTCTAACTTTTTTAAGATTTGTTTTCTTTTTTCATAATAGAGTACATATGTGTGCATGTGAGAATGAGAAAAAGACAGAGAGAGAGGTGAGTACCCTTCACAGGGTCTGGTCACAGAACCATCCCCTTCCTCCAGTCCTCCAGCTTGAAGAATCTTAGACATTCATGTATATGTCTATGCCTAGGTATTTCAAGCTGACCAGGCTAGAGAGTTGAACCTCAGTTGCCTTTTATTTATTTATTTTTAATTAATTTTTTGAGAAGTTTTTGCTATAGGGCATGTACGCTCGCCAGAGAGACAGAGAGACAGAAAGCAAGAATCACCCCCCAGGGGGAATAGCCATGCCACAATCTCTTCTCCTCCGTTTTCCTCTTGGGATCTTGGGCATGCACACACATGCACCTAGGTTGATTTTAAACCATCCCATCTGGGACTCAAGTCACAGTGGACTACGTGGGAGTCCAGCAACATAACCATTACGTCATCTGCTGGTCCCACTTTTTTTCTTTTTGAGAGAGTTTTTCTATAGGGCAAAGGTGTGGCCAGAGAGACAGAGACAGAGACAGAGTGAAAAATCATCCCCCCAGGGGGGATGGCCGTGCCACAATCCCTCTTCCTCCTGTCTCTTCTTGGGATTGTGGGCACGCATGCACACACGTCTGGTGTGAGTTTGAAGCTTCTGGGTCCAGGATTTGAACCACAGTTAGCCATGTGCAAGTCCAGCACCTTAACTACTACACCACCTGCAAAACGCTCCCCCCGCCCCAGCTTCTCTCTTTTTTTTTTTTTTTTGGAGAGGTTTTCGCCATAGGGCATGTGCGCTCGCCAGACAGAAAGAGAGAGACAGAGAGACAGAAAGCGAGAAATCACCCCCCAGGGGGGATGGCCACGCCGCAATCCCTTCTCCTCCATTCTCCTCTCGGGATCTTGGGCACACATGCACACGTGCCTGGCATGAGTTTTAAGCCACCAGGTCCAGGACGCGAACCGTGGTCGACTACATGGGAGTCCAGAGACATAGCCATTACGCTAACTGCTGGTCCCTCCCCCAGCTTCTCTTGACCAGCACATTATGCCTGTACTACAGAACTATGCCTTCTAATTTTTCTAAAATGAATATGTTTAAGTTTTGTACTAAGAAACCAAAATTATGTATTTACATTGAACATTTTAAAATGTTTTAAGTGGGACCTATTGATTATGAGGAAAATACAAAATTACTTGAGTATTTTAAGCCTAGATGACTGAGAAACCGATATTTTTTAAATAATTATTTAAACTTTATTTATCATCATTATTATTATTTAGAGTGATTTTTGCCATAGGGCATGTGCACTCGCTGAAGAGATGGAAAGAGACAGAGAGACAGAAAATGAGAAATGATCCCCCCACCTGGGGGGATAGCCATGCCACAGTCCCCTCTCCTCCATTCTCCTCTTGGGATTTTGAGCACGCATGCACATGCACCCAGTTTGAGTTTTAAGCTGCTGAGTCTGGCACTCGAACCGTGGTCGACTGTGGGAGTCGAGTGATGTAACCATTATGCCATCTGCTGGTCCTTTATTATTTTTTACTTTGACCTGAGAGAGACAGACACATACACACACACACACACACAGAGAGAGAGAGAGAGAGAGAGAGAGAGAGAGAGGAAAAGTGAGAAAGCAGCCACCAGGTCTAGGACTCAAACCACAGTCTGCCTGTGGGAGTCCAGCACCTCAATCACTGTTCCACATTAAAGTGACCACCTGCTGTCCTGAGAGGCTGATATTAATGTGAAAAAAACATAAGACCAGAAGAGGGGAAATATCTGGCGATCAGAATAATAAATATAGTTTTAGACATGACTTTGAAGATCCATCTGTCTATGCACATGCGCGCGCGCACACACACACACACACACACACACACACACACACACAGAAACACACACTTCAAGGGAAAGTATATGGGGGGGGGAATAGCCAAAAAAGTTTCCTCCAGGCCCCAGCTTGGGGTTCCTTGTTTCCCTGTGGCAGGACACCAGGGTTCAGACTTTACCTTCTCAACCTCACCAGGAGGTGGAGGTAATGGGCCAGGAGGACCAGAGCTGGGATGGGTTGACCCTTGGACCAGGCAAATTTTCCAAGGCCCTCCTGGTGGGCCAAGAGATGCGAGAGATTTTTCCATTGTCCCCGCACCCCCTGAGTTGTGCAGAGGCTACTGTGGCCTCCAGCTGGAGTGGAGCTGGTGCCCTGAGGCAGCCTGGAGGGCCTCCCAGCCCTAGAGTAAGATGGGAGCCAGCAAGGGGGAGGGCAACTCAGAGGTGGCCTCCGGGAGCCCTGTGTTACCCCTCCTGGTGATATGAAGCTAGAGCAAAACCTTAAGGAGTCCAAAACATCAAAGCTCTGCAAAAAGAACTAAAAGAATTTGCCAAACTCCTGGAGCATAAGAGGATCAGCCTAGGATATAATCAGGCTGGTGTGGGGTATGCCCCCCCACCCCTCCACATCCTCCCAGGGGAGTAATGTCTTACTTTCCTTCTCTCTGTGTGTCTCCTGCAGAACACACTTGCCCGATGGCAAAAATCTAAGGAAAACACACACACACACACACACAAATTTCATGCATCACCAAAAACCTCCCATTGTATTATAACACAGAAGCGGCGACGAGCACCAGTGAAAGCTACTGTCTTTTCTATTATCTAACAGTTGTTATTGTACACTGCTGTAGGCCACAGGCCTGTTTTTGAAGAGGGAAGTCCTACCTGAGGAAAGAAGGAGGCAGGTATGACATTACTATATCAGATCCAATAACAGAACTTTAACCATTGGCATATACAAGGGGATAGGGATTCTGAGCCAAAGGTAATAGGAGAGGGTCTTCAAAAAGTTCATGGGAGGGAACCAGCAGTTAGCATAATGGCTATGGTGCTGGACTCTCACATAGTCGACCGCGGTTCATGTCCCGGACCCGGTGGCTTAAACTCACACCGGGTGCGTGTGCGTGCGTGCCCAAGATCCCAGGAGGAGAATGGAGGAGAAGGGATTGCGGTGTAACCATCCCCCCCTGGGGGGTGATTTCTCGCTTTCTATCTCTATGTCTCTCTCTGTCTGTCTGGCGAGCGCACGCGCCCTATAGCGAAAACCTCTCAAAAAAAAAAAAAAGTTCATGGGAAATGTGTATGTATTTCATTTTTTGGTACCAAAATAAATTTGTATTTTACTTGGGGTTTTCCAAGAAATTTTGGAAGTATCTTCAGTTATTCATTGAATTCATTCCTGCAACTTACCTGGACCCATATTTAGGTCTTACTTTAAAAGAGGACTACATAGGGGCTGGCAGGTGGCATGGTGGTTAAGGTGCTGCATTCCCATGTGGCCGACTGAGGTTTGAATCCCAGACCTGAGAGCTTAAAAATCACACCAGGCACCTGTCCATGCATGCCCAAAGTCCTGAGAGGAGAATGGAAGAGAAAGGACTGTGACACGCCACGCCCCTGGGGTAGTGATTTCTCACTTTCCCTTCTTCTGTCTCCAGTGAGCACATGAGCCCTCTGACAAAAACCTTTTTAAGAAGGACTGCATAAGTAAAATGAGAAGTGTTTTACTAATACTGGAGCATATTAGGGCTATAATAAAAGGGCAAATAAGGTTATTTTCCTCTAGTCACCAGCATGTCTCTTTACCACCACCAGGACAGACGAGCATCTGGTAAAGCAGCAGGGAGTAGAAGCAGCACCTGGTGGGATATCATACAATTGGATTTGTTTCTGAACAGGTGTGGGACTCCTCATGGGGGCTCTCAGAAATAATTGAGTCGGCGATGTACTTTGCAGGAGGCTGGAGTTTCTGCAATCATTTGAAGGCCAGAACCAGGGCGATTGGAGTTACATATAAACCTTTCATTTTAACTCAGAATTTTCTCACATATTTTGAATAGAAAACTGAAAGAGAGGAGTAAGGGTCTCTATGCCCTGCACCTGTGCAGTCTTCTGTTCCGAGCTCATTTGGATGCATCTAACAAAAAAGAACCATCCATTTATCTTTTGTAGCACTCTCAACATAATAAAACCAATGTTTGAATTATGGTTGTTACAGGTTTATGGAGGATAAGATGAAGAAGACACCACAGGCTGGGAAATAATTCGAATTCGGCTACACTCGAGTAAGGACATACGGAAGGCTGTAGAGGGAATGAAAGAAAAGGGTTATACAATAGCACCAAGACTTCATAGGCAAAATAATAATCAGTAAACTAGGGTCACAGTCAACAATGATACGAAGTTGGGGCCAGCAGGTAGCACGGTGGTTAAGACACCGTATGCCCTCATGGGCAACCATGGTTTGAGTCCCAGACCTGGCAGCTTGAAAATCACACCAGCCACATGTGCGTGCATGCCCAAGATCCCAGGAGGAGAATGGAGGAGAAGGGATTACAGTGTGGCCATCTCCCCTAGGGGGGTTATTTCTCACTTCCCCTCTCACTGTCTCTCTCTCTGGCTCTCTTTCTAGCAAGTGCATGCACCCTATGGCAAAGACCTAAATAAATAAATAAAGACATGAAGGGGACCCGCAAGTGGCGTGGTGGTTAAGGGCACTGGACTCCCATATGGCCAACCAAGGTTCGAGTCCTAGACCCAGTGGGTTGCTTTCTCACTTTCCCTCTCTCTCTCACACACACACTGGTAAAATAAAAATAAATACAGTTAAATAAAATAATTCTTAAAAAAAAAAGAGAAACATGTAGTTTTCTGTCTTGATAGCTATAAAAGTTATGGTCCAACTAAGAAAAACAGATTTTTTTAAAATCTTATTCAACTTTATTAATTAATTCATTTATTTATTTATTTTAATTTTTCCAGAGAGGGACAGAGTGAGAAAGAGAGAAAGAGAAAGTGAGAAAGCAAGCCACCAGGTCCGGGACTTGAACCACGGTTGACCATATGGGAGTCCAGCACCCTTAACCACCATGTCACCTGCCGGCCCCAAGAAAAACAGATTTTTTTAAAGAATAATCATTTTGGGGACCAGGAGATGGCGTAATGGCTACATCACTGGACTCCCATGTAGTTGACAGCGGTCCAAATCCCAGAACCCTTGGCTTAAACTCATGCTGGGCGCATGAGCGCGTGTGCCCAAGATCCTGAGAGGAGAATGGAGAAGAGATTGCAGTGTGGCCATCCCCCCGGGGGGTTGATTTCTCACTTTCTGTCTCACTGTCTCTCTCTCTCTTTCTAGCGAGCACATGCACCCTATAGCAAAAACCTCTCCAAAAAAAAAAAAAAAAAGAGAGAGAGAGAGAGAAAACCTGTGAAATAACAGGGAGGTTGGAGCCAAAGGAGATAGAATGGCAAGAGAGAAGAAAATGCCATCCTCATCTTCCATGAAAATAAATCAATAAACAATATCTATCATTTTTAAATGAAGATGTCAGAGTGTAACATGTTACTCAGGAACATGGGAATAAGGAGCTAATGAACTGAAAAGAACTGCTGAAAAGAACTGCTCCTGAGGAACAGGACCCAACACCTCATACCTGGCATTGACACTGCAAGTGAGAAACAAGTGAGCAGTATCAGCAGCATATGTCAATTCATTGAGAGAGACAGGGAAAGGGGCCGTGTGGTGGCACAGCCGTAGCGTAACTGCATCCACACAGGAGAGGTTCTTGGTTCACATTCGAGACCTTCCTGAGCATGCTGGGTACATAAGCACATCCCCATGATCTGGGCTGCCTGGCACTAGGGGTGGATCTGGGCATGATGAGCCTGTTGTGGGTGTCTCTCTCTCTCTGAAGAAATATATGAATTTAATTTTTTTTTCCCAGAGGATGCATGTACTTGCAGAAAGAGACAACAAGAAAGCGAGAAAGCGCCCTCTGTGGGGATGGTCACCACACAGTCTTTTCTCCTACCCTTCTCCCTCCTGTCAGGGTTTTGGATTTTAGGCACATGGACACATGCCTAGAGTGTTTTTCCAAGTTGCTAGGTTCAGGACTCAAACCATGCAGTTGGCCATGTGGGATCTAGTGACCTTAAAGACTACATCACAAGTTGGCCCAGAAATAAATGAAAATTTTAAATACAGAGAAACAAGGAAAGATAGTTGGAACTATAATATTAGCTTTGTCTTTTTTGTTTGTTTGTTTAGGTTTTTGCCATAGGGCACGTGTACTTGTTAGAGAGAAACAGAGACAGTGAGAGGGAAAGTAAGAAATCATTCCCGGGGGCTGGCAGGTGGCGTAGTGATTAAGGGCACTGGTCTCCCATACGGCCAACCGTGGTTCAAGTCCTGGACCTGGCAGCTTGCTTTCTCTCTCTCTCTCTCTCACTCTGTCCCTCTCTGGTCAAATTAAAATAAAATGAATAAATAAATAAAGTTAAATAAAATACTTCTTAAAAGAAAAAAAGAAAGAAATCATTCCCCAAGGGGGATGGCCACACACAATCCTTTCTCCTCCATTATCCTCCTGGGATTTTGGGCACACAAATTCTCAAGCCGCCAAGTTCAGGACTCAAATCCTGGTCAGCCATATGGGAGTTCAGTACAGAAACCACTACACCACCTGCTGGCTACAGCTGTGTGTGTGTGTGTGTGTGTGTGTGTGTGTGTGTGTGTGTGTGTGTGTGTGTGTGTGTGTGTGTTTTAACTAACTATTGATGTTATTCCCAATGTCCTCAATGCTGAGCAACTTACTGGAAGGCTAATAGTCTTAAATAAGTTTGTTTTCTCTGGACACATTTCTTTAACTTCTGCACTAAAATACAATTTAATGAACTTACCATTAGTAAATCGCTTTCCTTGTTTGCTAACAAGAGAGCCACCTGGAAACTAACTTTGGTTGCAGTCTCATTTACATTTATAATTCTTGTGAAGAAATCCTGCTATAATAAGATATTCATTTTTTGTTTCCTAATTTTTCTGCCAATTGCTTTCTCATGAGTTGGGAATATTGTGATTAGTGCTTAGTCTGGTAATGTTGACATACAGTGTTATTTTAGCACACTTATAGTATCAGTGCATAACAAACATGTTTTCCCAACTAATTCAATAGCAAAATAAACCACATGCCACGTGACTGAAAAGTGCAACATTCGGAGACTACTTTTCTGATTTTGACATGTAGGCTATGCAATAGTAATAGTAAAATATGCTCAGCCTTTGGGGGGAAAGGAATAGGACTCAAGGGTGTTGAGTTAGGGCCAGCATAGGGATAATGCATTACTCAGGAGAAGCCAGATTCCACATGGTGACCATGGTTTGCATCGCAGCTTGGTCAGCCTGAAACACTCCAGGCATATATGAGTGAGTACTCGAGATTCAGTGGGCTGGAGGACCGGAAAAAGGGAATAACAGTGAGACCAAACCCTGTGGAAATCACTTATCTTGCTTTCTTGCTCTCACATGCTTGTGCGCGCCATCAGGAATAAAGAAAAAAAATTTAAGAAGAGATGTTATAGGAACCAGTAGACGGTGTCATCATTATGTCGCTGGACTCCCAAGCAGTCAACTACAGTTCAAGTCCTGGACCCAGCAGCTTGAAATTCACACCGGGTGCATAGGTATGTGCGTCCAAAATCCCAAGAGGAGAATGGAGGAGAAGGGACTGAAGTGTGGTCATCCTCCTGGGGGATGATTTCTCGCTTTCTGTCTCTCTGGTTAGCACACGTGCCCAAAAGCAAAGAAAAAAAAGGTGGGATTATAGAGGTATAGAACAGGGAAATACTTTGTTTTTGTATAAGCTAACTTTTTTTTTTCCTACAGGGTGCATGTGTTCACCAGAGAGAGGGGAAATGAGAAAGCACTGTTCATGGAGGGTGGTCATGCCACAATCCCTTCTCTTCCATTTCTCCTTTTGGGATTTTGGACCGACGTGCACACGTATTTAGCATGCTTTTCAGGCCACAGGGTCCAGGACTTAAACTATACAGTTGGCCGTGTAGAATCCAGCCACCTTAACCACCACATTACTGAGTGGCCATAATTTTTTTTAAAGGTTTTTTTGCTATAGGGGCACATGTACTTGCCAGAGAGAGAGACAGTGAGCAGTGAGTGGAGAAGTGAGATATCACTCCTGGTGCCGGAGGGGTTAGGGACGGCTACACTGCAATCTCTCCTCCTCTATTCTCCTCCTGGAACTGCAATCTCTCCTCCTCTATTCTCCCTCCTGGAATTTTGGGCATGCATACACATGTGCCTGGAGTGATTTTCAAGCCTCCAGGTCTGGAACTCAAACCACAGTTGGCCATGTTGGAGTCCAGCACCTTAACTATCATGTCACTGCTGGCCCCATGCCCTAACTTTTTTAGAGATTTTTGCTGTAGGGAGTGTGTGCTCACCAGAGAGAAACAGAAACAGAAAATGGGAAATCACCCTCCTGGGGAGATGGCCACACCTCAATCCCTTCTCTTCTGTTCTCCTCTTGGAGTTTGTGGGCACATACGTACACACACCCGGCATGAGTTTTAAGCTACCTGATCCGGAACACAAACCACGTCGACTGTGGGAGTCCAGCTACGTAACCATTATGCCACCTGCTATCCCTTCATGCCCTAACTTTTAAGACTGTTACATTTATAACTAGGAAACATGATTTTTAAAATTTGGGAAGTAGCCATTTAACTTAAAAACAGCTTATCTTGGGCCAGGCCCATGGCCTACTAGTTAAGGGAGCTGGATCCTACATAGCCAAAGACACAGCTTGAATTCCAGACCTTACGCTTAGGAAACATGCTGGGCATGTTTGCACGCATGCCCCAAATCCTGATGGGAAGGTGAAACGGAGGATCAGGGGCTGTAGCATGACCGTACCATCTGGGGGATGCTCTCTCCCTCCCTCTCCTTCTCTCTTTCTGTGGTGAGCACATGTGCCCTCTGACAAATTTTTAAAAAAAGAAAGGAAAAGAAAATGGTATATCTTACCTTACAGTTTAGCTAAAAATATATATAAGCTAAAAAAGCATGAGACATAAATAAGCATGAGACATTTATCACTTTATTGCCTTCTAGTTTTTTCCCTAGATACCATTCCCCACCTCTCTTAGAAAAATAACTATGCACATTTTCACCCATTGAAATAGCTACGCACACTTTCACAGCTGCTTATTTTGGCTTATGTAATTGTTGACAACATATGAAAAGAAAAATTGGTTCTGTTTCTTTCTGTTATAAATAAGTTATTACGTTCTGCATGTGAGCATCTGAAACATATACCAATAAAAACTGCTAGAGCAAGAACAGGTTTATTCAAGTAGGGTTTTTGAAAAATGGTGACGGGCCATTATGTGAGAAGTGTGTTGTTCCAGAATTTTTGGCTCTCCTGAGGCTCACTGGCTTATTAATGATTCATTCATTCAATTCATATGGCATGCCTTTACAGAACTATGTTTTACATTTGAAGCACCATACTAAATTCTGAATTTCCTGAAATCTATAATATTCTCATTGTACTAAGTAGCCTTAAATCTTGTAAAATACATAATCCAGCAGCATATACCTTTTAAAAATATGTATATATATAAATTTTATTTATTTCTTCCATGAGAAAGAGTGAGCTAGCACCCCAACAGGGTTTTTTTTTTTTTTTTTTTTTGAGAGGTTTTTTCGCTACAGGGCACGTGCGCTCGCCAGATAGAGAGAGACATAGAGACAGAAAGCGAGAAATCACCCCCGAGAGGGGATGGTCACGCCGCAATCCCTTCTCCTCCATTCTCCTCTCGGGATCTTGGGCACGCACGCACGCACACGTGCCTGGCATGAGTTTTAAGCCACTGGGTCTGGGATGTGAACCGCGGTCTACTACGTGGGAGTCCAGCGACATAGCCATTACGCTAACTGCTGGTTCCCCCCAACAGGGTCTTGATACCACCTTTCACCCCCAGTCTTCAGCCAATACCATATCATAGGCATGTGTCTGCCCATTGTACTCAGGGAAGTCTCCAGATCTGAACTGGGGACCTTCCCAGGTAGGATTGCCATGCAGAGTGTCATGTTTTATCACTGCTCTGCAGTCCAGCCCCTAGCATATCTTTTAATGTGTTAACATCTACAGTTCTATTTTTTAGGGAAAACTTTGAATTTAACAGCAGGATTTGTTTATGAGTTGACATGGAAACCAAAAGCACCCAAAACTCCTAAACTTACCATTCTGAAGAAGCTTTCTATTATCTTTTTAATTTCTCTGTTTTTTTTAAGAGTTGGATAAATGCCATAATATTATTTCCGTATTAAAAAGAGAGAAGTGGCTCCATCTTCTGCATTTTCAGGAAAATGTAGTTTCAACCAAGTATTGAAAATATAGTAATGGGGGCTAGATGGTGGTGCAGCTGTAAGATGCCAAGCTTTACAAGGCTGACCCCCGCGGGAACCTTCTGAGCTCACCTGTGGAAATCTTCCAAGCCTGGCACTCGGGTTACCATGATGCGGGCTGATTGGAGGGTGGTGGTGGATAGCACTGTCAGGACCCTACTGCAGGTGTCGTGTGCGTCTCTCACTCTGGCTTTGTCACTTATGGAAGAAATAAATAAAGATTAAAATGTCTATATAGCAATAGGAAAAACCCATCAGACAGTGAGCCCCGTGAAGATATGAGCTCTTCATGGCGTTCCCAGTTCCAAATACGGTATCCAGGAGCATACTCTATAACGGGTTACATGAACAAATGAAACACTGCTTTGTCATTATTGTCTACCTTCCCTAACCAAAAGAGAGACCAAAATATCACGCTGTATAGTAGTATCATGTATAGTATTTATATGCCTGACTATGAAGGATGATCTGTTTTGTTAATTTTCGTATCCCAAGAATCTAGAAAATGTTGCAAGGAAAAGATGGGGAAAACAGCCTTTTTCTAGAATAGGCCAGACTAGGACCCACATCCATTTTATTATTTAACATAATTTCCAACCCACTCTCCGCCCTTTTTAAAAATTGCGTGGCCTTAAGAGGAGTCCATTCTAATTTTTTAAAAGTCACTTTTGTAGGAGCAGGCGCTTCCCACTCCAATCCAAGTTAACAAAACCGCAAGGGCTTGGCTTATTCAAACACAAGCTAATTTATTATTATTGGCCCAAATTACCCACTTTTTTTTTTTTTTTTTTTTTTTTTTGTTCTGGCCTGTCTACCGCACTGACGTTTCCTCAGTAGCTAGGTGGGAAGCATGGCGCATCTCAGCCAAAGCCGAGGGCGCCTGGAATGTGTGCAGAGCTGCAATCCAGTAAGTACCTCTAGTACACTCCCGTCTCTAAAATCTGCATCTCCTAAGAAATGCCTGCGATTTTCCAAATTTCGAGCTGAGGAAACAATTCTCCTACGCCCTTCGGGGACGAACTCGTTTCCAAATGCTACAACTGCCTCCGACTCTTCACGTCCCAGCCGGTGGCGAGATCCAGATCTGAAGGGTCACAGCTCAGCGGTCAGCCGCCGGCCTCGCCTTTCTAGCAGCGGT
>NW_006159521.1:7654144-7663045 GCF_000334495.1 Tupaia belangeri chinensis | reverse complement strand
AGTTCAACAGCGAGGAGGGAGCGGAGAACAGGGTCCCGGAGGAGGAGGAGGGCGCGGCGGTGTTGCCCCTGCCCGTTCCTCTGTGCCAGGAGGAGGAGGAAGACGAGACCGCTCCGGTGCTGGCGGCCTCCAAGGAACGCTTCCCTGGACAATCTGTGTATCACATCAAGTGGATCCAGTGGAAGGAAGAGAACACACCCATCATCACCCAGAACGAGAACGGACCCTGCCCTTTGCTGGCCATCCTCAATGTTTTGCTTCTGGCCTGGAAGGTACACTCTGCAGCTTTCTACTTCCTATGGCTTTTGGGGAAGGGGAGAAACGGGGTGAGGGAGCTGCTGCACATCATCTGATGGCTTCCTCCTTTCTCCATTCCCCAGTCCTCTTTTCTTCTCACATGAGATTCATTCCAGGACTTCAGTGTTGAAAAAACTCTGTATGTGTGCGCGCGCGCGTGTGTGTGTGTAGAACGCTGTGTGTGTGCGCGCGCGCGTGTGTGTGTCCGTTCCCAACCTCAGTCACTCTTGTAGTATTTAAATAACATTCAGTTGTGGTTGACATACTTAAAAAACGTAGAGCATCCTAAACCTTAGGAATATTTTTAAGCTCTACTTTCCTGTGTTATTCCTTCTTATTGACTTTATCACGTATGCAGAAGAGTGAAGAATTGGACAAAGTGATTCCCAGAAGTTACCATCAATTCATGATATAGAGTAAGTTTAGTCTATTTTCTAACTAATGCTTGCCCCATTTGGGTGTGGATACTTCAGGGAATGGTAGTTGGGAAGATGTGGCCCTTTGGACAAATTCCATTTAAGGAGAAGCATTGGTCTGAGACTCAATTACCCTAAAGTGTTAGTTTTCAGAAAAGACTTTGTTTTCATTTTATGCATGGTTTATTTGCCTCATTTTTTTGGCTCTTTATGAATGCTTTGGCATTATACAAGAAACCATGTATCAGGATGTGTCAAGGGAGCTGAAACTGTAACAACTGAAATACTAAAGGCATACCAAACAAAAAGGGGTGGAAAAGGGCCCTGCAAAGTAAGTATTTTAAGGACTCAGAGTGAGTTACCTGTAAATACAGTGTCTTTTAATTTAAGCTTACAGTTTTAGGATGCTGAGAAGATGCAGTTTATGGCACTTATTTTATTGTCAAATTGATTTTATAGATAGATAGATAGATAGATAGATAGATAAAATATTCCCTCACACACAAAAAAAAGATTATTCTGACTAGTTAGGAAGAAAATCAAGTGAGTAGCATTTATTACATATCTTCATTTTTTTTTTATTATTGCAATGGCTGATATAAAAGAAACAAGATTAAAAACCTTGCCATTATCTGGTGCCTAAATGATACTCTGATGTTTTGAGCAAAGACAATGCCTCTCTCCTAGAGCTGTCAAGCTGTTTGGTGTTGCAGTGTTGATTTACTATAAAAGAGCAATAAATACTAGGTTATATAAAACAAGTTGAAATGCTCTAGATATCCAAAAAGGGGAAATTTTCCTTTGGTGTGACCATAGTCCCAGAGAGCTTCATGGAATTCGTGAATCTATAACCAAGCTTTTAAACAAGAGAATTTAGAATAACAGGGAAATGGGATTCCTGGGGGAGGAAAGAGTATAAACAAAAGAAATGAAAATAGACTGGATATTGTGTATGCTTATTAGATGGCTGGAGTGGCAAGTTCATATTGGAGAATGATAAAAAATAAGATGGAAAAGGTGAAGAAGAGGTATTTGATAGAGGCCCTTGACTAGAAATTAGATTTGGTCCGATGGACCACAGTTCTCAGTGGATTTGTGTGTGTGTGTGTGTGTGTGTGGCGGGGGGGGGGGGGGACCTGAAATGATAAACAGTATTTTTTTGGATAATTATTAGGCTATTTGGGCTTTTCTCTCTTCTCAGTTCCTGTATAGTACTTTTGAAGTTCACAGGATGGGGCAGGTACTGTGGTCTGGAGTGGGGATCCATAATCATTAAACTGACTCTTTGAAAGGCAGATTCAGGGTCAGTAGGTGGTATGGTTAGGGCACCAGATTCCCATATGTCTGACCATGGTTCGAATTCTGGACATGGCATCTTGCTTTCTCTCTCTCTCTGGTGAGCATGTGTGCCTATAGCAAATTATAAAATAATAATGAAATAAAAATAATTCTTAAAAAAAGAGACTGATTCAAGTGATCAAGTGTTTTGTTTCTCACTACTTGTGGAGCACTAGAAATACAAAGATGAGTGAGGTGCAGATCTGTTTTTTTGTAGTTTACTATCTAGTGGGGAGGCAGACAGATAAATAACAGTGCAGTGAAAGATGCTTCAAGGTAATATGGAAGGACAGTTGTCCCTTGCTACTGGGGGCAGTTGGTTCCAGGATGGCCCCTTGAAGGTACTAAAATATAAGGTTGCTTGTATTTGTATATAGATGCACATCTTCCCGTATCATTAACCATCTCTAGATTATTTATGCCTAATATTGTATAAATGCCATGTAGTTGTAATACTACAGGGGAAAAAAGCCTGTATATGTTCAGTACAGACAAGTTTTTTGGGGGGAGGGATAGGTATTTCCCAGTCATTGGTTGAATCCCCAGATGCAGACTCCATGGATATAGGGGACTGATTGTACAGAGAAAAGGGTAACTGGAGATGGGATGTGTCAAGGAAAGGCTTCATGGAAGAGATAACCCACAAACTGGGTCTGAAGAATGAATGTGAGAAGACCTTCTGGACAAAGGAATAGTGTATTCAGAGTTGCTGAAGCAGGTTAGAGGTTGTTCTATTTAAGACTTTCCATCATGGTTGAGTAGAGTAGAAGAGGGGAAGGAAATGGCAGCAGCAGGAAACAAAATTGATAGACTGGGTCAGTCACTGTGAATGACCAAGCATGCTAGTGAATTTGGATATTCTTTTGTAAATCTGTGATTATCGACCTTCTTTCTGTCTCCAGCTAGTGAGGCACACAAATATCCTAAAATCCGTAATCATTAATGATCATTAGGGAGATGAACAAGAGAAGCAAGGTAGATTGATATTCTCAAAGCGAGTCAAGGGTGCTAGAGGTCAAAACTATTTTCATAACAAATACTAAGATGTTATTTGTCCTTTTGTCTCTCATTCTCTCACAAGTATCAGTGAAGTTTTCCAGGCTATGACGACACTGACAAATAATGGAATGTGTGCCTGTGTCTTGTGTTTCAGAGTTTTCTCAATTTTAATTTCCAGTAAGGTAAATATCCGATATATTGTAATTCACACAGACAAAAGCTCTTTGGGGGCCCTAGTAATTTTTAAGACTGTAATGGGCTGGCTCCATGGCATGGTGGTAAGGTACTGCTCAGAAAAAGCCAGATTCCACATGGTGACTGGTTCAAAGCCTTGGTCCTGTCAGCCTAAAACATGCCAGGCATACACATGAGTGACCAAATCCAGTTAGCTGGAGGGGAGAGGAAGGGGATCTTCACCCTGCACAAGGTGCTCTCTCTCTCTCTTTCTCACACATGTGTGCATATGCACAAGCTCCATGATGAATAAAGAAAAATTTTAAGGAATTATTTAGTTTGTTTGTTATTCTTATTCTTATTTGATTTGACCAGAGAGAGACACACAGAGAGAGAAAGGGAAGGTGAGAAAGCAAGCCATCAGGTCTGGGACTCAAACCGCAATTGGGCATGTGGGAGTCCAGTGCCTTAACCACTGCACTTCCTGCCAGCCCCAAGAAAAAAGTTTTTAAAGAAGAATAAAGAGGGGCTAGCAGGTAGCATGGTGGTTAAGGCACTGAACTCCCATATGACCAACTATGGTTCAAGTCTCAGACCTGGTGGCCTGCTTTCTCATTTTCTCTCTGTTTCTTTCTGGTGAGTGCATGTGCCCTGTGGAAACTTAAAAATAATAACAATAATAATGATGATAAGTAAAATTCAATATTTTTTTAAAAAAAGAAAGGACACAGAACAAAAGTGAAAAATGCTGTAGTAGAGAAGAACAGTAAATAATATGTAAAGGTACTTGTCAGTTTTTAGAAGATCCATCACTAGGGTTGCTTAGACTTTATGTATAACTGATAATACAGCTATTATAATTTGCTAGGCATAGGAATGACCTGGTGAAAGTGGTCTTTTAGTTTGACATTAGGCGAGATAAGATCATAGTGAATGAAGCAAGAAGTTGATGAAAATAGCTCTTTTGGGTAGGGAGTTCTTTGCTCTCTCTCTTTGATAAGATTCAATGATTCAATGATGAGTTCATCATTAATTGAATATGACAAATAAAGCAAATGGAACCATTTTTTTCGAGTCTAGGTAATAGAGATTGATTGGCTCTTTCAAAAGATAGGGAAGATCTGAAGGGCACATTTTATTTATTTATTTATTTATTTTGAGAGATTTTTGCTCTTAGGACATGTGTGCTCACTGGGGAGACAGAAGACAAGAAGTGAGAAATCACCTTCCCACACACAGGGAGCGACTACGCTATAATCCCTTTTCTTCCATTCTCCTTTTGGGATTTTGGGTTACACGCACAGGTGTCTGATGTGAGTTTTGAGTCACCTGGTCTGGGACTTAAACTGCAGTAGACCACATGGGTGTCCAGTGACTTAACCACCATCCCACCTGCTGATCCAAGAGAACATTTTAAATGGGTATATTGATGCCAAAGTTTGGCGATATCAATTTGGAAATGTCTGATAGTGGGTTATAAACATATTTTGGGTCATCAGGGAAGTCCTGACACATTTTTGCATAGAACTTGGACATCATGACTTTCCTGATGACCTAATAGATGTTTATTCCACTAGAAACATGAACTTAGTGTCAGGGAAGAGATAAAAATTAAAGAGAAAAATTAAATTGGAAAATTATTGCATAGATGTGAGTACGATAGCTACAAGAATAAGTAAATTCTCCATAGAGAGTGGTGAGTAATATTTCTCAACTTTTTTCCATCCCAACTTATGTGAGGAATTAGAAATTGCAGAAATATGGGGCTGCCAGGTGGCTTGGTGGTTAAGGGCACTGGATTCTGACATGGCCGACCGTGGTTCGAGTCCTGGACCTGGTGGCTTGCTTTCTCCCTTTCTCTCTCTCTCTCTGTCCTTCTCTGGTCAAATTAAAATAAATAAATAAAGCTAAAATATATTTTAAAAAGAAATTGCAGAAACATCCTCCCTATGTCGCCTCTATTTCCCCACTTTCTCCTCCACCCTGTTCTCACGGGACAGACAAACAGGAAGAAAGATTAAAATGAGAGCAACAGGAAAATGGAAGGAAGGCAACATAGGCTCAGTTCAAGTTGTGAAATAAAAACTAGAAAAAAGGCAGTGTCATGGTAATAGGGAGAGGAAGTACAGTAAAAAAGAGCTTGGTTACGCAGTCAAATGCAGAGTCTCAAGGAGCTGATGGAGCAGAAACGATTTTGCTGAGAAGTATAGCTTTGGAGACAAGGTCTCTGAAAATCAAGACAATATGGAATCCTCAGAACAGGTGGTAAAGTTCTCTTCAGAGGAAGGGAGCAACAATCTCATTTTCTGAAGTAGTGGAAGGAGTGGGATGAAAGTGTCATATTTTCCATCTGGGTGTAATAGCTATTGACTCAGTAATAACCATTGAACTCATCAGTAATTAGGGGGAGTGGGTGTAAAGCATTGACAAGGAGACTTGTGTCAGAAAACTACATTGCATTTTTTTTTTGAAGAGTTTTTGTTTGTTTGTTTTGTTTTGTTTTGCTATAGGGCACGTGCGCTCACCAGAGAGACAGAGAGACAGAAAGCGAGAAATCACCCCCCAGGGGGGATGGCCACGCCACAATCCCTTCTCCATTCTCTCAGGATCTTGGGCACACACGCACATGCACCCTGCGTGAGTTTTAAGCCACCGGGTCTGCGACGCGAACCGCGGTGGGCTACATGGTAGACCAGTGACATAGGCATTATGCTAACTGCTGGTTCCCACATTGCATTTTCTAAAAGATTTATTTATTTAATTTTATTTATTATTATTATTTTATTTTATTTGCTACAAGGCACATGAGCTCACCAGAGAGAGAAAGAGAAAGTGAAAAAGCAAGCCTCTAGGTCCAGGACTTGAACTATGATCAACCAGTGCTTTAAACACCATGCTACTTACTGGCTCCAGTACTTTGCATTTTAAAATTTGGTGTCAGTGGAGATTATGCTGAGGAATTTGAGGCACAAATAGAAAAATCATAGGCCAAGCAATGGATAAACTGTATACTTCAAAAACTTTGAGCATATCAGTTTTGCTTTGGTTTTATTTTTCACCAGTAATTCTCCTATACCTGGAATTAGGAGCAGGAAAAAATGACGATGGTGATCAGTGTTTTGACTATTTAATGATTGACTCAGAGAATCAGTAATTAGAGTTAAGAGTGAAACAGGGCTAGGTGGTAGCATGGTGGTCCAGGCCCCTGGATCCCACAGAGCCAACCGTGCAGTTTGAATCCTGAACCTGATAACTTGAAAAACATGCCTGGCATGTGTGCATGTCTACCCAAAATCTGGAAGGGAAAAATGGAGGCAAAGGGATTGTGGCATGACCACTCCCCTGGGAGGGTGCAATTTCAATTTCCTTCT
Organism: Tupaia belangeri chinensis; assembly: GCF_000334495.1. Lineage (NCBI taxonomy): Eukaryota > Metazoa > Chordata > Mammalia > Scandentia > Tupaiidae > Tupaia > Tupaia belangeri. The sequence goes on along the minus strand of NW_006159521.1, from coordinate 7,656,450 downwards.
TTTTCTCTCTGTGTCTTTTCAGCAACTATGCGTGCCCTCTAGCAAATTAAAAAAGAAAAATTTGGGACCAGCAGTTGGCGTAATGGCTAAGTCGTTGGACTCCCATGTAGTTGACTGCGGTCCGTGTCCCGGACCCGGTGGCTTAAACTCACACTGGGCACATGTGTGTGCTCCAGATCCCAAGAGAAGAATAGAGGAGAAGGGATTGAGGCGTGACCATCCCCCCTGGGGGGTGATTTCTCGCTTTCTGTCTCTCTCTCTCTCTCTCTCTCTCTGTCATTTGGCAAGCACATGTGCCCTATAGCAAAAGCCTCTCCAAAAAAAACAAAAATTTGCGGGGCCAGCCAGTGGTGTAGTAATTAAGGCACCTAGATTCTACATGGCTGACTGTACAGTTTGAGTCCTGGACCCAGTGGCTTAAAAATCACACCAGCTGTGTGTGCATGTGTGCCCAAAATCCCTAGAGGAGAAGGGATTGCAGCATGGTCCTTCCTCCTGGGAAGCAATTTCTCACTTTCCCTTTCTATCTCTCTTGATTTCTATTTGTCTCTCCCTGGTAAATGCATGTGCCCTAAAATAAAAAAAAATTTTTTTAAATTTAAAAAAAGAGAGAGAGAGTAAGAGAAATAGTTGATCATCTCTTTTAAGGAAAATGAAATGAGAAAATCAATAGACTGAACAAATTGGGAGGTTTCAGTGATTTGGAGGAAGTACATATAGTTGTTATAAATGACTAATGACAGTTAAGATGATTAAACAGGTAAGTATACTATCACTTTAAAGTCTTGGTTTAAGAGATCATCTAGAGAATCGATCTTTTTTTTTTTTTTTTGAAGATTTTGCTATAGGGCGCGTGCGCTCGCCAGAGAGAGAGAGAGAGACAGAGAGATAGAAAGCGAGAAATCACCCCCTGGGGGAATGGCCACACCGCAACCCCTTCTCCTCCATCCTCCTCTTGGGATCTTGGGCACGCACGCACACGTGCCCGGCGTGAGTTTAAGTCACCGGGTCCGGGTCCAGGATGCGAACCGTGGTCGACTACGTGGGAGTCCAGCGACATAGCCATTATGCTAACTGCTGGTCTCGAGAATCGATCATTTTTAATCTATTAAATAGTTGTGCTGTGAAAATTCAACAAATAAAAAAATCTATTCATTACATTTAATTCCAGTTCAAATTTGTAATTGTATTTAACTGGAACCAGGTAAATTTACCCAAATTTTAATACTTTATACATTTTCATTTTCCTACTTTATTTTAGACTACATTTGATTCTCTTTTTTAAGAGAGATTTTTGCTATAGGGCATGTTCTCTTGCCAGAGAGACAGAGAGAAAGAGACAGAGAGAGTCATTCCCCCACCCCCAAGCAGATAGCCACACTGCAGTCCCTTCCCGTCCATTCTTCTCTTGGAATTTTGGGCACACGCTCAAACGTGCCCAGGATGAGTTTCAAGCTGCCAGGTCTGGGACTTGAACCACGACTGACCACATGGGAATCCAATGCCTTAACCATTGTGCCACCTTTTGTTGTTGTTGTTGTTGTTAGAGGGCATGTGCATTCACCAGAGAGAAAGAGAGAGAGAGAAAGCACCTCTTATAAGGAATAGTCATGATCCAGTTACCTCTCTGTTTCCCCTTCCTTCCAGGATTTTGGGCCCAAACCCTGACATGTCTTTCAAGCTGCTAGATCCACTCAAACCATGTAATCTGCCTCCTGGTATTCAGCTCCCTTAACCACCGGGTGACTGGCTGGTCTGATGTACTTTTAAAGAATTATTTTCTTTTAAAGAATTATTTAATTTTGTTTGTTTGTTTGTTTAACCAGAGAGGGACAGAGTGAGAGAGAGAACGGGAATGTGAGAAAGCAAGCCTCCAGGTGCGGGACTCAAACCACAGTCAGCCATGTGGGAGTTGAGTGCCCTTAATCACCACGCCACCTGCTGGCCCCTAGAGAGATTTTTGCTATAGGGCCTTGTGCTCACCAGAGAGATAGAGAGACAGAAAGGGAAAAATCACACTCCAGGGGGTACTTGAACTATGGTCAGCTATGTGATGGTCCAGCAACATAACCATTATACCATCTGCTGGTCCCATTATAAACACTTTAAGACGAGTTTCTGTCTTAATATTTTTTGCTTACCAAGGTAAAAAAAGAAAGATGAGCAGCACCGTGGTAAAAGAGCAAAAGTCCATTAACAGAAAGTCGAAAGTTCTAGTGGACATATCTTGTCTGTCACCTCCAAAGTGAGGCACTGTGAAGAAGAGCCTCTTGACAGCCATGAGTTTTTGCTCTAATTCTCTTTCC
>NW_006159521.1:7648946-7654113 GCF_000334495.1 Tupaia belangeri chinensis | reverse complement strand
TCATTTTTATTTTTCTTATATAGCTCTTCTTGCATCTGGATTTGCTTTTCCCCCTACCTTTCAGGAACATCACTGTCATCCACGTTTTCTCATATTCTGTTTCCCTAAAGTAAACACAAAGTTCTTTTGAGAATTCCCAAGTGCATTTGTTACTCATAGAAAAGAAAAACAGGAACAGCTCCATGGTGCGGTGGTAAAGCACTGCTCGATCAAAATGGATCCATGTAGAAGATTACAGCTTCTGTTCCCTACTCAGCCTGTACACACCAGTCATGCATACCCAATGACCCTAGCTGGCTGAAAATACTGGAGCTAGGGTTAGGGATTGCAGTATGATATCTTGATGAAGATGCTTTTGCATTCCTCCTAACCTCCCTCCTCATGAAAAAATAAATAAACTTAAAAAAAGAAAAAGAGGGAACCAGCAGTTGGTGTAATGGCTATGTCACTGGACTCCCACGTAAGTCAACTGCGGTTCACATTCCAGACCTGGTGGCTTAAAACATGCCGGGTGCATGTGCGTGCATGCCCAAGATCCCAGGAGGAGAATGGAGGAGAAGGGATTGTGGCGTGACCATCCCCCCGGGGGGTGATTTCTCGCTTTCTGTCTCTCTGTTTCTCTCTGTCTGGCGAGCGCACACGCCCTATAGCGAAAAACCTCTCAAAAAAAAAAAAAAGAAAGAAAGAAAAAGATAAAATAGATAGCCAAAAGTTCCATCTTAGCCTTTGCCCACCCTGTTTTAAAATATAGATCCTATAAAAAGAGATGAAAACCTTTACTCAGTGATGGGATTTTGTTTTTATAGTTTTTTGCCATAGGATACATGTGCTCACTGGAGAAAGAGAAGACAAAAAATGTGAGCAGTCATCCTCTAGGGGATGGCTACACCACAGTCCCTTCTCCATTCTCTTCTCAGGATTGTGAGCATGCACACACACACAAACCCAGCATGGTTTTCAGGCCACCAGGTCCAGGATTTGAACCATTTAGTTGGCCATGTGGGATCCAACACCTTAACCACCATGCCACCTGCTGGCCAGATGGAGTTTTCTTTACACAAAAGATTTAAATAACATTTCTGAGACTTTCATTCCTGATCTCTCCTAAGAATTAGAATTGGTGCTGTGGCTCTGGATTTGTGAGATAAAGTAAATGAGGGCTGATGATAGTATGAGTCCTGTCAGTGGGCAGTTGCTCTCCTACCAGTAATAAGTATGTTCAGTTAAAAAACCTTCCCACTGGGAACCAGCAGTTAGCGTAATGGCTATGTCGCTGGACTCCCACGTAGTCGACCGCGGTTCACATCCCGGACCCAGTGGCTTAAAACTTCCGCCAGGCGCGTGTGCGTGCATGCCCAAGATCCTGAGAGGAGAATGGCGGAGAAGGGATTGTGGCGTGACCATCCCCCCTGGGGGGGGTGATTTCTCGCTTTCTGTCTCTATGTCTCTGTCTGGTGAGCGCATGTACCCTATAGTGAAAAACCTCTCCAAAAAAAAAAAAAAAAAAACCTTCCCACTGAGTAGTAGTCCTTCAGTTAAAAAACCTTCCCACTCCTGTTCACCATGTCTGATGATTCCCAGGTGAAGGCATAGGTGGTACCAGCAATTATAGGGCTGGTAACAGTGACAGTCAATTTTTTTTCTTAAGATTTTCTTTTTTTCTTTTTTTTTTTTCTTTTTTAGGTTTTTGCTATAGTGTGCATGTGCTCACTAGAGAAAGACAGGGAGAAAAGTGAGAAATCAACCCCCCCCCCCCGCCCCAGGCGGATGACCATGCTGCAATCCTTTCTCTTCGATTATGCTCTTGGGATTTTGGATACATGTGCATATGTGGCTGGTGCGATCTTCAAGCCTGGGTCTGGTGTCAGCTGTGTGGGAGTCCAGGCATGTGTGAGTTAAGCGCCTTAACCACCACACTACCTGCTGGCTCCAGTTGTCACTTATTTTTGTGTCTTAGATACTGTACTCAGTATTTTACATGTATTACATGTATTTTCTCTTTTAATTTTCTCAACCACATCATGAAATCCTTATGTAGATACAGTTGCTATTTTAAATAACTTCCCCAAGCTAAGATCATCATACAAGCTCTGCTTGAGACCCACATGAGAGGGTTGTCTGTTCAAGTTCGGCGATCTCCCTGTGCTCGCCAGACATGCATGTGCCTGTGATCCAGACTGGCTGGGGCTAGGGTAGATCACAGTGTCGAGCCCCAGTTGGGGGTGCTGTATCTCTCAGTCTTTCTGTCTCTGATACTTATAGAATAAATAAATAAATAAACTTTTTTTTTTGGAAAAAAAAAAAGACTATCTCCCACTAAAGAACCTGAACTTTTATTTTTAGTTAGTGTTGGGTTGTTAGAAAAGTCATGACGTATTTTTTTTTCTGTTTTTCTATGCAAAAATGCATCATGACATTTCCAACAACTCAATATATTTGATTGTAGGTCTGGGGAAATGTAGAGTGGGAGAGCCAGTAATAAAATCAGAAGCAGGAATAGGCTTCATGATCCCTTGGTTCAGATCCTATGGATCTCATCCAGTTACTTTTTTGTACAGACTTCATTTTTAATCCCTTATGCTTAATTTTATTTATTTATTTATTTTAGTTTTGCAATAGGGTGTACACTGGAGAGAGACAGAGAGAAGGAAAATTAGAAATCACCTCCCAGAGGAGATGGCTATTTTCCAATCCCTTCTCTTCCATTCTCTAGGGATTTGGGGCATGCACACACACTCATCTGGTGTGATTTTCAAGCCGCTGGGTCAGGGACTTAAACCACAAAGTCAATCATATGGGATCTAGCCACCTCATTCACACTGCATTTTCAAAATTAGTGAAATTTGAACTAAGATGAAATTGAGTTTAGTTGGTCCATTTGACTATAAGGAATGCAAAAATAGATTACAGCATGGGAATCAAATAGTTCATGTACAAATAAAAAATGTTCTTTCCTGGGGTCAGCAGTTGGCATGGTGGTTAAGGCGCTGGTCTCCTACATGGCTGACTGTGGTTAGAATCCTGGATCTGGCATCTTGCTGTCTCACTACCCCCGCCCCCACTGTCTCTCTCTGGTGAGCATATGTACCCTATACCAAATTAAATAATAATAAAATTAAATAAATTATTACTATTATTATTATTTTTAGAGCACACTTACGCATGGTCCAGGCTGCCTAGGAGGCTGGTGGGGAAGACCATAACTTGGTTAGACCGAGAAAAAGAAAATAACTTATTTGAAATTTTATTTTATTTGCACAATTTGGAACTATGTGTTAATGTGTGCTAGGAGACTGCTTGAAGTTTAGGAAGAATATTTAAACTACCGTGTTTAGGAAGTACCTTCCAGCTATTCTTGTTTAATATTAAAGCACTCATTTATTTATGAACAATATATTATTACTGAAAGTTCATATTTGAGTCATCAATTTTCTTTCATTGTAAAACAAATTTGGAGATTCAGATGAACTGCTTTAATTAAAAAGAAAAAATTCTTTTTTATCCATGATAGAATATATGAGAGTAAGAAAGAAAGATGGAGGAGCACCCTCCACAGGGTCCAGTCACACTGTGATCACCTCATTTAGTCCTCCAGCCTATGAGATATTCTTAGACACTCACGTGCATTCCCACCATGCTTCAGGTTACCTGGGCTGGGATGCTAACTCGTCTTCCTGTGGGATCTGGCTTTTCTGGAGCAGTGCATTACAGCTGCACCACAGAGCCATCTCACTTGTAAATCCTGTGTCCTTTGCCAGCTATCCCATAACATGTTCCTTCTTTCATAAATCTGAAAGAATAAAGGAATGCAAGTCTTTGGCAATTTTCAAAATTCTTGGTGTGCATGCAAACCTGCCCAGAGTGTTTTTCAAGCTTTGGGGAACAGGCTTGACCATTTGGAATCCTATCCTCTCCACTGTTTTTATTTTGTGTGTGTGTGGATTTTTTTTTTAATTTTTAAATGAATTTATTTATTAACATTTAATCACATCTTGGGACCAGCAGTTAGCATGATGGCTAAATTGCTGGACTCCGATGTAGTCAACCTTGGTTCGAGTCCTAGACCCAGTGGCTTAAACTCACTCTGGGCGCGTGTGCATGCGTGCCCAAGATCCTGAGAGGAGAATGGAGGAGAAGGGATTGCAGCGTGGCCATCCCCCCTGGCGAGTGATTTCTTGCTTTCTGTCTCTCTGCCTCTCTCTGTCTTTCTGGCGAGCGCACACGCCCTATAGCAAAAAAATCACTCTCAAAAAAAACAAATAATAAAATAAAATAAAACAACATTTAATCACATCTTTACAGTGTACAACATTTTTTGGGACCAGCAGTTAGCATGATGGCTAAATTGCTGGACTCCGATGTAGTCAACCTTGGTTCGAGTCCTAGACCCAGTGGCTTAAACTCACGCCGGGCACGTGTGTGTGCGTGCCCAAGATCCCAAAAGCAGAATGGAGGAGAAGGGATTGCGGTGTGGCCATCCCCCTTGGGGGGGATGATTTCTCGCTTTCTGTCTCTCTGTCTCTCTCTCTCTTCCTGATAAGCACACGCACCCTATAGCAACAACCTCTCAAAAAAAAAAAAAAAAAGAAACTTTCTTTTTTCAGCACAAATGCCATGCGTGTTAGTCAAGCCAAAGATATTACTCTGTAACTTACCAGTGAATAGCTTCTCTTTTTTTTTTGATCAATTAAGCATACTTTTACTTGTTTTTTCCTTCCCCTTTGCCCTCTCTCCCTTCCACACTAAAGTTTTTTTTCACGTTTTATTGATTCATAAAATACCTTAAACTAAAAATATGGACAAATCTAGAATCTAGTGACAAGTGCACTGTAATCTTCTGAAACATTTTTTTTAATTGATTGATTTACATTAGTTCACTGAGCATTGTCACAGCATACAAAAGGTGATTTCTCATCCAGAATATACTGCATAGTGGCTTAATCATACATGTTATCATCAATAATTTTCCATTACTAGTTACACTATTTCTTACCCTCTGCCATTTCCCATCCTCCTCCCACACAGTCTCAGGTGTCTACAGTTGTTTTCCATTCTTTTCCCCCCACATTTTACTGATTCACAAAATTTTTTAAATAGATAATCTATTTTGTTTTTTCTTTCTTTTCTTTTCTCTTTTTTTTTTTTTTTTTTTTTTAGAGATTTTTGC
>NW_006159521.1:7631162-7648842 GCF_000334495.1 Tupaia belangeri chinensis | reverse complement strand
TCCTCTCAGGATCTTGGGCACGCACGCACACATGCCCGGTGTGAGTTTAAGCCACTGGGTCCAGGATTCGAACCACAGTCAACTATATAGAAGTCCAGCAACATAGCCATTACGCCAACTGCTGGTCCCAATAATCTAACTATTTTCAATAGCAAGTTCAGCTGGTATATATACAAATCTATGAATACATGTCTGACTTTAGGCGTCAAACTCTGAGTAGAATGAATATACTATAAGGTAGCACCTAGGTGATGCTATGTAACTTACTATGGTCATTAAATAGGCATTTTTAAATATGCTTTTTAATTTCAAGAAAAGCACTTTTAGCTTTAATAAATCAAAGAAATGCTAAGGAACTTTGCTCAAAACTTAAAGCCAGGAAACAGGTTAGGATTTTGTTCCAATAGTAGGTACGTGAACCTATCAGCAGTTCAAGACAGGACAAAAATCCTTAAAACCAGAAAACAAAGCCTAGAAGAAAATCAGCAATGTTTTAGTCAAAAGTCATAAAATTCTATTGCAGCAGTTCAGTCTCATGTAATCTATCTTCTGTTGTGGTCCAATTTTCCTGATAATATTCTGGGATATAATATTCAACTCTAGACTTGTCCCTATGATTAAGTTGGCCGTTTTCTTAGTTTTTAAACTATTTCTGTGTGTCTGTATTTAATTTTTCTGCTATAGCACTCCCTTGAGAACTTCTTGGAGATCTGGTCTGGTGCTGGTAAATTCTTTCAGGTTTTGTTTATCTGAGAATGTTCTTGAGAGGTATGTTGTTATCCTGATGGGATATCCTTTATAGGTAACTTGATGTTTTTCTCTTATCAATCTTAGTATCTTCTCTTTGCCTGTGGTTTTGGTCAATCTGGCTATAATGTGTCTCGGAGAAGATCTTGTGTTGATTTTATTTGGGGTCCTTTGTATTTCTTGGGACTGGATCTTTGAATACCTCTCTAGGTTTGGAAAGTTTGCTTGCTGGATTTCATGGAATAGATTATCAATGCCATTATGAGTCTGCTCGCCTTCTAGGATACCAATTATCCATGTTTGAATGTTTAATGGTATCTAGTATTTCTCGTATATTATTCTCATTTTTGGGGGGCAAATTTTTCAGTCTTTGTGGTGGATTTTTCTAGGCCAGCGATTTTATCTTCTACACCTGAGATTCAATTTTCTATATGATCTAGTCTGCTTTTAATACTTTCAAGGGAGATTTTGACTTCCTGTATGACAGCCTTCATCTCTAACAGGTCTATTTGATTCTTTTTACAGTTTGTATTTCCTCTTTTAGATCTTGTGAGAGTTTCTTCACCTCCTGGAACTCATCAGCTCCTTTCTCCTTTCTCTTCTGCAGTTCATTGTCTCTCTTCTCCTCCATCTCTTTTAGCTTTGTCATTACAAATATTCTAAATTCTTTATCAGACATTTCCATGATTTCCATTGAACTGTCTGTGGATGAAGAGGAGTTATTCTTTTCTCTTGGAGGAGAGGTATTTTCTTGCTTCCCCATATTTCTTGTGGCCCTGTGGTGATTTCTAGTCATGATGGATGGTGTGTTTCTTCCTAATTCTTGAAGTTCAGTCTGAGCATTCAGAGGCATGCAGGAGGAGGTGATCTGCAATCTCTCTTCCATTCTGTTTTCACTCTTTATGCTTCAGATCGAGTGAGAATAGAGGAATATTCTGACCCTAATCATATTCAGATGTTTGGATCCTGTTCACTTGGACCTGTCTAGACACTTAGTGCATAGAAGCTGAGCAGCCAATGAATAAAGATAAAGAAAGGAAAAGAATTAGAGAAGAGGAAAGAAGAAGAAAACATAAATTTAAAAAGGAGACAAAAATGATAAAAAAGACTTTAGATTTTAGGTTTTGTTTTGTTTTGTTTTTTGAGAAGTTTTTGCTATAGGGGCGCGTGCGCTTGCCAGACAGACAGAGACAGAGAGACAGAAAGCGAGAAATCATCCCCCAGGGGTGATGGCCACACCGCAATCCCTTCTCCTCCATTCTCCTCTCGGGATCCTGGCCACACATGCACACACGCCCAGCGTGAGTCCAAACCACCAGGTCCAGGACTCAAACTGTGGTTGACTACGCAGGAGTCCAGCGACATAGCCATTACGCTAACTGCTGTTCCCTTGTGCCTTTCCTAAATGGAATGGAGAAAGGCACCAATTAGCACAATAAAGGAGGAGCTTGAAAGACCAGAGAATACTTTACCTTGAAAAAAAATAATTAAAAGTCTCGGAGACACAGAGAGACAGAGAGACAGAGGTATCCCTTCCCACTAGAAATGAATCTAGAGGGAGACGTCTCAGCAGAAAATCTTCATTTTTAGTCAAGGAAAGCAGTATTTAACAGCTCAAGTTCAGTATCCATCTCAGGATCCCTATCCACTGTTTTATGGGTCCAGCTCACCTTTTGGCTTTCACTGAGTCATAAACCTACCAGATCACTAAATTTAAACTTAACTTATTGATTAAAACAAAAAATTGTGGCATACCACTATCACATTTGATTACATAAACACCTAGAGCCACCTTCTTTTAAAAAAATGTTTTAAAGAATTATTTATTTAATTTTATTTATTTTTATTATTTTAAATCTGACCAGAGGGAGAAAGAAACAAAGTGGGAAAGCAAGCCACCAGATCCGGTACTTGAACTGTGGTCAGCCATGTGGGAGTCTAGCTCCTCAACCACCATGTCATTTGCCGGCCCCAGAGCACTTTCTTTTTTTATTTTTTTAATTTTTTTTTTTAGAAGTTTTTGCTATAGCGTGCGTGCACTTGCCAGCCAGACAGAGAGAGACAGAGAGACAGAAAGCGAGAAAACACTCAGGGGATGGCCATGCCGCAATCCCTTCTCCTCCATTCTCCTCTCGGGATCTTGGGCACGCATGCACACGTGCCCAGCGTGAGTTTTAAGCCACCGGGTCCGGGATGCAAACCATGGTTGACTACGTGGGAGTCCAGCAACATAGCCATTATGCTAACTGCTGGTCCCCAGAGCACTTTCTTCAACACTTGTGGGAATTGTTGGGAAATTGTCGATTTAATAATTTCCTTGATTGAATAGAAGATAGTTCCTGAAGAATTTTAAATTATGTTGCCATTTTCCTATTATTGATACAATAATTACTTAGCGTCCCCATCCTATAGTATTTCTTTTTCTCCTATTCTGTGAATATACCATGGAGTCTACTTGTGAATAAGCCATTAAATTATTTACAGTCATCGAGTGTAATATGTGGATAACTCTGACAACTCATTTGGAAAGTTTTTAGCAGAATTTATTGTAATGTATTTACTAGGGGTTTCAGCTTAAATATGACCATAATGTATGTCTTTTTAACCTTTTTTGTTGTGAACTATAACACATATAGAAAAGTACATAAAACAGGGATGTCCACTTTAACAAGTTATTATAAAGCAGATATCAGTGGAACTTCCATAGCAGGGCCAGCAGGTGGCATGGTCATTAAGGCAGCTGGATTCCCACATAGCTGACCATGGTTCGATCCCAGACCTGGCAGCTTGCTTTCTCACTTTCCTTCTTTCTCGTCTCTCTTTGGTCAACTTCAAAAAAATAAAAAATAAAATAATGATGATGAATAAGATTAAATAAAAAAATAATTCTTGGAGCCAGCAGGTGGCATGGTGGTTAAGGGTGCTGGACTCCCACAAGGCCCACTGTGGTTCGAGTCCCGAACATGGTAGTTTGGTTTCTCACTTTCTCTCTCTCTCTCTCTCTTGCTCATGCTCTCACTCTCTCTTGCCCTGTCTGGTCAAATAGATAAATAGAATTAAATAATTCTTTTTAAAAACTCTTTATTAAAAGGGGGTGCCAGCAGGTGGTATGATGGTTGAGGGCACTGGATTCCCACATGGCCAACCGTGGTTCAGTTCCCGGGCATGATGACTTGCTTTCTCCTTTTCCCTTTCTCTCCATCTCTCTCTGGTCAAATTAAAAAATAATAACAAATAAATTTAAATAAATAAATAACTTTTAAAAAAGAAAGAAAGAAAAAGAAACTGCATCAGTGGCAGCCCAAAATCCACTAAGCCCCTCTATGATTGTAAAGCCTTCTCGTAGTCCTAAGGATAGCCATAATCCTGATTTTTACAGTATTTATTTTCTTACTTTTCATTATAGTTTTATCACTTATGTTTGTAACTCTAAACGTATGGTTTAATTTTTATCTGTTTTTGAACTTTATGTTATAAATAAGAGTTACACAGTATGACTAATACCTTAGTATTGTCTTCATTGTACCCATTCAACAATAAAGAATGATCAAGATATTGGTAGAAGGATGGGAGAGAGGCAATCAAAGGAAAAAAGGAAAGAAAAAAATATTTTTGGCTTTTGCCATAGGGTGTGTATGCTTTCCAGGGAGACAGACAGTGAGAAGAAAGATAAGAAATCACCCCTGGGATGATGGCCCCCACAATCCCTTCTTTTTCATTTTTTGGACTCCTATGCACACGCACACCTGGTGTGAGTTTCAGGCCACCGGATCCAGGACTTGAACTGCAGTTGGCCATGTGGGAGTCCAGTGCCTTAACCACTACTCCACCTGCTGGCCCCAGAAGCAAAGCATTTGAGAGAGATAAAAATAGAAAATTATCCGTTGATGATAATGTGTATAGTAATATCTTTGGCTAGACTAATATCCAGTGTATTCCTGCTAGAAAAAATTTTGTATGCTATGAAGATGTACAGTAATTGAATTTTTACAAAGCAAGAAAATGAAAGAAGAAGGAAAAAAAAAAAGAATGGTCAAGTTAGGCTGAAGTGATGGGATACTGATCTGTGTTCAAGCCTGTCTTCAGTCAGATTGCGCCATTGGGATCTGTCACACGTTTGGTGCCTCTTTCTGCCTTTTAACTGCATTTTCTGCCACGCAGGGAACGGTTACAGGTCTCCGATGACAGTTATGGTGGGTGGTGAAAGGCATAGCACTTGACTTTGAGAAGAGATCTCAGTGTCTCTATAAAATATCATCTTGTAAATTTTATGGTAATTGGATTGACTTTGTTATATTTTATAAAGATTAACTCTAGACTCGAATATATGTGAATGTTAATGTATACATATAGTAGATACATATGTACACATTGATTATGTAAAAAGTAATCTAGTCGCCTAGCATGTGATTTGATTTTATAGAAATAATCCCTTTTTTTCTTTTAGGTGAAACTTCCGCCGATGATGGAAATCATAACTGCTGAGCAGCTGATGGAATATTTAGGTCAGTGTTTAAAAATAGGTGATTTTGTATCTCTTTCAAAATAAAACAAAGTTTTCAGAGCTAATTGATTACCCAGTCTCACCTTTTTGAAGTGATGTTATATAATCTATTTTTAAATTACAGTTTAAAATCTGTTACTTAAAAATTTTTATCAGTATGTTGCTATTGTTGGATATTATAACCTTCTTTCTGACCAGCGTTAAAATTCTGTAAAAGGGGGCCCATAGGTGTCTTGGTTAAGGTTACTGGACTCCCACATGGCTGACCATGGTTTGTAGTCCTGGACCTGGCAACTTGCTTTCTCTCTTCCTCTCTCTCTCTTTCTCTCTCTTTCACTCTGTCCCTCTCTGGTCAAATTATAATAAACAAGCAAACAAACAAATAAGTAAATAAAGTTATATAAAATAATTCTTTAAAAAATATTCTGTAATCAAGGGACACCCTCATAGCCTAGTGGTTAAGAGAGCCAGATTCCATGTAGAAGGCAATGTGGTATGAGTGCTGGGTAGTTTCTCAAGCCACTGGGGATGTGCACATGCCTGCCCAAAGTCCAATAGGATGGAAAGGTGGAGGAGAAAGGGTTGCAGCCTGACTACGTCTCAGTGGAGGGGGTGCTTTCTTTCTCTACCTGGAATTAAAGGTGAAGGAGGTGATTTAAAGCATTGTATGATTCATGGACCTGTGCCAGTCTACGTGATGTTAGGCAGGAGATGGGAACTTCTACCAGGTTCATTAGCAGGCACACTGTTTAGTTCATCTGAATTTTTCCTCTCTCCCTCTCTCTCTCTCTCTCTCTCCCTGTCTCTCTCTCTCTCTCTTTCAGGTTTTTGCCATAGGCCGAATGTACTTACCAGAGACAGAGAGAAGGAAAGTGAAAAATCATCCCCCCCACAATCCCTTCTCCTTCATTCTTCTCTCAGGATTTTGGGTATGCACTCACATGTGCCCAATAGGTTTCTAAGCCTCCAGGTCTGGGAGCCAAACCGTGGTTACCTATGTGTGAGTCCAGTGCCTTGCTACCATGCCACCTGCTGGCTCCGGAAATTCTTTCTTTTTACAGCAAAATTTTCTTGATAAAGAATGTACTGGGAGGGGCTGGCAGGTGGCGTGGTGGTTAAAGGCACTGGATTCCCACATGGCCAACTGCAGTTCGAGTCCCAGACCTGGTGGCTTGCTTTCTTGCTTTCTCTTTCTCTGTCTCTCTCTAGTCAAATTTAAAAATAATAACAAATGGAATTAAATAAATAAATATTTTTTTTAAAAAAAGAATTTACTGTGGAGCCAGAAGGTGGCATAGTGGTTGAGATGCTAAACTGCTACATGGTCAGCCACGGTTCAACTCCTAGACCCAGCTCGCATTCTCACTTTTTCTCTCTCTTTTTGTATTGCTCTAGTGAGCACATGTGCCCTATAGCAATGTGAATAATGATAAATAAAATGAAATAATTATTTAAAAATAAAGAATTATTGAATTACATTCATTCTTTGTAGGGCACACATTCTTGCCAAAGAGAGACAGAAAGAACAAGGAAGAGGGAAAATGAGAAAGCATCCCTCACAGGATACGACCACCACTGTAGTCCCTTCTCCTCCACACCTCTAGAGATTTGGGGCATGTTTGCGCAAGCAACCAGCTTGTTTTTTTAGGCTACTGGATCCAAACTAAAACTGCACAATCAGTCATGTGGAATCCTGCTACCTTAACCACCATGTCACCACCACCAGTTGACCCCTTGAATTACATTCTTAAACAAGCTTCTTAGTTCAAAACAGACTAGTAATACAGTTTGTGGATCAGCTACAAAGAATCAACTTGTTTAGAAGGCAGGCAGTTGTACAACACACTCACCTTTTACAATTGGGTAAATAATTTATGCTATTACAAAATAGGAATCCATATTCTTACTTTCTTCTTTTCGAATTTTTTGCCATAGAGTGTGTATGTTCACTGGAGGGAGACAGAGACACATGGTGAAAGATAAAGTGAAAAATCGTCAGCTAGGGGGCTGGCCATGCCACAATCCCTTCTCCTCCATTCTTCTCTGGGATTTTGGGCATGCATACATGTGTGCCTGGTGTGAGTTTCAAGTTGCCAAGTCCAGGACTTGAGTCGTGTTTGGCCATGTGGGAATCCAGTGCCTTAACCATTAAGCCATCTGCTTGCCCCTTTATTCTTAATTTTTTTATGTAATAACATTTTTCTTTAAAAAAATCCAGGTGGCATGGTGGTTAAGGGAGTTGGACTCCCAAATGGAGGATTGTGGTTCAAGTCCCAGACCTGGCATTTGCTTTCTTTCTCTCTCTCTCTCTCTCTCTCACTCTGTCCCTCTTTGATAAAATTTAAACTAACAAACAAATCAAATTAAATAAAAGAATTCTTTAAAAAAATCTTGTCACAGGACCAGCAGATGGCATAGCAGTTATATCGCTGGGCTCCCACATGGCTGACTATGGTTCAAGACCCAGTCCCAGTGACTTCAAACTCATACCAAGCATGTGTGTGTGTGTGCCCAATATCTTGGGAGGAGAATGGAGAAGGAATTGCGGCGTGGCCACCCCTTCTTGGGGATGATTTCTCACTTTCCCTCTCACTGTCTCTGTCTCTTTATCTTTCTGGCGAACGCATATGCCCTAAGACAAAAAACCTTCTACCAAAAAAAAAAATTCTTGTCAGATGATTGCTTTGTCTCTGCCATTTCATAAACCTTAGAGGGGTAAGAGCAGAAGCAAAGAGACCAGTTAGGAAGCTATTAACAACTAGTAAAAGTTAGTGCTGGCTCCACAAGATCAGAGAAGTGGGGCTTGTAAGAAGTGGACAGATACAGAGTTGACAGCATTTGCTGATCAGCTGGATGTGGGGTGACAGCGGAGTCGATGGTAATCCTTTGATTTTTGGTTTAAACTGGAAGGGTGAAGAGTCCCTCAACAGAAATAGGGCAAAATGGAAAGAGCAGGCTTAGGGAGGAACATCAGGATTTTGGTATTGAAGTGTTTATTGATATCCAAATAAAGATATCAGAAAGGAACTTGCTACTGACTGGGCAACCAAGCTGGACACATGCAGATAACTTTTAAAAGCTGGACTGCAAATGGATGTAAGAAGTGGGTGAGAGGGACCAGCAGTTAGCGTAATGGCTATGTCGCTGGACTTCCATGTAGTGCCCGGCATGAGACCCGGACCCAGTGGCTTAAAACTCATGCCGGGCACATGTGCGTGCTTGCCAGACAGACAGAGACAGAGAGATCCCGAGAGGAGAATGGAGGAGAAGGGATTGTGGCGTGGCCATTGATTTCTTGCTTTCTATCTCTCTGTCTCTGTTTTTCTGGTGAGTGCACACACCCTATAGCAAAAAAAAAAAAAAATTCAGGGTTTTTTACATTTACTGTGAATATTTTCTTGACCCACCACATCATGATTTATCCTTCCCATGTTCTGGAAAAGAGAAAATGTGCTACTCTTGTTTGTTAAATGTTTATTAATGTAAGGTAAGGTATAGTATTCTCTATGTTGTTTGATTTTTTTCTGACTATTTTCTATATCAGTTGATGACAGGAGGTGCTAGATATTTCAACTATGAGGTTATGATTGTATATTTACCCCTTTAGTTCTGTTTTTCCTTCAAATATTTTGAAGTTCTGTTATTAGGTGCATATACATTTGTGATTTTTATATCTTTTCAATGTTTTGTCTCTTTTTATAATGGGGGTTTTTTTTCATCTCTGGTAATATTCTTTAAAGTATTTTTTAGTATTAATATACTTATGCTGATTTTTTTCCACTCACCATTTTCATATTTACTCATAAATTATTGGTTTATATCTTAAAGCACATTTATAGAAAACTTATAGTTGAATTTTACTAT
Organism: Tupaia belangeri chinensis; assembly: GCF_000334495.1. Taxonomy (NCBI): domain Eukaryota; kingdom Metazoa; phylum Chordata; class Mammalia; order Scandentia; family Tupaiidae; genus Tupaia; species Tupaia belangeri. The sequence continues at coordinate 7,639,727 of NW_006159521.1, read as the reverse complement.
TTCATACAGTCTGATAATCTGATGGGTTTTTTTTGCTTTTTTTCTAAGAATTATTTTCTTTCATTCTCTCTCTCTCCCTCTCTCTTTCTTTCTTTCTCTTACTTTTTAAATTTGACCAGAGAGAGAGAGAGAAAGGGGAAGTGAGAAAGGAAGCTGCCAGGTCTGGGATTTGAGCCATTGTCTGCCATATGGGAGTTCAGTGTCTTAACCACCATGCCCCAATCTCTGATTTTTTAAATAAAAATTCTATTATTTTACATACAGTTTAATCCATTTACTTAGTTATATTTAAGTCTACTATTGGCTATTTTAAAATTTTTCTTCAGTTTTTTGTTTATTTTGCTTTTTTTTAGATTTTTTTTTTTTTTTTTTTTTTTTTTTTTTGGGGTCAGAGGGCATGTGTGTGTTGTATGTGCGTGCACGCATGAGATAAAATACCCCCTCCCCATGCAATAGAGAGAGAGAGAGAATCCCTTCTCTTTCATTTTTCCATACCATCTGGGTTTTAGGCATCCAAGTACATGTGCCTGGTGTGTTTTTCAAGCTGCTGGCTGGCCTTGTAGGATCTACTCCTTTAAGCATTAGGGTATGGGCTGGTCCAAATTCGACATCTTTATATACCTGATATAAGTAGAATCATAGTTTTTTTGTTCTGTGACTGGCTTATTTCTCTTAGCATAATATCCTCTAGATTAATTCATGTCATAGCATGTATTAGAATTTCTACTCTTTATGACTGAATAATATTTCATTATATGTACACATATACCACATTTTCATCCATCAATGAATATGTAGGTTGCTTCCACATCTTGGTTATTGCATAATGCTACAGTGAACATGGAAGTGCAGGTATCTTTTTGGGATCCCAATTTCAACTTTTTTTCCTTTAATTTGCTACAGGGTACATACACTTGCCTGAGAGAGAGAGAAAAAAAGAGAGAGAGAGGAAGGGAGGGAGGAGGGAGGGAGGGAGAGATAAAGCACCCACCAATGGAGGATGGTCACTCTGCAATCCCTTCTCTTCCACCTTTCCTTCCTTTTGGGATTTTGGGCACATATGAACATATGCTTGGCTTGTTTCTCAAGCTACCAGGTCTGGGACTTGAACCTCGCTGTTGGCCATGTGAGATCCAGCCACCTTAACAACCATGCTACCAGCTGGCCCTCAGTTCTTTTTGATAAATACCCAGAAATGAGATTGCTGAGTCACGTGTATCATTTTTAAAAATAAAGGTTTGTAATATGGGACTTGTGCATCACTCCATGTAATAATGCATGGCATACAGAGTGGGTCTTCTGTCTGGCATCATTGGGCAGCCTCTCTTGGGAGCAGCTGTCCACATAGTTCATGTACGTTCACTGTGTTTCACTATAGGTAGTTTATACTTCTTGCTTTACTAATACCTTTCAATTTTTTTATCATAACTTCAGTAACTTTGGGAATTGTTTTTGGGAGAAATCAACATTCTCCTTGCCCCTCCCCCCAAAACAAAACAAAACAAAATTTACTCACTGGTCACTCACAGCAGCTGTGTCATTGAGGAAGTGTTGACACGGCTTTTAGTTTTTAAATGACTGGTGGTGGTTAAAGGCACTGGATTCCCACATGGCCAACTGCAGTTCGAGTCCCAGACCTGGTGGCTTGCTTTCTTGCTTTCTCTTTCTCTGTCTCTCTCTAGTCAAATTTAAAAATAATAACAAATGGAATTAAATAAATAAATATTTTTTTTAAAAAAAGAATTTACTGTGGAGCCAGAAGGTGGCATAGTGGTTGAGATGCTAAACTGCTACATGGTCAGCCACGGTTCAACTCCTAGACCCAGCTCGCATTCTCACTTTTTCTCTCTCTTTTTGTATTGCTCTAGTGAGCACATGTGCCCTATAGCAATGTGAATAATGATAAATAAAATGAAATAATTATTTAAAAATAAAGAATTATTGAATTACATTCATTCTTTGTAGGGCACACATTCTTGCCAAAGAGAGACAGAAAGAACAAGGAAGAGGGAAAATGAGAAAGCATCCCTCACAGGATACGACCACCACTGTAGTCCCTTCTCCTCCACACCTCTAGAGATTTGGGGCATGTTTGCGCAAGCAACCAGCTTGTTTTTTTAGGCTACTGGATCCAAACTAAAACTGCACAATCAGTCATGTGGAATCCTGCTACCTTAACCACCATGTCACCACCACCAGTTGACCCCTTGAATTACATTCTTAAACAAGCTTCTTAGTTCAAAACAGACTAGTAATACAGTTTGTGGATCAGCTACAAAGAATCAACTTGTTTAGAAGGCAGGCAGTTGTACAACACACTCACCTTTTACAATTGGGTAAATAATTTATGCTATTACAAAATAGGAATCCATATTCTTACTTTCTTCTTTTCGAATTTTTTGCCATAGAGTGTGTATGTTCACTGGAGGGAGACAGAGACACATGGTGAAAGATAAAGTGAAAAATCGTCAGCTAGGGGGCTGGCCATGCCACAATCCCTTCTCCTCCATTCTTCTCTGGGATTTTGGGCATGCATACATGTGTGCCTGGTGTGAGTTTCAAGTTGCCAAGTCCAGGACTTGAGTCGTGTTTGGCCATGTGGGAATCCAGTGCCTTAACCATTAAGCCATCTGCTTGCCCCTTTATTCTTAATTTTTTTATGTAATAACATTTTTCTTTAAAAAAATCCAGGTGGCATGGTGGTTAAGGGAGTTGGACTCCCAAATGGAGGATTGTGGTTCAAGTCCCAGACCTGGCATTTGCTTTCTTTCTCTCTCTCTCTCTCTCTCTCACTCTGTCCCTCTTTGATAAAATTTAAACTAACAAACAAATCAAATTAAATAAAAGAATTCTTTAAAAAAATCTTGTCACAGGACCAGCAGATGGCATAGCAGTTATATCGCTGGGCTCCCACATGGCTGACTATGGTTCAAGACCCAGTCCCAGTGACTTCAAACTCATACCAAGCATGTGTGTGTGTGTGCCCAATATCTTGGGAGGAGAATGGAGAAGGAATTGCGGCGTGGCCACCCCTTCTTGGGGATGATTTCTCACTTTCCCTCTCACTGTCTCTGTCTCTTTATCTTTCTGGCGAACGCATATGCCCTAAGACAAAAAACCTTCTACCAAAAAAAAAAATTCTTGTCAGATGATTGCTTTGTCTCTGCCATTTCATAAACCTTAGAGGGGTAAGAGCAGAAGCAAAGAGACCAGTTAGGAAGCTATTAACAACTAGTAAAAGTTAGTGCTGGCTCCACAAGATCAGAGAAGTGGGGCTTGTAAGAAGTGGACAGATACAGAGTTGACAGCATTTGCTGATCAGCTGGATGTGGGGTGACAGCGGAGTCGATGGTAATCCTTTGATTTTTGGTTTAAACTGGAAGGGTGAAGAGTCCCTCAACAGAAATAGGGCAAAATGGAAAGAGCAGGCTTAGGGAGGAACATCAGGATTTTGGTATTGAAGTGTTTATTGATATCCAAATAAAGATATCAGAAAGGAACTTGCTACTGACTGGGCAACCAAGCTGGACACATGCAGATAACTTTTAAAAGCTGGACTGCAAATGGATGTAAGAAGTGGGTGAGAGGGACCAGCAGTTAGCGTAATGGCTATGTCGCTGGACTTCCATGTAGTGCCCGGCATGAGACCCGGACCCAGTGGCTTAAAACTCATGCCGGGCACATGTGCGTGCGTGCCCAAGATCCCGAGAGGAGAATGGAGGAGAAGGGATTGCGGTGTGGCCATCCCCCCTGGGGGGGTGATTTCTCGCTTTCTGTCTCTCTGTCTCTCACTGTCTGTTTGGGGTGAAGGGGCCCCCTCGATAAACCAAAAACCCCCCCAAAAAAAAAAAAAAAAAAGTGGGTGAGAAGTAAAAGGCTTAATGGAGAATATGTGACTCGTATTGGGTTTTGAACTATAGTTACAATCTTCACCAATGTAAAGAAGTAGGAAGGCTGTTACAAGTCTAAATGAAAAAAAAAATTTTTTTTTTAGGTTTTTGTCATAGGGTGCATGCATTCATTCACCAGAGAAACGGAGAGACAGTGAGAGGAAAAGTGAGAATTCAACTCACAGGGTGGATGACCACGTCATAATCACTTTTCCATTCTCCTGGGATTTTGGGCATCCATGCACACATGCCTGGTGTGAATTTCAAGATGCCACATCCAGAACTCAAATCGTAGGAGGCCATGTGGGAGTCCAGTGCCTTAACCACCATGCCACCTGCTAGCCCCATGAGAAATATTTTAAGCTCACTCTGGAGTTGGGAATATGTAGGACTTATTTGGAGGCATCTCAGTTTGGCTGTAGTTTATAAATCTGCATGTTGTATAGTTATAGGAATGGAGACTGGATTAGGTGGGTTGTGGCTAGCAAATCCTGGGAGACTGGCCAGGAGTTTGGATTACTGTTTTACCACAGCAGGCTCCTTAATCTGTTTTAGCTTCTTTTTTTTTTTTATCCTAATATTTTAGTTTTATTAAATAGGGTAGTAATATATTAAATGTAGGTTTTAAGATTTTCTGGTTGAAACAAACTGGGGTACTAGCAAATAGCATGATGGTTAAAGGCACTGGATTCCCATACAGCCAACCACAGTTCGAGTCTCAGACCTGGAGGCTTGAGAATCATGCCAGCCACGTGTGAATGCATGCCCAAAATCCCAGGAGGAGTATGGAAGAGAAGGGATTACAGCATGGCTATCCTCCCAGGGGGTGATTCCTCACTCTTTCTCACTGTCTCTCTGTTTCTCTGCAGCAAGCACACCACCACCTATGTTTAAAAAAAAACTAAAGAAAAAAATAAACCAATTGGGAAACAGTACCAGTCTAGGTAGGTGTTTACTCAATAGATAGTTGATTAACAGTACCAGTCTAGGTGTAGGTGTTTACTCAACAGATAGTTGAGTACCTAATATATAAATTTCCATGATGAGGACAGTTTCCCAACCACCTCTTCCATATCCATCCATTCTTTGCCTCACTTTATGACCAGATAATGGCCATAGATCACACTGTCCACTAAAATAGTCCCTAGACACATATGGGTATAGTGTTCAGATTAAGATGTCCTGTAAACAGGGCACCAGCAGGTGGCGTAGTGGTTAAGGCGCTGGACATTCCCACATGGTCAACCATGGTTCAAGTTCTGGACCTGGTGGCTTGCTTTCTCACTTTCTCTCTCCCTCTCTCTCTTTCTCTGTCTCTCTCTGGTTAAATTAAAATGAACAAATGAATAAATAAAGTTAAATAAATAATTCTTTTAAAAAAAAAGATGTTCTGTAAATATAAAATGCATACTGGGTTTCAAAGATTTAATTTTTTTTAGTATTATTTATTTACTTATTCTTCTTTAATTTGACCAAGGAGAGAGAGAGAAAAAGAATGAGAGAAAGTGAGCTACTAGGTCCAGAACTTGAATTGAATTCAGCCAGCTGGGAGTCCAGCGCCTTAATGACCACACCACCTGACAGCCCCAAGATTTATTTTAAAAAGAAAAAAAAAAAGTCAGTAATTTAAAAATAGTGGTTTTCAAAATGTTAATATTTTTAATATGTTGGACTAAATAAATGTACTATTAAAATTATTTTCATGCATTTTACCTTTTTAATGTGGCTACCAGAAAGTTTTAAATGAGCGTGGGCTCACAATTATGGCTTGCATTGTGTTTCTCTTGGACAGTGTTACTGTGAACTATGCTGCCATTGTATAACTGATCTTCATTCTGGCTCCACTTTTTATGTTATCACAAGTTGGTGCCATTTACCTAACCTCCTCTACTGGTTGTTACTGCCACTCTACATACTTCTGTCTACATGACCCTCTGAGATAAAATTAGATCTCCTTTTTTTGAAGAATTATTTGCTTCATTTTATTTAGCATTATTACTATTATTTTTCAGTTTGATGTAGGGCATTCACACTCACCAGAGAAAGAAAGTGAGAATACAAGCTGCCAGGTCTAGAACTCAGACAGCAGTCAGTCATGTGAAAGTCTAGCGCCCTAACCACCATGCCACTTGCTGGCACCTGGATCTTTTATTATTATTATTATTATTATTATTATTATTTTAAAATTTTACTTTATTGTTTTGAGAGATTTTTGCTATAGGGAGAGACAGAGAGAGAGAGACAAAGAGACAGAAAGCAAGAAAATCCCCCCTCTCCCCCAGGGACGGCCACATCGTAATCCCTTCTCCACTCTCCTCTTGGGATTTTGGGCAAATGCATCTGGTGTGAGTTTCAAGCCTCTGGGTCCAGGATTTGAACCATGGTTGGGTGTGTGGAAGTCCGGGGACATAACCATTATGCCATTTTTTGGTCCCTCCTTTTTAAACAGTGTCTGGCCATGTTATGATCCTTCTGCTTTTACACAGAGGCTACATGAGCATGCCACTGTGCCCGGCTCTTTTAGATGGTGTTTCCCTATGTTACCCAGACCAGCCTCAGTTTGGGGATGGTCATGCCTTGACCTCCCAAGTTACTGGGATTACAGGCACATGCCACTGTTGCCAGGCCTTTTAAGGTGGACTGGGAATTGAACCCAAGCCTTCCATGTGGTCCCAGCCTGCAGAACACAGTGTCTTAATAGTATGTGCCAGCACAACTGGGCCCAAAATGAGTTCTTTTGTCAATAGTTCTCATAAAGGAAAAACACAGTTACGGTAGCAGAGAGCCCTAAGTACAGCAGTACTAATAATACAAAAGGTTGCTGGTGGTACAGAAAAAGGAGCATTTCACTTTGCATGCCTCTTCATTTTACAGAGCTCAGAGGTTAAATGATGTGCCCATCGAGGCACCTTCTTATGTGATTTAAAGCATGCTAAAAAGCTCATATACTCAAAAGCATATCCCTATTCCTCCTCCACTATCCAAAAGTATTTTTTGATACAGTATTTGAAATCTTACTACTTGTCTTCTTCTTTTTCATTTCTTTTTTTTAATCCAGTAAATATTCACTGATCATATATTGAGAGCAAATTATTTGGAGGTGTCAACAATGCAGTCAATACTGTGAAATTGGCAACATGGTATTTTTCTTGGAAAGGATCATACAAGAAGTATGAGGTGACTTTAGAAAGTTTGTGGGAAAATGGGAATAAAGTATGAGTTTATTTTGGTGCAAAATCTTTTGAAATCCATGCATAGTTTTTTTTTTTTAAATATACATTTCCATGATACTGCATAATCAACACATCTTGGTATATATTAAATTTACTTAATTAAGTCTTAACAAAGCCCTGAGGCTAAATAGTTTAATAGGGGAAAAGGAAAAGTTAATGAAAAAAAAATCTAGATCTGGGGTAGTAAAAGAGGTTTGGGAGGGAACCAGCAGTTAGCATAATGGCTGTCACTTGATTCCCACGTAGTCGACTGTGGTTCACGTCCCGGACCCGGTGGCTTAGAACTCACGCTGGGCACGTGTGCATGCGTGCCCAAGATCCCGAGAGGAGAATGGAGGAGAAGGGATTGCGGCGTGACCATCCCCCCTGGGGGGTGATTTCTTGCTTTCTGTCTCTCTGTCTCTCTGTGTCTGGCGAGCGCATGCGCCCTACAGTGAAAGAGCACTGTCCATATTGCGAAAACCTTTAAAAAAAAAAAAAAAAAAAAAGAGGTTTGGGAGTCACGGATAAGGTTACTCAGTTACTAAGGACAGCATGAAAGTAGGGTGTGCCTGGCCGACTCAATGGCCTAGCAGTAGTATGCTGCTCAAAGAAAGCCAGCTTCCCACATTGTAGCAGTAGTTCGATCTCTGGCTCAGTCAGCCTGAGATATGCCAGACATTCACGCACACAAATGCCCAAGATTCAGTTGGCTAGAGAAGTAAAGGAAGGGGATCATGGCATGACCAGACATGTGGTTGTGTTCATATCTTTCTCATTCTCTCTCTCACATGTGAGTGTCACACTATCATGAATAAAGAAAAAAATTATGTAAGTAGTATGATCCTGAGAGGTGGGGGAAAAGTAAGGCCAGCAGGTGCAGTGGTGGTCAAGGCACTGGACCCCTCATGGTTGACTGTGTTGGAGTCCCAGACCTGGCAACTTGAAACTCATGCCAGGAGCATGTGCATGCGTGTCCAACATTCCAGGAGGAGAATGAAGGAGAAAGGGTTGTGACGTGGCCATCCTCCCTGGGGGGTAATTTCTCACTTTCTGTGTCTCTGGTTTTTTAGGCAAGTGTAAGTACCCTATAGCCAAAGAAAGAAAGAAAGAAAAAAAAAAACTCTCAAAAAAAAAAAGTGATGAGGAAGGAGATTCTGAAGATTCTGCCTCACTAAAAGTAAACTTTTATTTAGGGCCAGTCCTACCAGAACAAACTTTAAGTTTCTAAGTTACTCGTATTTTCTTTTGAGATTATTCCACTTATTTGGAGAAACCAGAGATAATTTTGAGTTAATAAGCAAACACTAGTGGAAGAATTATAAGAGAAATTTTTAATTGTTTTTCTAACACCTTGTTGAGGTACCTCACAGGAATGGGAATTTTGATTGGCAATTATTAGAAGAGAAGAAGTGAGTTTTCTTTAAGGTTTGTTTTTGTTTTTGTTTTTGTTTTTGTTTTTG
>NW_006159521.1:7605135-7626885 GCF_000334495.1 Tupaia belangeri chinensis | reverse complement strand
AAACCCACAAAAAAAAAAAAAAAAAAAAAAGAGGTTTGGGAGTCACGGATAAGGTTACTCAGTTACTAAGGACAGCATGAAAGTAGGGTGTGCCTGGCCGACTCAATGGCCTAGCAGTAGTATGCTGCTCAAAGAAAGCCAGCTTCCCACATTGTAGCAGTAGTTCGATCTCTGGCTCAGTCAGCCTGAGATATGCCAGACATTCACGCACACAAATGCCCAAGATTCAGTTGGCTAGAGAAGTAAAGGAAGGGGATCATGGCATGACCAGACATGTGGTTGTGTTCATATCTTTCTCATTCTCTCTCTCACATGTGAGTGTCACACTATCATGAATAAAGAAAAAAATTATGTAAGTAGTATGATCCTGAGAGGTGGGGGAAAAGTAAGGCCAGCAGGTGCAGTGGTGGTCAAGGCACTGGACCCCTCATGGTTGACTGTGTTGGAGTCCCAGACCTGGCAACTTGAAACTCATGCCAGGAGCATGTGCATGCGTGTCCAACATTCCAGGAGGAGAATGAAGGAGAAAGGGTTGTGACGTGGCCATCCTCCCTGGGGGGTAATTTCTCACTTTCTGTGTCTCTGGTTTTTTAGGCAAGTGTAAGTACCCTATAGCCAAAGAAAGAAAGAAAGAAAAAAAGAAAGAGAGAGAGAGAGAGAAAGAAAGAAAGAAAGAAAAAGAAAAAGAAAAAAAAAAACTCTCAAAAAAAAAAAGTGATGAGGAAGGAGATTCTGAAGATTCTGCCTCACTAAAAGTAAACTTTTATTTAGGGCCAGTCCTACCAGAACAAACTTTAAGTTTCTAAGTTACTCGTATTTTCTTTTGAGATTATTCCACTTATTTGGAGAAACCAGAGATAATTTTGAGTTAATAAGCAAACACTAGTGGAAGAATTATAAGAGAAATTTTTAATTGTTTTTCTAACACCTTGTTGAGGTACCTCACAGGAATGGGAATTTTGATTGGCAATTATTAGAAGAGAAGAAGTGAGTTTTCTTTAAGGTTTGTTTTTGTTTTTGTTTTTGTTTTTGCCATAGGGTATGTGTGCTGGCCAGAGAGACAGAGAAAGAGGGAAAGTGAGAAATCAGCCCTCGGGATAGGGGAGGCAGGGGTGGATAACCACACCTCAATCCCTTCTTCATTTTCCTCTCAGGATTTTGGGCACACATGCACGTGTGTCCAGCTTGTTTTCCAAGCCACAGGCTCCAGGGTTCAAACCACACGGTCAGCCCTGTGAGATTCAGCTATCTTAATCATCATGCTACCTGGCTGGCCCCAGGGACCTTGAGTTTCAAAAAATTCACTTATTTTATCTTTTGAATTTATGTATGATATAAAGAGAGGTCAATGTATCTCGGTATCTGGTGTGTTTCTCATACCACTGAGGACAGGACTCAAACCATGGGGTTAGCCTTATAGGACCTGGTTCCTTTAACCACAGAACTGGCCCGTTATGACCTTTTATAAGCAACCAAACTCATTAGCATATTATTTAGGATTTCTTATAGTGTAATATAGTTCACTCGTTTAGCCATATTCCCCCTCGTTGCAATATAAATCTTACATGTAAATCTTTTTCAACTATCCATGCGACGTGATCCTTCTTTTTTGTTGTTGTTGTTGCCAGAGAGCACATGCACTTGCCAGACAGACAGAAAGGGAGGAGAAAGCACCCCCAATAAAGCATGGTCATATCACAATCCCTTCTCGATTTCTCCATCCCTGGAATTTTGAGCACATGCACACACACATACACACACCCAGGATGTGTTTCAAGATGCCAGGACTGAGATTCAAACCACATGGTTGCTCATGTGGGATCCAGCACCCTTATCCCCAGGCCAGGCTAGCTTATAACATAATCTTCAAGATTTTTTTTATTCTGTAGTGCACCTATATTTGCCAGAGAGATAAGAAATCATCCCTAGGGTGGAGAGCCATGCCTCAGTCCCTTCTCTTACATTTTCTCGGGATTTTGGGCACCTATGCACACCCTCCTGGTGTGAATTTCAAGTTGCCGGGTCCAAGATTTGAACTGCAATTGATCCTGTGGGAGTCCAGCGCCTTAACCACTATGCCACATGGTAGGCCCCCTGACATCTTTCTTCCTTTTTTTTTTTTTTAAGAGGTTTTTGCCTCAGGGCACATGTACTCACTAGAGAGAGACAGAGACAGTGAGAGGGAAAGTGAGAAATCACCCCCCTGGCATGTAGCTATGCCACAATCCTTTCTCCTCCATTCTCTTCCTGGCATCTTGGGCACACACACACCTGCGCCTGGTGTAATTTTCAAGTCTAGGACTCGAACTACAGTCAGCCATGTGGGAGTCCAACAATGTAACCACTATGCCATCTGCTGGCCCTGGCATGATCTTTCTTATTTGTACTTTCGCCATCACTCTTCCCTCTCAAAGAATGCTTTTTTTCCTACTGCCTAAGTTCTCACCCTTTTTCTGAATCCAGTGTAGATACGACCCTCCTCCAAAAGATATTTCTAGGACTTACAGACTTTTTTCGTACCTTTTTTCGAAATCATTTGATACTTAAAGCATTTATTACATTTTATACTGTGTTACATTTTCTCATTATCTTATTCTGTTTCTTGTGTGTGTGTGTGTTTGTTTGGGCTTATTTTGCTTTTTCTTTTTTTAACTGTTAGAGGGCACATATGTTCATGAGAAAGAGAGGGAGAAAGAGCACACCCCCGATGGGGCCTGGGTATGTTATTTTCCTACCTTTATCCTGTCAGGATTTGGGGCATACATACAAAGTGCTTGGATTGTCTTTCAAGCCGCTGGGGCCAAGATTTGAAATGTGGTTGGTCATGTGGGATCCAGCACAGGGCTTTTATTAAGGGCAACATTCCTGCCCCCAAATTTATTTTAACCTATTGCTAAGCACAGACTTCCATGCTGTGGAAGAGTCCATGCATGCATGAGCAACAGGTAGGGGTAGGAGGAGAGAGAAGCTCCCTTAACAGGGTCCCATTACACTGTCATCCCCTTCCCCAAGCCCTCCAGCTTGTCAGGATCTTAGGCACACAAGCATAGGCCAAGGTGCATTTTTAGAACAACCCGGGATCCAAACTTGTGTTAAACCATATGACTTCCAGTAGTATACTTCAGTTTGCTAGTGCCACATAGGCAAAAAATTTACTCATATATTTTAAAAGTATTACCCAAAAAAGAATTATATATAAAATTATCAGTTTTAAAATACAAAAATAATTTTGTTGCTTAGAGTTACAAAGATTTAGAAAACTGATAGCACCCGTTGTTGGTGAGATAATGGGGAAATAATTACATTGTTGATAGCAATGAAATTTGGCACAACCTTTGGAAACCATATGTAATAACATGGGAATATGCTCAAATACCTTATAAAATAAAGAAGAGAATTAAAAAGCCATAAGTATAATACATTGAAAAAAAACATGAAGTAATAGCAAATGGTTAACATGGATTTTCTCTGTGTAGAATTGTAGAGAGTTGGCTGTATGTGTTACTTACTACAACAATGATTAAAAAATTATACTTAAGGGGGACCAGCAGGTAGTGTGGTGGTTAAGGCGCTGGACACTCCCACATGGCTGACCATAGTTCAAGTCCCGGACCTGGAGACTTGCTTTCTCACATTCCCTCTCTCTCTCTGTGTGCCTCTCTGGTCACATAAAAAATTAATGAACAAATAAAATAAAATAATTCTTTAAAAATTTACACTTAAAGACTATTGCTTTCATAAGACAATTTTTATAATTTTTTTACAGGGGATTACATGCTGGATGCAAAGCCAAAAGAAATTTCAGAAATTCAACGTTTAAATTATGAACAGGTAATAAACACAATTTTTGTTATATTAAAATATTTAATTTTTGAGTTATGAATAGATATATATGGGTATCTATCAGTGGCCAGCAAACTTTTTCTGTAAAGGATTAGATAGTAAATATATATTTATATAGTTTACTGACCATATGTGGTCAGGCTCTGTTGCATGGTGGTTGAGGTGCTGGACTCTCCCACATGGCTGACTGCTGTTTGAATCCCAGACCTGGCGGCTTGCTTTCTCAATTTCCCTCTCTCTGTTTCTCTGTTCAAGTAAAATAAGAATGATGATTGTGATAATTTAAATAAAATAATTTTTTGAGGGACCAGCAGTTAACATAATGGCTATGTCGCTGGACTCTCTTATGTAGTCCACCGCCATTCGAGTCCCGGAACCAGTGGCTTAAACTTATGCCAGGCGCATGTGCGTGCGTGCCCAAGATCCCGAGAGGAGAATGGAGGAGAAGGGATTGCGGCGTGGCCATCCCCCCTGGGGGGTGATTTCTCACTTTCTGTCTGTCTGTCTCTCTCTCTCACTCTGGTGAGTGCATGTGCCCTATAGCAAAAAACTCTCAAAAAAAAAAAAGTAAAATGAAAAAAATAATAATAATAATTTTTTGAAAAATGTGGAAACCGTTCTTAACTCACAGCCAGATTGGCCGACAGACCATACCTTTTGTATCACTATATTTTTGTTTGTTTTTGTTTTGTTTTTAATTTGCTATAGGGCACGTGTGCCATAGAAAGAGGGGAAGAGAGAAAGCACCCCCCCCCAGGGGAGATGGCCTTGTCACAGTCCCTTCTCCTCCATTCTTCTCTCAGGATTTTGAGTATACATGCATGTGCACCCAATGTGGTTTTCCAGTTACTGGGTTTGGGACTTGAACTATGCAGTTAGCCACATAAAACCCTGCCGCCTTAACCATTACACCACAGGCTGGCCCTGGATCCCTATTTTGTACACATGCTATACTGAATGATATCAAGATCTATGGGCCTTAGTAGGATGATAACCTGGAATTTTTCCTGAAGATTTTCTTTCAAGTGAATTTGTCATTGATTCATCTTTTCTCATTTTAGTTATATTTTACAATTGAATTATGTTAAATAATTTTGAGAGTTTTTTGCTATAGGGTGTGTGCATTTGCCAGAAAGATGGAGAGAGACAGAAAGCAAGAAATCATCCCCTGGGGAGTGGCCATGCTGCAATCCCTTCTCCATTCTCCTCTCGGGATCTTGGGCACGCACACACACGCGCCCAGCGTGAGTTTAAGCCACAGGGTCCAGGACTGGGGTCGGCCTCACCCACCACTCCATGTGTTGGCCTCTATAATTTCTTATTGAAATCAGTCATGCTATTTTGATTAATACCAAAACTTAAAAATTAGAGATTATGGAGCCAGCTAGTGGTTATGGTGGCTAGATTCCACATGGCCAACTGTGTAGTTATAGTCCTGGAGCTTGTGGCTTGAAAAACACACAAAAGTACATGCACATTGGGAACCAGCAGTTAGCGTAATGGCTATGTCGCTGGATTCCCACATAGTCGACCGCAGTTCGTGTCCCGGACCCGGTGGCTTAAAACTCACGCTGGGCGCGTGTGCGTGCGTGCCCAAGATCCCGAGAGGAGAATGGAGGAGAAGGGATTGCGGCGTGACCGTCCCCCCTGGGGGGTGATTTCTCGCTTTCTGTCTCTATGTCTCTCTCTGTCTGTCTGGCGAGCGCACGCGCCCTACAGTGAAAATCTCTCAAAAAAAAAAGTACATGCACATTGATGCCGAGACATAGAGGAGAAGGGATTGCAGCATGACCATCTCCCATTGGGGAGCACACAATTAAAAAAACTGGCAATTAAAAACCTCAGAGGTTATGGATGATGTTTGCAGTCTCTTATCAACCTCGGAATTCGTTTTTCTTCTGTCGCAGTCCAGTCCTGAGAAAATTTTGATTGACAAGTGTTTGCTGATATCTTCATTTGGCTCATTTATTTCAAGTGTGTCTTGCAGTCCCAGAATACACTTCCGTTATGCTGATTTAGACTCTTGAAGAGTGAACGGAAATAAATTGTGTTTCAAAGTTGAGACAAATAATATCTAACAACTGCTTGCATTTCTTGCAAATATGTCAGGCCATAAGTACTCTGCATTTAATTTAAAATTTAAAACTATTTTCCAGTTGTTATTATTAACATTACCAGTAATTTTGAGAACAGACTGTACCAAACTAATATGGCCTGGTATAGGGTAGTGTTTAATGTTCTACAGCCATGGTTTACTATTATTATTATTGTTGTTATTATTTAATTTCCAGAGGGATTGTGTGCAGGTATGCTTGCCAGAGAGATGCAGAGAAAGACAGCGAGATCACCTCCCATTGAGATGTGGTCATGTTGCAATTTTTTTCTTCATCCATTTAGGATCCTGGGCAGGTTCACACACACCGATGTGTATTTCAAGCCAGTAGGGCCAGGATTCAGACTTTGGTCAGCTATGTAGAATCTGGCTTCTCTGCACAGCGTCTAACTACTGTGTTTCAGGGCCATCTGTGTGACAGCTTTTTTTTGTTTTTTGCTTTCCTTTTTTTTGTTTTTAATTGACAGAAATTATATGCACTTACCATAGAGAGACAGAGAGAGAGAGAGACAAAACACCATCCCCACCACCACAGTGGGATGTGATCACATCACAGTCCCTCCCTTCTCTTCCATTTCTTTCTTTCTTCTTCTTCTTTTTTTTTAAAGAATTATTTACTGGGACCAGCAGATGGCATAGGTTACATACTGAACTCTCACATTGCTGACTGCAGTTCAAATCCCAGACCTGGAGGCTTGAAATTCACACTGGGTGGGTGTACATGCGTGCTCAAAATCCCAAGTGCAGAATGGAGGAGAAGGGATTGTGGCATGGTCATCCCCCCCCGGGGCGGGTGTGATTTCTCGCTTTCTATGTCTCTGTCTCTCCAGTGAGTACACATACCCTAAGACAGAAATCACTCTTAAAAAATGTATATATTTATTTTAAAATTTGCTATAGAACATGTGTGCTCACTAAAGAGAGAGACAGAGAGAGAGAAAGACAGAAGCAAGAAAGCAAGCCACCAGATCTGGGACTTGAACTATGGTCGGCCATGTGGAAGTCCAGAGTCTCAACCACCATGCCACCTGCCAGCTCCTCTCTTCCATTTCTTGTCAGGAGTTTGGGCGCGCGTGCGTGCGCACACACACACAACACACACACACCCCTAGCATATTTTTAAAGCTGCCAGGGTTGTACTCCTATTCCAGTAATTACTAGGCTACAGAACCAACTCTGTGACAGGTTTTCTTTCTTTCTTTTTTTTTTCCTTAATTTTTTTTTCAGAGGGTGCATGTACATGCCAGAAAGAGACAGAGAGAGAGAAGGAAGGTGAGAAAACATGTCCCATGGGAGGGTGGTCACACCGCAATCCCTTCTCCATTTCTCTCTCCTTTTGGGATTTTGGGCATGCATACACACATGTCTGGTGTGTTTTTCAAACAAATCCAGGACTCAAACCACATGGCACAGCTGGCCCTGTGGGATCCAGCCATTTAACTATACTATTGGCTGATCCTGTGATGGGTTTTCAAAAGTATATTTACATGTAAATATATTTTTTAAAATATATTTACATGTAAATATATTTTTAGAATGTATTTTGTAATTAAATTTAAAATATTTCACTGTGTTAGAAATATCTTTGGAAAGAGTTCTAAGAAATAGCTTAACTGTGGACCAGCAGGTGGCATGGTGGTTAAGGCGCTGGACACTCCCACATTGCCAAACACAGTTTGAGTCCCGAACCTGGTGGCTTGCTTTCACACTTTCTTTCTCTCTCTCGTTCTTTCTCTGTCTCTCTCTGGTCAAATTAAAATGAATGAGTGAATAAATAAAGTTAGATAATTCTTTTTAAAAAATAGAACTAGCTTAACTGATGCTTTAAAGAATCCAATGATTTCTCTCTCCTTTTGGGATTTTGGGCATGCATACACACATGTCTGGTGTGTTTTTCAAACAAATCCAGGACTCAAACCACATGGCACAGCTGGCCCTGTGGGATCCAGCCATTTAACTATACTATTGGCTGATCCTGTGATGGGTTTTCAAAAGTATATTTACATGTAAATATATTTTTTAAAATATATTTACATGTAAATATATTTTTAGAATGTATTTTGTAATTAAATTTAAAATATTTCACTGTGTTAGAAATATCTTTGGAAAGAGTTCTAAGAAATAGCTTAACTGTGGACCAGCAGGTGGCATGGTGGTTAAGGCGCTGGACACTCCCACATTGCCAAACACAGTTTGAGTCCCGAACCTGGTGGCTTGCTTTCACACTTTCTTTCTCTCTCTCGTTCTTTCTCTGTCTCTCTCTGGTCAAATTAAAATGAATGAGTGAATAAATAAAGTTAGATAATTCTTTTTAAAAAATAGAACTAGCTTAACTGATGCTTTAAAGAATCCAATGGTGGGACCAGCAGAAGTCATAGTGACTACATCACTGGATTCCCATGTAGTTGACCGTGGTTCGAGTCCCAGACCTGGTGGCTTAAACTCATGCCAGGCATGTGTGCGTGCATGCCCAAGATCCAAGAGGAGAATGGAGGAGAAGGGATTACAGCATGACCATCCTCCTTAGGGGATGATTTCTCACTTTCTGTCTCTCTGTCTTTTCTGGCAAACACACGTGCACTATAGCACTATAGTAAAAACTTCCCCCCCACAAAAAAAGAAAAGAATCCTATGGTGGGGTGGCAGGTGGCATGGTGGTTAAGGGCGTGGACTCCCACATGGCCAACCATGGTTCAAGCGCTGTACCTGATGGCTTGCTTTCTTGCTTTCTCTTATTCTGTCCTTCTCTGGTCAAATTAAAATAAATAGTTAAATAAAAAAATTCTTTAAAAAAAAAAATCCAATGGTATCTTTCCTTTTCTTTTTTTTTTTTTTTGGAGAGGTTTTTGCTATAGGGCGCGTGCGCTCGCCAGACAGACAGAGAGAGACAGAGAGACAGAAAGCAGGAAATCATCCCCCAGGGGGGATGGTCGCGCCGCAATCCCTTCTCCTCCATTCTCCTCTCGGGATCTTGGGCACGCACGCACAAGTGCCCGGCGTGAGTTTTAAGCCACCGGGTCCGGGACACGAACCGCGGTCGACTATGTGGGAGTCCAGCGACATAGCCATTACGCTAACTGCTGGTTCCCGGTATCTTTCCTTTTGATATAAACAACTATTCCTTAAATTTATAATTTATAATTCTTATAATATTACATATTATTAATTAATATTTATAATTTTAAATATTTGTGATAATGCAATTTTAAATTATCATACTCTAGATTTAGGGACAAAGTGGCAAAATATTCCTTTTGATTCTTTGTTTATAAATTTGTTCATTTTTAACTTTTATTTTTATAGAGCTTATTAAATAGTTTTAATTTTTTTTTTTTGAGAGGTTTTTGCTATAGGGCGTGTGCACTCGCCAGAAAGACAGAGAGAGATAGGGAGACAGAAAGCGAGAAATCACCCCCAGGGAGGATGGCCACGCCGCAATCCCTTCTCCTCCATTCTCCTCTCGGGATCTTGGGCATGCACGCACACGCGCCCGGCGTGAGTTTTAAGCCACCAGGTCTGGGACACGAACCATGGTTGACTATGTGGGAGTCCAGCGACATAGCCATTACACTAACTGCTGGTCCCAATAGTGTTAATTATTTTAATACTGAGTTGTCTGGGGATCAGCAGATGGCATAATGGTTATATTGCTAGACTCCAATGTAGTCAACCACGGTCTGAGTCCCGACCTGTTGGCTTAAAACTCACTCCGGGCACCTCTGCATGCGTACCCAAAATCCTGAGACAAGAATGGAGAAGGGATTGGAATGAGGCTTTCCCCCGCTTGGGGTTATTTCTCACTTTCTGTCTCTCCGGTGAGCACATACGCCCTATAGCAAAAATCTCTCTAACATTTTTTTTAATACTAAGTTTTCTGTAATAAATATAGCAAATATATGAAGGTATGAGCATAAGCCTAGGAGCTATTAGAAATTGTACTGAAAGTGTAGATAGCACAGTCCACAGTATATTGGACTGCATTGCTGGAAGCCATAGCACTTGACCGTGGGTTTGAATCCCCAGTCCAGGTGACCTGAAACTCACTGGGCATGTGTCCAAGATTCTGATAATCAAGAAGGCAGGAGGAAGGAGACCATGGCATGATCAGATCCTGTCTCTCTTGTACACATGCACAATCATATGAGTAAAATAAACATAAAAAGAAAAAAAATGAAAGTATATTGTTCCTAAAGGAAGCTAGGTGATTAACCAAAGAATTTAATAAAAAGAGAAGAAAACACTGGTGGTAGTAGAACTGTAATCCTTAGATGGTTCATTATTTTTACTCTGTTTCTCAGCTGTTTCATTGCTGTGGCTTTAGGAAAAGTTTCAAATCACCAAAGGGGGAAAAATGTGAGCTGTTTTTTTTTTTGTTTTTTTTTTAGAGAGAGATTTTTGCTATAGGGCACAGGTGCTTACCAGAGAGACAGAGGAAGAAAGCGAGAAATCATCCCCCTGGGTGGGGGAGGGTGGCCAGTCCCTTCTCCTTTCTCCTCTTGGGATCCTGGACACATATGCACATGCACCTAGCATGAGTTTTAAGTCTTCAAGTCTGGGACTTGAACTGTGGTTAGCCATGTGGGAGTCCAGCACCTTAACCACTATGCCACCTGCTGGCTACAAGCTGATTGTTTTTAATGGTTCAACTTTCCGGTAGTGCTTATTGTTAGTCCATTGTTGTGTTGCTAACAAATACTCGAGACTAGGTGAATTTATAAAGAAGGTAGAGGTTTACTTATAAAACTCATGATTCTGATGGCTGGAAAGCCCAAAGGCATTCCAAGATGATGGAAGGCAGAACTTTCAGCACCATGAGGCCTGGATGGTATGTGTTCATATGACTTCTACCTGCCTCATTTCCTCCCATTATATATACATGAGAAGCCAGTCATGTCTCACCCTAATGATCTTATCACATACAAAGACCTCACCTTGGGAAACTGTAAAGGAGTTAAGTTTTATTTCCACTTTACATGTTTTCAGTACAATCAAGCCCGAACAGGAGAAGCATACATATTAGAAAGAGGTGAAACTGACAAAGACTGTATAACCATGTTATTTTATTATAGATACTTTTTTGGGGGTCTTTGTCACAGGGTGCAGGTGCTCACCAAAGAGACAGAGAGGGACAGTGAGAAATCACTCCAGAGTGGGGATGGCTACTCTGCAATCCTTCTCCTTCATTCTCTAGGGATTTTGGTCATCTACACATACACACCTGGTGTAATTTTTCAAGCCACCAGGTCTGGGACTTGAACCATCATCAGTCATGTGGGAGTCCAATGCCTTAACTACCACACTACCTGCTGGTTCCAAGATGTATTTTTTTTAATGTAAAATATTTTAATAATTTTTGTTTGCTGTCTGTACCGTCTCTTAGAATGGAATTTTGTAAGTTATTTAGTAGAATAGAACATTTCTTAAAAATAATTATTCTATTTAACTTTCTCTCTCTCTCTTTCATTCTTTCTTTCTCTCTCTCTTTTTCCTTTTCTCCTCTCCTCTCCTCTTTTCTTTTATTTCCAGAGAGGGACAGAGTGAGAGCAAGAGTGAGAGAGAGAAAGCAAGAAAGCAAGCCTCCAAGTCCAGAACTCAAACCATAGTCAGCCATGTAGGAGTCCAGCGCCTTAACCACCACACCACCACAATGGCCCCAGAACCTTGTTTTTATGACCTAAATTTGTCTTGTCCAAATTTCAGAAAGTTCCTAGCTTAAATATAAGAGGATTATTTTACGTGTACAGTTTTTATTATAAACCCCTCCAGTAGACTATAGTCTAATCTTCCTGTTGTATGTCTTTAGTATGTAGCACTAATTTGATTAGCAGTAAGACTTTAATTAAATTGTATGTGCTAGTTTTTATTTGTGCTATCAGTTATATCCTTTACAAGTATATTTATATTTAATGAGTTAAAACATTTGAAAAAACATATTTTAAAATAATCTTGATCAGGACCAGCAGTTGGCATAATGGCTATGTCACTGGATTTCCATATAGTCAACCGCAGTTCGAGTCCCAGACATGGTGGCTTAAACTCACTCTGGGCATGTATGCATGTGTGCCCAAGATCCTGAGAGGAGAATGGAGGAGAAGGGATTTACAGTGTCGCCATCCCCTATGGGGGGTGATTTCTCACTTTCTGTCTCTCTGTCTCTGTCTGTCTGGCGAGCATACACACCCTATAGCAAAACCTCTCCCCCCAAAAATCTTGATCAACCCCACAGTATAGTGATTAAGGAACCAGACCCACATGGCAGACAGCAATTTAAATTCCAGCCCTGTCAGCTTGAAAAACACACTGGGTATACATGTGGTTGTGCCCAAAATCCTTACAGAAAAGAAAAATGGAAGAAAGAATTACAGCATGACCACACCCCATCAGAGGACTCTCTCTCACCCTCTTTCTCTCTCTGTCTTTGGCGAGTGCATGTGCTGTCTGGCAGTAAAAATAAAAGTAGCTTTGGGCCAGCAGGTGGTGTCATGGTTAAAGCCACTGGACTTCCACATGGCCAACTGCAGTTTGAGTCCCAGACCTGGTGGCTTGCTTTCTCTCTTTCTTTCTCTCTCTCTCTTACTCTCCCTCTCTGGTCAAATGTTAATTAATTAATTAATTAATTAATTAATTCTGTAATTTTTAAAAATGTCTTTATAGCATACCTATGTAACCACATAAATTGAGAAAACCTATATAGACATAATCTCTTTTAATTTGGCCAATAAATCTTTGTGATTCAGCCTTTGCCTGTCTCAGACTACATCTCCTACAGTTCTGCACTTGTATTTTTTCCTTCCAGCCATACAGTAATAAACTTATTTCTGCATCAGGTTTCTGCGGTAGTGTCTACTTTGTCTCAAATCATCTTTTCCAGAGCTTCGCAGAACCAGTGTTCACTTTGGTCTTCATTCAAGTGCCATTTTCTTTCTTTTATTTATTTTATTTCTTTCATGAGAGTGACAGAAAGAGAGAGAGAGAGACGGGTTGATCTCATAGCACAGCACTTAAGCCCCGTGCATTAGGAACTGGAGCCCATATGACTGACCACATTTCGAACGCCAGCCCTGGCTTCTTGAAAGACACAATGGGCATGTCTGTGTGCGCACGCACCCACCATCCCAACAGGATGGAGAAATGGAAAAGGGACTGCTACGTGACCACGTCCCATTGGGTGGTGCTTGCACACGCGCGCTCTCTCTCTCTTTCTCTTTCTTGCAGCCTGAACAGGATCCTGTGCTGGGATTCCTCCCAGCCAGCCAGGGTCATAATGTACACACTGGTCCTACACAGGATGACCGATGACTGGGAACTAGACCTGCTATCTTCCACACAGATCCAGCTTTGCTTAAGGAGCACATTAGTGATGTGCCAGCGAGCCGACCCTCAAGTGTCATTTTCAAAGAGACCTTCCTCTTTTTCTTTTTCTCTTCCCTCCCTTTCCCCCTCTCTCTCTTTCTTTTTTGTTTTTGTGTTGAGCAGTTTTAGGTTCAGTAGTCAGTGTTAAATTGAATATGGAAAGTAGCAGAGAATTTCCATAATACCCCCTTTACCTTCTCAGCCCACATGCATTGACTCCTTCTTTATCAACATCCTGTACCAGAATGGTGCATTTGTTATACTGAGAAACCTACTTTTGTGCATCTTTATTACCCAAAGTCCACAATTTACATTAAGATTCACTGCTGGTGTTGTACAGTCTAGGGGTTTTGACAAGTATAATGACACATATTTACCATATAGTATCATATGGAGTTATTTTCCCTAACCTAAAAGTTTTCTGTGCTCTGCCTATCTGCCCCTCCCCCCCTGCCCCTGCCAATCCCTGGAGACCACTGATCTTTTTCACTTCCTCTATAGTTTTGCCTTTTCCAGAATGTCATTTGGAGTCATACTGCAACATCATTATATTTCAGATTGACTTCTTTCACTTAGTAATAAACAATTAGGTTTCTTCTCTGTCTTTACATAGCCTGAAAGCCTCTCTCTCTCTCTCTTTCTCTCTCTCTCTCTCAGATTTTTGTCATAGGGTGATTGTGCTCGCTGGAGAGAAACAGAGACAATGAGAGGGAAAGTGAGAAATCACCCCCCTACCCCAGGCAAATGGCCACACTGCAGCTCCTTCTTGTCTATTCTCCTCCTAGGATTTTTGGGCATGCAAGCACACATCTGGCATGATTTTCAAGCCGTCAGGTCCAAGACTCGAACCACAGTTGACCATGTGGGAGTCCAACACTGCAACCACTATGCCACCTGTCCCCCCCCCTTTTTTTTCTTTTGAGAGTTTTTGCTCTAGGGCACGTGCACTAGCCAGAAAGACAGAGAGAGACAGAGAGACAGAAAGCAAGAAATCACCCCCCAGGGGGATAGCCACACCACAATTCCTTCTCCTCCATTCTCCTCTTGGGATCTTGGGCATGCACACACACACACACACACACACACACACACACACACGCACACACTCCTGGCGTAAGTTTAAGCCACTGGGTCTGGGACTCCAACCTGGTCGACCACATGGGAGTCCAGCAACATAGCCATTATGCCAACTGCTGTCCCCCCATTTTTTTAAATGTATTTTTTCCATCAGAGAAAGACAGAGAAAGAGAGAGAGAGAGAGAGAGATTTTTCCCACTCCAGTAGAGCTCTTATATCACAGTCTACCTGTGGCCTCAGCCGGCTTACATCATGGTACACACATGTGTCCAACATGCATGGGGAGATCCCTGGACATAGACCCAGACCTTCCCATGTGGGCCCACGATTGCAAAGCACTGCATTACTGCTGTGCATCAGCTAGCCCTCATTTCTATTCTTTTAGTTGTAGTAAAAACCGTATCATGGCATTTATCTTCCTAACCATTTTTAAATGCACATTTCAGTGGTGAATTGATGTATTCACAGTGTTATGTAAAAGTTCTCTACAACTTTTTTATCTTGGAAAACTGGAACTGTACCTATCAAAGAATAACTCCCCACTTCCTGTCGTCCTTCCCCCAACACACATTCCTAGAAACTACCATTCTACTTTCTGTTTTATGGTTTTGACTCTGTCTCTTATATAAGTTTAACTATACAGTTTTTATACTTTTGTGACTGCATTATTTCACTCAGCATAATGCCTTCAGGTTTCTTCCATATGGTAGCATCTGACAGGATTTCCTTCTCTTTAAAGACTGAAAAATAGTCCATTGTATGTATTAGGTTGTGGGAAAAGTCATGACATATGTTTTCTGTTTTTCTATGTAAAAGCATGTCTTGACTTTTCTGACAACCCAATACATCCCACATTTTCTTTCTTTCTTTTTTATTTTTTTTTTGGAGAGGTTTTTCGCTATAGGGCGTGTGCGCTCGCCAGACAGAGACATAGAGACAGAAAGCGAGAAATCACCCCCCAGGGGGAATGGTCACGCTGCAATCCCTTCTCCTCCATTCTCCTCTCAGGATCTTGGGCATGCACGCACATGCGCCCGGCATGAGTTTTAAGCCACTGGGTCCGAGACGCGAACCGCTGTCAACTACGTGGGAGACCAGCGACATAGCCATTACGCTAACTGCTGGTTCCCCATCCCACATTTTCTTTATCTATTTGTCTGTGGACATTTGGGCTGCTTCTACCTCTTGGCTATTGTGAATAATATGAATAGGAATATACTTACATCTTTCCAAGATCCTGCTTTCTTTTTTCTTTAAGTTTCTTTCCTCCATGAGAAAGAGAAAGACAAGCATTCTCAACAGGGTCTCAATGCTGTGATCCTTCCGCAGCCTTTTTAGCCAGAGAGAATTACACTTAACACTTACAGGTTGACGGGGAAACTACTCCTTAATCTTCTGTATGGCTTCCACATTGCAGCACCTTGACTACCAACTGCCACCACACCTGAGCCAGACCCTGCTTTCAGTGCTATTGTATGTGTATTTCAGAAGTAAGAGAAGCCTTCCTTTTTGATTTTAGAAACTTTTCAAAGAGCTGTTCATTTTGTTATTATTATTATTATTTAATTTGACCAGAGAGAAACCGAGCGAGAGAGAGAAAGGGAAAGTTAAAAAGCAAGCCGTCAAGTGCAGGACCTGAACCACAGCTGATCATGTGCGAGTCCAGCACCCTAACTACTATGAGACCTGCCGGCCCACTTTAGAAACTATAAACTTTAGGATTTCCGATATAAATGAGGTCTTTCATCCCTGCCACTCTCTAGAACCTCATCCTGCTTATTTTTCTTACTAATATTTTACATTATATTGCATATTTATGTACATGTTTGTTTTTCACAGTGGATCAGAAGATCAAGAACTTTGTTTTATTCACTATTAATAGCTTTTGAACTAAGATTGGTGTTTGGCATATAGTAGTACTAAATAATACAGCTCTGTTGAAGAGATGGATAAATTGGATAAAATGGAAAAAGCAAATGTGTATGCACCTAAATATGTTTTAATTTTCTCCTAATTGCTAGAGGGCACTTGTGCTTGCCAGAGCGAGACAGGGAGAAAGAGAGAGGAGAGGGAGAAAGTACTCCCATGGGGCATGGTCGCACTGCAGTCCTTCCTCCATTTCTCCTGTTAGTCAGGATTTGAGGCACACATGCTTCGTATGTTTTTAAGCTGCCGGGACAGGGATTCAAACTGCAGTTTTACATGTGGGATCTTTCTCCCCTAACCACTAGGATATGATCGAGCCCCTAAATTTTTGCTCTTTTGATTTTTTTTCTTTTTCCTTTTTTTTAATTTATTTTTTTAGAGAGAGATTTTTGCTATCAGGCATGTGCTTGCCAGAGAGATAGAAAGTGAGAAATCACCCCTGGGGGGATGGCCATGGCACAGTCTCCTTCATTCTCCTCCTGGGATTTTGGGCACACACTCACATGTGCCTGGTGTGAGTTTGAAGCCACTGAATCTAGGACTTGAACCACAGTCAACTACATGGGAGTCCAGCAACATAACCATCATGCCATCTGCTGGTCTCTTGTTTTGATTTTTCTAAACTATACCTTTGCCCTTTCAATTTTCAGAATATGAGTGATGCGATGGCGATTTTGCACAAACTACAGACAGGCCTGGATGTAAATGTAAGATTCACTGGTGTTCGAGTCTTTGAATATACGCCAGAATGCATAGTATTTGATCTTCTTGATATTCCTTTGTACCATGGGTGGTTAGTAGACCCTCAGGTAAGTAGAAGAATTTAAACTATATAAATACAAATGTGAGAAAAAAAATATTAATTTGGCAAATTAATATAAATTCATGTTTTCTGATACTATATTTTTGTGCTTTTATCTGGAATTAGCCATTGAAGCTAAGTTTAAGAGTGCTGTCCTCCAGACTGTGAGCTCTCCCCAAGACTTCCAACCCTAACTATAAGCAGTTAGAGCCCACCTACAAAGTGAGAGGGAAGAGTCCACGTAAGATCACACTCACCTCTTAAACCAACTGCAAAGTCAGAGGTTCCCAAAACTACCTTTCGACTCACTATTATATAAGACTCTCAAAATTCACTGAAACCTATTATACTCATGTTATATTAGTTTGTTACCAGGGAAATATATAGGTTAAAATTAGCCAAGGAGAGAGACATATGGTAGAATCTAAGAGGGTTCCAAATGTGAAGCTTTCATTATCCTTATGATTGACGTATGATAGTATGCGGGGAATATTGCCAATCCTGGCAGTGCAACCAGCCTAAAGTGTTCAGATTTTTTTTTAATTATTTATTTAGTTTTTTTAATTTATTTATTCATCCATTTATTTTAATTTGACCAGAGAGAGACAGAGAGAGAAAGATGGGAAGTGAGAAAGCAAGCCACCAGGTCCAAGACTTGAACCGTGGTTGGCCATGTGGGAGTGTCCAGCACCTTAACCACCACGCCACCCGCTGGTCCCAGCGTTCAGATTTTTAATTGAGGTTCCATTATGTGAGTATGACTGATCTATTGCCCGTGTGGTTGACTCAGTCTTTAGCCCTTCACTCTCTGGACACTGGCTCATACCAGGTGATTCAAGGGACCCACCACAAAACTACAGCTGTGGTCTGAGGGGCCCACGAACAATAAAGTCCCTCCTATTACTAAAGAAAATCCAGGGGATAGAGCTTATCTCTAGGAGGTGGGACAAACGTCAGACTTCTCTTTGAGAAAAGCCATATTCATTATTGCACTACTTAGGAAAGAAATTTTTTTTTTGCCTGAAGGTTTATAAAAGGGCACCCCCATATTACCATTATTCTAACTGTACATTTCTAAATGTATAGTGACTCTTGGTATTTAGTAGTCTAACATTCTAGCTTTTGTCTCTAGGCAAGTACATCAGGTCCCAGACAAGAAATGACATACCTAAGGATAACTGACAAAAGTTTAAGGAAGAGGGGACCAGCAGTTAGCGTAATGGCTATGTCGCTGGACTCCCACTTAGTCGACCACGGTTTGAGTCCCAGACCCCGTGGCTTAAACTCATGCCGAGCGCATGTGCGTATGTGCCCAAGATCCCGAGAGGAGAATGGAGGAGAAGGGATTGCAGCATGGCCATCCCCCCTGGGGGGTGATTTCTCGCTTTCTATCTCTCTGTCTCTCTCTGTCTGTCTTGCGTACACACACCCCGTATAGCAAAAACCTCTCCCCCCCCAAAAAAAAAAAAGTTAAGGAAGAGACTGACATCTCTCATGAAGAGATTTACAAAGGGTGGGAAAAGTTCAGGTACACAAGCAGAGGATGGGTGGTGAGGCATGTTAAGGTTAGTAACAGCAGAAAACATTGCTATTCCTAACTCTGAAGAGACAGGAGGAATAGTTAGAGAACCAGCAAGACAAATTTATAAAGCACAGGGCTGCTGACTAAGAGCGGTGGCCTTCAGTAGAAGAATGCAGTTACTAGCAAGCTGTGACCCAGCAGGATAATAGGAAAAGATTGTAGGTAATGAATACTCCAACTCCCGCTCTCTGATTTCCTGCAGCAGCTCCCAGCTGATAACTAGAGTAAGAATTCCAGTTGCCGCAGCCCATAGAGTTTGATCTCCTGAGCAGAGGGGGTGGAGAGTGGATCTGAAAGGGAAAAAAAAGCAATTCCTTGATCAAATATTACTTTTTAATGTAGGCTAGATTCTTCTCTGTTCCATTGGTCTGTTTTATGTCTACTATACTGTTTCATGTTATTATAGTTTGTTTACATGTTTTTTTACATAAGGAAAGGTACAGTTTTAAAAATAAGTCAATGGTTCTCAAATTTATTTAATGGTATAAGGTGAACATTTACTTTTTAAAAATTAAACTGCTTAATTTGAGTTCATTGTAGATTCATATGCCAGTTGTAAAAAAATAATACAGTAGGGCCAGCAGGTGGTTAGGAGCGCTGGACTCCCACATGGCCAATCACAGGTCAAGTCCTGGACCTGACAGCTTGCTTTCTCTCTCTCTCTCTCCCCCTCTCCCTTTCTCCCCCTTCCTTTCTATCTCACTCCCCCTTCTCTGGTCAAATTAAAAAATAAGTAAATAAATAAGTAGAGTTAAATAAAATAATTCTTTTTTAAAAAACACTGATTTTTTTTTAATCTCCAAGCCATAAATTATCAAGGCAATGAAAACCTCCATCTGAACAGTACCTTGAGAAAATAAAATAATTCAGTGATCCCTTGTACTGTTTAGCCATTTTCCCCAATGGCAACATCTTGCAAAACTTTAGTAAAATGACAAAGCCAAGAAAATGACGCTGATAAAGTCAAGATACAGAACATCTCTCCTATTGCCCTTTTATAGCTACACCTACTTTTCTCCCACTATCATCCTCTCCTTAACCCCTGGAAAACACTAAGCTCTTCTCGACTTTTATAGTTTTATTTCAATAAAATTGAAATGAAATAATACAGTATGTAATCTTTTATTGGCTTTCTTTAATTTTCTTAAGTCTCTAGAACATCATCCAGGTTGTTGTACGTCCTGATAGTTTCTTTTTTATTACTGAGTAACATTCCATGGTGTGGATATATCACAGTTTATTCATTTTTCTGTTAAAAAAACATCTGGGCCTTTTCCAGTTCCTAGGTATTAAAAATAAAGCTGCTATCACAGTCCTTTTAATTTTTTTAAGAATTATTTTATTTAATTTTATTAATTATTATTTTTAAAATTTACTATAGGGCAAATGCACTTACCAAAGAGAGACAGAGAGAGAAGGTGAGAAAGCAAGCTGCCAGGTCTGGGACTTGAACTGCAGTCATCCACATAGAAATCCAGCATCTCAACCACTGTGCCACCTGCCAGCCCCTGCTGCTATGATATTTCTGTGCAGGTTTATTTTTTTTTTTCCTGGGGTAAATGCCCAGGAATATAGTAGTTGAATCATATGGTAGTTGCTTGTATAGCTTTTTAAGAAACTCTCAAACTAGTTAGTAAAGTGCCTATGTGAAAAGTTTATATTCCCAGCAGTAATATGACTGGTCCTTTTTTTTTTTTTTTTTTTTTTTGCATCATTTGGTTCTGGGTGCTGTCACTATTTTTTACTTTAGCAATTCTGTCAGTTATGTAGTGATATTTTACTGTAGCTTTAATTTGTGCCTCTTTTCATTTTCTTTTCTTTTTTTTTCAACTGCCAGAAGGCATATGTACTCACCAGAGAAAGAGATAAAGATCCCATCCATGGTCATTCCACAACCCCTCTCCTCCATTTCTCCATCCTGGTAGGACTGGGGACACCCCCCCCACACACATACACACGTACACACACACACACACATACACACACACACGTACACACATGCACGCACACACACATCTGGCATGTTTTTCCAGGTTCCCAGGGCCAGGATTTGAACCATGGTCAACCAGGTGGGATTTACCTGCCCTAACAACTAGGGTATGGGCTGGCTTCAGTTGGCACAGAGCCAAACCTATATATTTTATAGTTTTGTTTTACAGTAAAACTGTGATTCACTTTGAGACAGTTTTGTGTAGAGTATAAGACTTAGGTTTGGGCTTTTTATTTTTGCCTGTGGATGTCCAAGTGCTCCAGCACCTGGTGTACACCTGTCACCTCAGTCAGTTTTAGGATGTTTATATTACCCCAAAAAAGAAACCTGCACCCTCTAGCAGTGACTCTTTATTTCCCCCGATTTTCCCAGCCTGCTTTTTGTCTCTAAAGATTTTGACTATTTTGCACATTTCATGTAAATGGAAGTATCACGTGGTCTTTTTTTCAATGTATATACATTAGTGCATTCTTTCTCTTTTTTTTAGATATCTATGTCATGATTTTTATTCTTACTTTGTTTTATTTCTTTAGATAAATTTTTGCTATAGGGCATGTGTACTCGCTGGAGAGACAGAAAACAAGAAATTGCCCTCTGGGGGCCTAGCCATGCTGCAATCCGTCTCCTCCATTCTCCTCTTGGGATTTTGGGCATGCACCCATATTCACCTAGCATGAATTTTTTTTAAGAATTATTTTTATTTAACTTTATTGTCTTCTTTTATTTTATTTATTTTTATTTATTTATTTTAACTTGAGACAGAGAGCCTGAAGGAAAGGAAAGCAAGCCACCAGGTCCAGGATTTGAACCACAGTTACATGTGGGAGTCTAGTGCCCTCAACCACCACACCACCTGCAGGCCCCTCAGCATTAGTTGTTAAGCCTCCGGATCCAGGACTTGAATCATGCGGGCACTCAAACTGTGCTCAACTACTTGGGAGTCTAGCGACATAACCATTACTCAATCTGCCAGTCCCTATTTTTACTTTTTAATTTACTTTTCTTTTCTTTTCTTTTTTTTTTTTTTTTTTTTTTTTTAGGGTTTTTTCCTTTAGGGGCGGTGT
>NW_006159521.1:7491958-7604892 GCF_000334495.1 Tupaia belangeri chinensis | reverse complement strand
TTTGCTATAGGGCGCGTGTGCTCGCCAGAAAGACAGAGAGAGACAGAGAGACAGAAAGCAAGAAATCACCCCCTAGGGTGGATGGCCACGCCGCAATCCCTTCTCCTCCATTCTCCTCTCGGGATCTTGGGCACACACGCACACGTGCCCAGTGTGAGTTTAAGCCGCCGGGTCCAGGTCGCCAACCATGGTCGACTACATGGGAGTCCAGCGACATAGCCATTACACCAACTGCTGGTCTCTAGTTTTCTTTTTCTTTGGTATTTAAAGAACGTTACGTTTTTCTTTAATTACCAAAGGGCATGTACACTCACCAAAGAGAGAGAGGGAGAGAGAACTCCACAATGGGGTGTGGTCATGCCACAATCTCCTTTCCTCCATTTCTCCTTTCCTAATTTGGACATACACACACACACACACATACACACATATGTGCCTAGCATGCTTCTCAAGTAGCTGGGGTTGGACTTAAACCATGGTCTCCCATATAGGATCTGGCTCCTTTAACCACTGCACTACAGGACTGCCTCCCCCAACCCCCTTTTTAATGCCCAAAGCATACATGCATTCACCAAAGAGAAAGAGAGAGACAAAGCACTCCCGAGTGGAGCTTGGTCATGCTGCAATCTTCTTTCTTCCATTTCTCACATTGGGATTGGGGGTATGCACACACATTCGCCACTTGACCCGGCTCCAAACTGTATTTGGCTATGTGAGACCCAGCTCCATTGACCACTGTGCTACCGAGCTGGCCTTTAATTTTTTTAATTTAATTATTTTTTTTTCTTTTTTAAATTTAATTTATTATTATTATTATTATCAATTTTTTCAAGTCACCAGAGAGAGACAGAGAGAGGGGGAAAATGTGAAAGGAAGCTGCCAGGTATGGGACTCAGACTGCATTTGATC
This sequence comes from Tupaia belangeri chinensis, assembly GCF_000334495.1. Lineage (NCBI taxonomy): Eukaryota > Metazoa > Chordata > Mammalia > Scandentia > Tupaiidae > Tupaia > Tupaia belangeri. The sequence goes on along the minus strand of NW_006159521.1, from coordinate 7,603,983 downwards.
ATGTGGGAGTCCAGCACCTTAACCACCACACCACCTGCTGCCCCACACATCATTTCTTTCTATCTGTGTGTGTGTGTGTGTGTGTGTGTGTGTATGTGTGTGTGTATATATATATATATATATATAGAGAGAGAGAGAGAGAGAGAGAACATTTAATTTATTCATTCATCTATTGATGTACATTTGGATTTTTTCTTATTTTTCTATTTTAAATAATACTGCTATGAACATTTGTTTACAAGTTTTTGTACAAATAGATATTTTCATTTCTCTTAGGTCTATACCTAAGAGTAGAATTGGTGATTCATATGATAATTGTGTTTACTCTTTTGAGGAACTATCTTGATATTTTCCAAAGTGGCTGTACTATTTTACATATCCATCAACAGTATGTGAGGGTTCTTATTTCTCCACATCCTCACTAATATTTATTATTAGTTGTCTTCGATTGTTTTCATCCTAGTAGATATAGAATTTTCTCTCATTGTGGTTTTGTTTATATTTTTGGTGACTAATGATGTTGAGCATCTTTTCATGCACTTATTGGCCTGTTGTGTATCTTCTTTGTAAAAATGTCTGTTCAAATCCTTTGCCCATTTTTACTTGTGCTATTTCTTTTTATTACTGCATTGAGAGTTCTTGTCAGGTCAGCAGGTGGCCTGGTAGTTAAGGTAGCTGGATCTCACATAGCCAACTGTGTGGTTCAAGTCCCAGACCCAGAAACTTGACAAACATGCTGGGCATGAGTGCATGCATGCCCAAAACCCTGAAAGGAGAATAGAGGAGAAGGAATTGCAGCATTGCCATCCCATCAGGGGGCGATTTCTCACTACCCCCCATCTCTCTCGGGCAAGTGCACAATCCCATAACAAAACAAATAAGCAAAAGTTCTTGATATATTTTAGATATAAGTCCCTTATAAGATAAATGATTGAGAAATATTTTCTCTAATTTTGTGGGTTGTCTTTTTATTTTCTTTATGATATCCTTTGAAGTACAAAAGGGTTTTTTTTCCCCAAGTATTATTTATTCAATTTTAATTTATTCATTTATTTTACCAGAGAGAGGCACAGGGGTGGGGGAGAATGAGAGAACAAGCAACCAGGCCCAGGACTCAAACTGTGGTCGGCCATGTGGGAGTGTCCAATGCCTTGTGCAGCGCCTTAACCATCACACCACCTGCTGGCCCTGAAGTACAAGAGTTTTTAACTTCATTGAAGTCCAGTTTATTCTTTCGTCATTTGGTGTCCAATCTAAGTTCATAAAGATTTAGTTCTGTATTTTCTTCTGCAAGTTGATAGCTCTAGTGCTCAGACTTAGAATTATGACCTATTTTAAGTTAATTTTTGTATGTGGTTTGAGGAAGAGATCCAACTTTATACTTTTGTGTGTGTTCTAGTACCATTTGTCAGAGACTATTCTTTCCTTGTTAAATTGTCTTGGCATCTGGAATGATCTTTGTAAAATAAGCCCTTCCCTCTAACTCAGTGCCCACCTCATTTCATTAAAAGCCTCCAGTATAGTTACAGTAGGTTTTTATTTCTTTTTCCAGAGAGTATGTGCACTCACCAGAGAGAAGTGGAAGAAAGTGTCCCTCCCTGCCCCAGTGGTGTGTGGTCACACACAATCCCATCTTCTGTATTTCTCTTTATCCTGTTGGGATTTTGGGCACACATCCATACACACTTGGTATGTTTTTCAAGCCATCAGGGCCAAGATTATGTAGTTAGCCATGTAGGATTCAGCTTCCTTAACCATAAGACACAGGGTATACAGTGGAATTCATGTGAGGGGGTTTATTTATTTATTTATTTATTTATTTAAAATAAAAACCTTATTCATGATAAGGTACACGCACATGCATTTGAGAATGAGAAAGAGAGAGAGATAAACAGACATCCTCCCCAGGATCTGATCATGCCACAATCCTCCTCTTCACATCCTCCAGTCAGCTGGATCTTGGGCACTCATGGGTTCAGTGTGTTTCAGGGTCACAGGTCAGGAATTCAAACCACTATCACTGTGTGGAATCTGGCTTCTCTTCAGCAGTGTGTGACCATTGTGCCACAGGGCTGGCCCCTTATTAGGGTTTTTATGATATGCTGCATTATCTAAGCTCTGTCTGTTCATCTGTTTAACATCATTTCATATACTTCCCTTACTTTTCTATACTAGCTGCCTTTCTGTTCTTCAGATGTGTTAAGTTCATTCCCACCTCAGGATTTTTGTACTGGCTGATCACCCACCATGAAATACTGTTCTGCTCCCCTAACACATTGTTCTTGCAGATCTTCACACTTCTGGTTCCTTGTTATTCATGTCTTAGGTCAAATATTATGTCGTCAGAGAAGCCCTCCCTGACCAATTGCTGAAATTAATCACCCTTAGTTTTCCCAGTCATTTTCTTTTTCAGGACCCTATTCAATTTTGTTTACAACTCACTGTTATTTCTTTACTTAATTGACTGTCATCTTTCACTAGAATGCACTTTTTATGAAGACTGGGCTTTTATATCTGAGCATTTAGAACCATACCTGGCACTTAATAGTTTTTCAAATACTAACTGACATTAATAGAATGCAGCATGTAGCATGTGTGCTCTAGTTGCAGGGAAGGAGAGCTCATAGTGGTATGGACTTGACAACTCTTTCATCTTTGCCCATTGATTGGCAAAAAGTATCTGATATCAGTCAAAAGGATAATCAGAGTTCAGTCTTTTCCTCATAAACATTTTTTTAAAGAATTTTTATATGGGACTGGCAGGTGGCATGGTGGTTAAGGTGGTTAATGAAAGAATGACTTACTTAAAGAGAACACCTGTATCTTTTTTTAAGTCTTATGTATTTATTTATTTTTATTGTTGTTATTTTTAAATTTGCTGTAGGGTACACATGCTCATTAGAGAGAGATAGACAGAAAGAGAGAGAAAGTGAGAAAGCAAGCCACCAAGTCCAGGACTTGAACTGGGGTCGGCCCACCATGCTACCTCCTGGCCCCTCTGTATCTTTATTGTACTTTGTTTTTAAGAATATCTCTGGAAAATGTAAACATGCCCATCAGATTATATATCCATGGTGGCCCATGTTTGATCCTGGCAAATAACAATGCCAGGTAATTTAGGTTTCTGAGGTGAATAAGGTGGCAGACTGAGGAGCTTAAGTCTGAGTTCTTAAAAATTGGAATCCAGGGATCAGCAGTTGGCGTAATGGCTATGTCGCTGGACTCCCATATAGTCGACCACAGTTCGATTCCTGGACCCAGTGGCTTAAACTCACAACGGGTGCGTGTGCGTGTGAGCCCAAGATCCTGAGAGGAGAATGGAGGAGAAGGGATTGTGGTGTGGCCATCCCCCCTGGGGAATAAATTGACAAAACATGTGTAAGATCTCTATGGGAGCAGTTTTAAGTTTGAGAAAATTAGATACCTGTGTAAATGTAGCAATATGCTATGTTCTTCCATTTCAAGGCAGAAATTGTAGCTATTAGTTCTCCCAAAAGTAAATTATAATTTCAATACAGTCTCAAACAAAATCCCAGCAGATTTGTGTAGTTAGGGGAGGTAGAATGTGACAGGTTGATTCTTTAACTTGTATGCAAATGGAAAAGGCCAAGAAAAAAAGGCAAGATATTTTTGAAGCAAAATAAGTAAGAAAAACTTGTTCTTCCAAATATGAAATATCTGAAGTATTGTAATTAAGAATTAGACCTGTCAGCTGGTGGTGTGGTTAAGGTGGCTGGATTCCCACATGGCTGACTACACAGTTCCAGTCCTGGACCTGATGACTTGAAAAACATACCTGGCACATAAGCGTGTATGTCTAAAATCCCAAAGGGAGGTAAAGCTGGAGAAGGGATTGTGTGACAGTCTTCCATGGGGAAACACTTTCCCATTTTTCCCACTATCTCTCTCTCTCAATCTCTTGTGTCTCTGGTGAGTGCACATGCTCTAAAACAAAATTAAAAAGAAATAAGAAAATAAAGAATTAGAGCAATGACAGCTAATAGAAGCCTAAAAAGATCATGATAATATAGCTAGAAATAAGGCTCTGCAGAATAATGAAGAAAGGCAATCCTTTCAACAAGAAGTGCTAAAACAATTAGCCTTATGTAGAGGAAAAAATGAAATTGTTTTGCACAACTTACATCATACAATTTTATTCCACATGCATTATACTTTAACTGTCAGAGATAAAACTTATAAAAGTTTATTATGTTCCTGACCTTATGATAGTAAGGGATTTCTATACAAGATACCTATTAGCCATAAAAGAAACATTAGTAAATATCACTCTCTTAAAACAGAACTTGTGGGAGTTGGCAGGTGACGTGGTGGACTCCCACGTAACAGGCTGCAGTTCGAGTCCTGGACCTGGTGGCATGCTTTCTCACTTTCTCTCTTGTTTGCTCTCTCTCTGGTCAAATTTAAATAAATAAATATAATTATCAAAAAAAAAAAAAAACTGAGAACTTGTGTTTATCAAAAGATATCCTAAAGAGAATGTAAGAACAAGCCACATTGTAGATGATTGCAACTTATTTAATGAATAATGGATTAATATACAGAAGGTATAAAGAACTCCTACAAATTGTTTTAAAAAATAGCACAGTTAAAAACAGGAACAGATGGGAACCAGCAGTTAGCGTAATGGCTATATCACTGGACTCCCACGTAGTCGACCACAGTTCGAGTCCTAGACCCGATGACTTAACACTCATGCCGGGCTCATGTGCGTGTGTGCCCAAGATCCCGAGAGGAGAATGGAGCAGAAGGGATTGTTGCGTGACCATCCCCTCTGGGGGGTGATTTCTCGCTTTCTGTCTCTATGTCTCTCTCTGTCTGTCTGGCAAGCGCATACACCCTATATCGAAAACCCCTCAAAAAAAAAAAAAAAAACAGGAATAGATGACTTAAAACAGGCACTTCACAAACATGTATATCCAAATAGCCAGTGAACATATAAATTAGTCATTGGTGAAATAGAAATTAAAATCAGATACCACTATACACCTATCAGACGACTAACATTTAATAGTCTGTCAAAATTAAGCACTGGAAAAAATGTGCATCATAGAGAATTCTCCCTCCTCACTGCTGAGAATCAAAAGTGCCCATCTACTTTGGAAAACACTTTTGTTTATCTAATAAAGTTGAGAATAAGTATGACCTGAGACTCAGCATTTTGACAAGGCACAGATCCTAAAGAAACTCAGTGTGTGGAACAGGATAAATATACCATAAGGGTCATAACAGTGTTATTTGCCATGGTCCCAAACTGAAAACAATTCAAATAGCTATCAAAAAACAAATATCCACACTAAGGAATACTATGCTGTAGTGAGAACCAAAAAAGCTACCTACCACTAGTACCTACAACTACCTAGCATTTATTTAGTTTGTTGGGTTTTTGTTTGTTTGGTTTGGAGAGGTTTTTGCTATAGGGAGCGTGCGCTTGCCAGAAAGACAGAGAGAGACAGACAGAAAGCGAGAAATCACCCCCCGGGGGGGATGGCCACACCGCAATCCTTTCTCCCCCATTCTCCTCTAAGGATCTTGAGCACTCACGCACACGCGCCCAGCGTGAGTTTAAGCTGCCAGGTCCGGGACTCGAACTGCGGTCAACTACATGGGAGTTCAGCAACATAGCCATTACGCTAACTGCTGGTCCCATTTGTTGTTTGTTTTTACTCTAAAATATAAACTGTATAAAACCATGAACAGTTTTGTCACTGCTCTATCTGCAGCTTCTTTAACAGCTCCTCGTACATAGTACCATAAAATAGGCACCCAGAGAAATGAATTGAAAGATTTTAATATGGAGATTCTGGGGGATGGCAGGTGGCATGGTGATTAAGGGTGCTGGACTCCCACATGGCCGACTGCAGTTCGTGTCCCTGACCTAATAGCTTGCTTTCTCTCTCTCTCTCTCTCTCTTACTCTCTCACTCTCCCACTCTGTCCCTCTCCGGTCAAATTAAAATTAATTAATTAATTAAATAAAGTTCAATAAAATAATTCTTAAAAAATGGAGATTCTGCCTATAAAAATTTGAAATCTTTGCATTATTCTTGGCCTATCTATAAAAATATCATTGATTTTTATATATGGATCTTGTACTTATTCCAATTGTATTTTTGTGGGCTTCTTAGAATTGAAAATTCAGAGCCTTTGAAATATTTAATAGGGAACCAACAGCATAATGGCTATGTCGCTGGACTCCCATGTAGTCGGCCGCAGTTCACGTCCCGGACCCGGTGGCTTAGAACTCACGCTGGGCGCGTGTGCGTGCATGCCCAAGATCCTGAGAGGAGAATGGAGGAGAAGGGATTGTGGCGTGACCATTCCCCCTGGGGGGTGATTTCGCTTTCTGTCTCTATGTCTCTGTCTGTCTGGCAAGCGCACGTGCCTTATAGCGAAAACCTCTCAAAAATAAAAATTTAATAAAGTTCAATCACTAAAGAAAAGTACTATAAATAGTAAAGATGTTGAGAAAAATATTGAACATCTAAAGAAATTGTGCCCTCAGATTATTTCCTAAGGGTCTAGTTTCTCATTTTAAGTAAATCAAGACTAGAAGTCATAGTTATGCTTTTTTGGTGTGGTTCTCATAGAAATTTAGCCCCAGGATCCTTTCTCAAAGAAAAGACCTTATTTGTTTCTTCTTCAAAAGAATAACAATTGAAAACATTTTTGTGTTTTAAGTTAACATGACATGTTTAAAACATGTTACTTTTTCCACAATTTTTTGCTTTTGACTTTTTAAATTGATTGATCTTCTCAACCAACCATCAGTCCTAGTTGCATGAGATAAGAGGCTTTTACCATTGTAGAATTGTGCAGGAACAAGGAACATAAGTTATAGCCTAGAGCAGTGGTTCTCAAACTTTGCAGTCGATCATCACCTGAGCATTAGTGGAGTGAAAACTTAGACAACTGAGAAGTATTTCAAGGCTGTACTTCTTTTAGATATTTTTTTTTTTTTTTTGGAGAGGTTTTTTGCTATAGGGCGCATGCGCTCACCAGAAAGACAGAGAGAGACAGAGAGACAGAAAGCGAGAAATCACCCCCCAGGCGGGATGGCCACGCCACAATCCCTTCTCCTCCATTTTCCTCTTGGGATCTTGGGCACGCATGCACATGTGCCTGGCATGAGTTTAAGCCACCGGGTCCGGGACGTGAACTGTGGCCGACTCTACAATGGAATCCAGCAACATAACCATTACACTAACTGCTGGTCCCTCTTTTAGATCTTTTTAACAAACTCCTCAAGTTTGAGAACCACTGTCCAGAGTATTACTTATATAGATATATGTGGAGGCCTATGGGATTCAGAGAGTAAGTATTCAAGATGATCATTTGGATGTAGGAAGGAAACATGACTTTCTTATTTTTATTTATGTCACTGTCTAATTTGTATGTTTATTATATTAACTTATTAATACATTAATACATATAAATAAATGTGAATATATTTTTAAGGATGAGAAGCTAATCAAAATAAGTCACTTAGGTAACCTCTTTCTTCAATAGTCAAAGCAAAATATAATGGAGGAATGTCCAATTTTATTTTCCTATAACTGAAACATTTTAATTTACTTTCTTGCGGTACCTCTAAAGATTAAATACGAATGAGGCATTTACTGACCCTGATTAACATATATTAACCTTTCTTCAAGAATATAACATTAGGGAACCAGCATTTAGCGTAATGGCTATGTCGCTGGACTCCCACATAGTCGACCGTGGTTCGCGTCCTGGACCCGGTGGCTTAAAACTCACGCCGGGCGCGTGTGCGTGCGTGCCCAAGATCCCAAGAGGAGAATGGAGGAGAAGGGATTGCGGCGTGACCATCCCCTCTGGGGGGTGATTTCTCGCTTTCTGTCTCTATGTCTCTCTCTGTCTGTCTGGCGAGCACACACGCCCTATAGCGAAAACCTCTCAAAAAAAAAGGAATATAACATTAGTGCACAACTTACTCAATGGCAAGAATACAATGTTGGACCTTTCAACCACTAGAACAAAATGTATTTAAATTGATAGTTGCAGAATTATAGAGTGTTTTTACATCGATCTTTTGCTAATGCAATTAGCAATATGTTTTGCATGTATAACTTAATAAATCCTTGAGTCAAAAAAAGAAAATGACATTAGTTATATCACTTATATCTCCATTATACTTTGCTAGGAACTAATTAATAAATAAAATAAAACTCTGTTCATTGTATAAATTGACATCTTTAGATTTGTCTGGCTTTGAGTGTGAAATGTTTGAGGCCACCTTTATAGTCTGGTAGTTAAGGGAACTGAATCCCACATGGCTGACTGCATGGTTTTGAGATCCAAATCTGGTGCCTTGAGAAACACATCAGACATGTATGTGTGCATGACCAAAGATTTCTAAAGGAGAGAGAAAGAGAGGAGAAGGGATTGTAGTGTTTTCTTTTTTCTCTTTCTCCCTTTCTGTCTTTTTCTGGCAAGTGCATATGACCTATACCAAAACAAACAAGCTAAAAACAAACAAAGGAAATGTTTGATTTTTTTTTTTTTGGAAATGTTTGAATTTTAAAAAACTGATTTTGGGGGGGACCAGCAGAAGGCTTAATGGTTGCATCACTGGACTCCCACATAGTTGACCACAGTTCGAGTCCTGGACCCAGTGACTTAATATTCACTCTGGGTGTGCGTGTGTGTGTGTGTGTGTGCGCACCCAAAATCCCAAGAGACGAATGGAGGAGAAGGGATAACAGCATGGCCATCCACCCCCGGGGGATGATTTCTTGCTTTCTGTCTCTCTGTGTCTCTCTCTGGCAATCAGGGGAGGGTACATATTCTATAGCAAAAATCTCTCAATAAAGAAATAAATAAAAATTAAAACATTAATTTTAAAAAAAGTATTCTTTAAAAAAAAATTTTTCCTCCTGAAATAGTTAACATTTTATTTTATTCACTTAAATACATCTTTCCAAACTAAAGATATGAAAGAAGTTGCATGCTACAATACAATTTCTAGACATTTTTGTGTAATTAAAATACAATTAATGCAGCATTTTTCATAATGTGTTATAGTGAGGTATAAACAACATCGAAAACTGTTGGGTCTTGGGCTTAGCTCTGATTTTCTTAAGTAATACTTTCATATTTATCATTGTTAGAATAAAATACTGGAGTGATATGGGTTCTTTTGTTGTTGTTTCTAAATCTTACCATGATTAGTAAGACAGTCATTTGTTTTCTAGATTGATGACATTGTAAAAGCTGTTGGTAACTGCAGTTACAACCAACTAGTGGAGAAGATCATCTCTTGTAAGCAGTCAGACAATAGTGAGCTGGTTAGTGAAGGTGGGTGAGTGCTATTACCTGACTTTTTTGTTCTCAGCAAAATAACTCGTCTTACAATTTAATATTTTTCAAATTTCTTAAATAAGACTTCTAAAAAATGCAAGTGATACTATACATAGGAATTAAAAGAGATAATTATTGGGGTCGGCAAGTGGCGTGGTGGTTAAAGGTTCTGGACTCCCACATGGCCAGCCATAGTTCAGTTGAGTCCCAGACCAGGTGGCTTGCTTTATCACTTTCCTCCTCTCTCTTTCTTTCTCTTTCTGTCTCTCTCTCTCTGTGTACCTCTCTGGTCAAATTAAAATAAATAAATAAAGTTAAAATAATAAAAATAATTTTTTCAAAAAAAGATAATTATTCATAAAGATGCCAGCGAAAGATTTTTCCTAGAATCCTTTACACTTGATTTGAAAAGCCAGGCCTAGATTCTAATAAAAGTTCTTTGGAAATCACTTGCCAGCTTCAGTATGGTCAATTACCTAGAGATTATTATTAATTACTCTTAAAAAGGGTTATTCAGGAGTACTGAGTGGACTTTGATTTATCCTGAACACTGCAGTTGACTGAGATGAGCATTGTGGTGCTTAAGTGTTCTATTGTACTAGCTGTCTGCCTTTTGTTTCAGTACAATACGTCCAGTATGTTGGGGCCCTATTCTGGATCAGAGTCTGCCCCTGTACAAGTTTTTCTAAATCTTAGCTAATGAAAATTGCTGAATTCACAATCACAAAAACAGCTTTAATGTTTTTTTCAGCTGTGTTGGTGGTCAATGATAAAAAAATTGAAGCCAGAATGTTATATGGAGCTATAACATTTGGATTGATCTTCCCACCTCCCATTTTATATTTCTATAAATTCTCCTTTCTTTGAAGGGTAAACAAAAGAAAGAGAAATCATGAGAAGCAGAGAAATTTTTCACCATTCTTTCTCAGACACACAATTCTTAAAACGTGGAGACTTGTCGACCAGCAGATGGTGTAATGGCTATGTCACTGGACTCCCATGTAGTCAACCGCAGTTCACGTCCCGGACCCGGTGGCTTAGAACTCACGCTGGGCGCGTGTGCGTGCGTGCCCAAGATCCCAAGAGGAGAATGGAAGAGATGGGATTATGGTGTGGCCATCCCCCCTGGGGGGTGACTTCTCATTTTCTGTTTCTCTTTGTCTGTCTGGCGAGCGCACATGCCCTATAGCAAAAATCTCTCCAAAAAAAAATAAAATGTGGAAACTTTACAACGTTTGTGGAAAAATGGGATTGTGAGGGTTTTTTTTTTGGTTTAAAAATTTTGAAAGGCAGACATAGTGTTTCATAATATACATTTTTCATGAACTTCTTGAAGACTCTTGTACATGAGGCATAATAAAAGTTGATTATAATTACTATATTTAAAAAATTAAAACTAGCAACTATAAGAATATATAAGAGCATATAAGAGATGTGTACATGAACTGTATATTAATTAGCCAGAACCAAACTAAAGTAATAAGAATATACATAGTATTTTAGTGGAGGTTTTTCCTGATCTACTTGCACTAAGCATATAGAGACATTGATCACCAATTTGTATGACAATTCTTTTACTACCACTTAAGGTTTAAATTTTAGGAGAGAAAAGAACAACAAAAAAATGTTATGAACATTTTTCTTTCAAGTAACAAAATTTCACACACTAGAACTTTGGCATTCAGACCCAAGCTGTCACTACTTTAGACATATTCCTGAAAAGAAGGCTATATGAAAATTTGTTTGTAGAATCCAACTTTTTCAGTAATACTCAATAAAATTAGAGTTATGCTGTTTAGAAGAAATCAAAGGAACCATAGGGTTTAGAAAGTCGTAACAGACAGAATGACAGCCTGGAGGTAATACTCAGTGAACAGATTTACAGGGGAAGAGGCTGGGAACTATTGGTGCAGCGTCTCTTACCCAGCTGACCTGCTGTGCCGGGGTGAGACTTGGTAGTATACTGATCAACAGAACGAACAGCTAAAACATCAGCCCCTTCAGCCCCTTCATCACTTCTCTTTTTTCTTAACTTCATGTTACATTTATTATTTCTCTGTCAGTGACTTCTCAGGATAGTGAAAAACTGTAACTAATTAATGAGGTATTGTTAATTTGAGAAGAATATCTTGGTGAAAGTAAGGAAAGCATCACCCTCCATAGTGGTTTAGAATGTTCAAGTGAATATACTGGGAATATTTATAGATTAATCCCTTCACATATATATTTCATAAATTCTACATATCAGATTTCCCAGTGAAGGGATAATTATATGTGGAATATCCTACGATTAAAAAGTTAATTTTTTGTTTACAAAAGCTACAGATTTATTTACTTATTTATTTTCGAAATAATTATTAAATGCCATTGGTTACTTATGTGAGGCAATTAGAAATCATATCACAGGACCAGCAGATGGCATAATGGCTACGTTGCTGGACTCCCATGTAGTCGACTACAGTTCAAGTCCTGGATCCAGTGGCTTAAATTCACGCCGGGTGCGTGTGCATGCGAGAAGAGAATGGAGGAGAAGGGATTGCAGCGTGGCCATCTGCCCTGGGGGGTGATTTCTCACTTTCTGTCTCTCTGTCTCTCTCTGTCTTTATGGTGAGCGCATGTGCCTTATAGCAAAATGTCTCCAAAAAAAGAAATCATATCAGATAGAAAAGACCACAATGGACATTTTTATTCACATTGTAGCAGTTAGCTTTCCTCCTTCATTTTTATTCATCATATTTTGAAGACTCTTGTACATGAGGCATAATAAAAGTTGATTATAATTACTATATTTAAAAAATTAAAACTAGCAACTATAAGAATATATAAGAGCATATAAGAGATGTGTACATGAACTGTATATTAATTAGCCAGAACCAAACTAAAGTAATAAGAATATACATAGTATTTTAGTGGAGGTTTTTCCTGATCTACTTGCACTAAGCATATAGAGACATTGATCACCAATTTGTATGACAATTCTTTTACTACCACTTAAGGTTTAAATTTTAGGAGAGAAAAGAACAACAAAAAAATGTTATGAACATTTTTCTTTCAAGTAACAAAATTTCACACACTAGAACTTTGGCATTCAGACCCAAGCTGTCACTACTTTAGACATATTCCTGAAAAGAAGGCTATATGAAAATTTGTTTGTAGAATCCAACTTTTTCAGTAATACTCAATAAAATTAGAGTTATGCTGTTTAGAAGAAATCAAAGGAACCATAGGGTTTAGAAAGTCGTAACAGACAGAATGACAGCCTGGAGGTAATACTCAGTGAACAGATTTACAGGGGAAGAGGCTGGGAACTATTGGTGCAGCGTCTCTTACCCAGCTGACCTGCTGTGCCGGGGTGAGACTTGGTAGTATACTGATCAACAGAACGAACAGCTAAAACATCAGCCCCTTCAGCCCCTTCATCACTTCTCTTTTTTCTTAACTTCATGTTACATTTATTATTTCTCTGTCAGTGACTTCTCAGGATAGTGAAAAACTGTAACTAATTAATGAGGTATTGTTAATTTGAGAAGAATATCTTGGTGAAAGTAAGGAAAGCATCACCCTCCATAGTGGTTTAGAATGTTCAAGTGAATATACTGGGAATATTTATAGATTAATCCCTTCACATATATATTTCATAAATTCTACATATCAGATTTCCCAGTGAAGGGATAATTATATGTGGAATATCCTACGATTAAAAAGTTAATTTTTTGTTTACAAAAGCTACAGATTTATTTACTTATTTATTTTCGAAATAATTATTAAATGCCATTGGTTACTTATGTGAGGCAATTAGAAATCATATCACAGGACCAGCAGATGGCATAATGGCTACGTTGCTGGACTCCCATGTAGTCGACTACAGTTCAAGTCCTGGATCCAGTGGCTTAAATTCACGCCGGGTGCGTGTGCATGCGAGAAGAGAATGGAGGAGAAGGGATTGCAGCGTGGCCATCTGCCCTGGGGGGTGATTTCTCACTTTCTGTCTCTCTGTCTCTCTCTGTCTTTATGGTGAGCGCATGTGCCTTATAGCAAAATGTCTCCAAAAAAAGAAATCATATCAGATAGAAAAGACCACAATGGACATTTTTATTCACATTGTAGCAGTTAGCTTTCCTCCTTCATTTTTATTCATCATATTCTCTTAGATATGTTTAATTGAAAGTAGTCTGTTTTCTTTTATTTGTTTTCTTTTATATTTAGCCGACAGCTGAAGCTTTCCTTTTTCAGTCAATCCAAAAGCTAATGTACTTCTGATCTTTATTGTTTAAAATTAGGCTTCGTGGCTGCACCATGGCACAGTGGTAATGCACTGCTCAGGAGAAGCGTGATCTCACACGGCGATAGCCTGAATCCCCGGCCACATGGCCTGAACCCCGTTGGGCATGTGTATGAGTGCCCACGGTCTGCCAGACTGGAGAAATGGGATTGAGTCATGAGCAGATGTTGGGACTAGCAGATGGCATAATGGTTACGTTATTCGACTCCCACGTAGTTTGCTGCTGTTCAAGTTCTGGACTTGGTGGCTTAAACTCATGCTGGGTGTGTGTGTGTCATGCCCAAAATCCAAGAGGAAAATGGAGAAGAAGGGATTGTGGTGTGGCCCTCGTGATTTCTCACTTTCTGTCTCTCTGGTGAGGGCACACACCCTAGAGCAAAGATCTATCTCTTTCAAAAAAGAAGAAAGAAACATGAGCAGACCCTAGGGAGGGTATCTCCCTTCTCTTTCTCTCACGCATGTACATATATGCTGTAGGAGTAATAAAGAAAAAAATTAATTAAGCTTTGGCACTAGATAGCTCTTTTTTTTTTCAATTGCATTAGGACATGTGTGCTCACCGGAGAGTTGGAAAGTGAGAAATAACCTTCCAGGGGGATGGCAATGCCACAGTACTTTTTCTCAATTCTTCCCTTGGGATTTTGGGTACATACACACATGCACCAAGTATGTTTTTCAAGTTGCTGGGTCTAGGACTCAAACTGTGGAGTCAACAACTATCTGTCTCTCCAGCAAGTGCACACACTCTGTAGGAAAAAAAAAAAAAAAGCACAGTACTTTTACTTGTACATAGAGTACTTATTATTTGCTACCTTTTTTGGTTGTTAGTACCATTTTTGAGTCTGATGTAATGATGAATTGGCAGGAAAATCAAGAGGTAAAAAGCTAGCATGATACCAGATGTCAAACATCATCAGAACTAGTCATTTAATTCCAGATGCTCTCTCAGGAACAGTTATTTCTTTCTTCTTTCATTGCTAGAGGGTATGTGTGCTTACCAGAGAGAGAGAGAAGCCATCCCCAAATGGGGCATAGTTATGTCACAGACCTTTTTCCTCTATTTTTCCATACTATTTAGACATGTATGCACATGCGTCAAGCCACCAGGACCAGGATATGAACTGTGGTTGGCTACATGGGATCTAGATCCCTTATCTGCTGAGTTATGGGGCCAGCCTGGATTTTTTTTAATTTGGGGGATTTTTTTTCCCCAAGCCACCCAGGCTGGGGTTCTCGCTACAGTCAGTCATGTGGGATCCAGCTGTTCTAATTACTGTGCTGTGGAGCTAGCAGATGGCGTAGTGATTACATTGCTGGACTCCCACATGGCCAACCGCAGTTCAAGTCCAGGACCTGGTGGCTTGAAAATCACTCTAGGCACGTGTGCATGCATGCCCAAGATCCCTGGAGGAGAATGGAGGAGAGGGATTGCAGCATGGCCATCTCTGGGGATATTTCTCGCTTTCCCTCTCACTGTCTCTGTCTAGAAGCGTGATCTCACACGGCGATAGCCTGAATCCCCGGCCACATGGCCTGAACCCCGTTGGGCATGTGTATGAGTGCCCACGGTCTGCCAGACTGGAGAAATGGGATTGAGTCATGAGCAGATGTTGGGACTAGCAGATGGCATAATGGTTACGTTATTCGACTCCCACGTAGTTTGCTGCTGTTCAAGTTCTGGACTTGGTGGCTTAAACTCATGCTGGGTGTGTGTGTGTCATGCCCAAAATCCAAGAGGAAAATGGAGAAGAAGGGATTGTGGTGTGGCCCTCGTGATTTCTCACTTTCTGTCTCTCTGGTGAGGGCACACACCCTAGAGCAAAGATCTATCTCTTTCAAAAAAGAAGAAAGAAACATGAGCAGACCCTAGGGAGGGTATCTCCCTTCTCTTTCTCTCACGCATGTACATATATGCTGTAGGAGTAATAAAGAAAAAAATTAATTAAGCTTTGGCACTAGATAGCTCTTTTTTTTTTCAATTGCATTAGGACATGTGTGCTCACCGGAGAGTTGGAAAGTGAGAAATAACCTTCCAGGGGGATGGCAATGCCACAGTACTTTTTCTCAATTCTTCCCTTGGGATTTTGGGTACATACACACATGCACCAAGTATGTTTTTCAAGTTGCTGGGTCTAGGACTCAAACTGTGGAGTCAACAACTATCTGTCTCTCCAGCAAGTGCACACACTCTGTAGGAAAAAAAAAAAAAAAGCACAGTACTTTTACTTGTACATAGAGTACTTATTATTTGCTACCTTTTTTGGTTGTTAGTACCATTTTTGAGTCTGATGTAATGATGAATTGGCAGGAAAATCAAGAGGTAAAAAGCTAGCATGATACCAGATGTCAAACATCATCAGAACTAGTCATTTAATTCCAGATGCTCTCTCAGGAACAGTTATTTCTTTCTTCTTTCATTGCTAGAGGGTATGTGTGCTTACCAGAGAGAGAGAGAAGCCATCCCCAAATGGGGCATAGTTATGTCACAGACCTTTTTCCTCTATTTTTCCATACTATTTAGACATGTATGCACATGCGTCAAGCCACCAGGACCAGGATATGAACTGTGGTTGGCTACATGGGATCTAGATCCCTTATCTGCTGAGTTATGGGGCCAGCCTGGATTTTTTTTAATTTGGGGGATTTTTTTTCCCCAAGCCACCCAGGCTGGGGTTCTCGCTACAGTCAGTCATGTGGGATCCAGCTGTTCTAATTACTGTGCTGTGGAGCTAGCAGATGGCGTAGTGATTACATTGCTGGACTCCCACATGGCCAACCGCAGTTCAAGTCCAGGACCTGGTGGCTTGAAAATCACTTTAGGCACGTGTGCATGCATGCCCAAGATCCCTGGAGGAGAATGGAGGAGAGGGATTGCAGCATGGCCATCTCTGGGGATATTTCTCGCTTTCCCTCTCACTGTCTCTGTCTTTCTGGTGAGCACACACGGTGCTATGGCAAATAACTCTAAGCAGGAAAAAAAAAAAAAAGCTATTGCGCTAATGGACCAGTCTAGAAATAATGATTTCTTAGAATTAAAATATGCACTTATAAGAGTAATTCCAGGAGCCAGTAGTGGCATGGTGGTTAAGGCACTGGACTCCCACATGGCCAATCACAGATTGAATCCCAGACCTGATGACTTGCTTTCTCATTTTCGCTCTCTCTGGTGAGTTCACATGCCCAATATTAAATTTAAAAGTGATAATAATTAATAAAGTTAAATAAATAATTTTAAAAATAAAAATAATGGATCGAATTCCCTCCTCTCCCTTTTTTAAGGTTTTTGCCATAGTTTGTGTGTGCTTGCCAAAGAGAGACAGACAGTGGGAAAGTAAGAAATCACCCCCCAGGGGGTTGACCAAACTGCAGTTCCTTCTTCATTCTCCCCTTGGGATTTTGGACATGCATGCCCACATGCCTGGAGTGATTTTCAAGTTACTAGGTCCAGGACTTGAACTGTGGTGGCCCATGTGGGAATCTACCACCTTAACCACCAGGCCACCTGCTGGCACCTTCTCTTCCTACTTTAGTCAAGTCCTTGGAATAGTGGGATGTATTTGTAACTTTTTACTTTGCAGCTGAAGTGGCTTGACAATAAGAGAAGGAGTAGACCTACTAGGTTTATTTTCAGTATCTTGTTCAAGTGTTAGTTTCTTAATGCAAATTCATCTTTACTCCCTATTCCTGCACTTCTCAGCTCACTTCTAAAACTTTTTATAGCACCCTTTTCCTCCCTATTGCATTTAAGACATTTCTATACTTATTGGAGGGCACAAAGGGAAGAAGGGAGAGGAAAAAAGAGAAATACAAGGTGTTTTTTTTTTTTAAGAATTATATCATTTAACTTTATTTATTTTATTTTAATTTTACCAGTGAGGGATAGAGTGAGAGAGAGAAAAAATGAGAAAGCAAGCTGCCAGGTCCAGTTCTCAAACTGCGGTTGGCCACGTGGGAGTCCAATGCCCTTGACCACCACGCCACCTGCCAGCCCCCCCACCCTTTTCAGAGAGTTTTTTTTCTGTAGACTGCCTGCACTCGTTAGAGAGACAGAAAGTGAGGAAGCATCCCCTGAGGAGGATGGCCACACCACAATCCCTTCTCCTCCATTCTCCTCTCAGGAATTTGAGCACGTATGCACACACACTTGGTGTGAGTTATGCTGCCAGGTCTGGGACTCAGACCACGGTCAGCTACGTGGGAGTCCAGTGACATAATCATTATGGCATCTGCTGGTCCCCAAGTTGTTATTTTTTTTAAGAATTATTTAACTTATTATTGCCTTTTCGGGAAAGTCATCGACATATTTTTTGCACAGAAAAATGCGTCATGACTTTCCCCCATGACCTGATATCATTATTTTTAAATTTTGCTATGGGGCACACGCATGCACCAGAGAGAGGCGGAGAGGGAGAGAGAGGGAAAATGAGAAGGCAAGTTGCCAGATCTAAACTTGAACTTTGGAATTGGCCATGTGGGAGTCCAGCGTCTTAACCACCATGCCACCTGCTGGCCCAAATTTTAAAAATACATATGCATTTGATTCTCATTCCTCATGGTAGCTATATTCCATAAAGTTGTTCTGAGCACTGAATTAGTGAATACTGAGCTATCACTCCTAGCGGATATATAGGATTAGATTCTTGTGAGCCTCTGGTCACATTTTCATCAACCAATCAATAAACTTGCTTTATGTATATTTCTGTTTAAAGGCTTATTTAATATATGTAGTTAATGCACTAACATTAAACTCACATAAGCTTTCTCTATAAGGCATATCATAGCCTTTTCCACTTAAAAAAGCTAGCCAGCGCTTCAACATCGCATCTGGGGGCCCTTTTAAACAGCAAAATCACCAACATAAAGCACAAAAATGTGAAAAATATGACATGACCCAAACTGTGAAAGGGCATTTGTCAACAGTATGAGTGCTGAAACAGGAAGGCAGACCTTAGCTAAGAATGTGTGTGTTGAGCAACTCAAATTTCTCCTGATCTTCACATGTTCTCAGATGCCCATGGAAGAGCTACGAGCATTGATTTGGGGGTAATACATTTCAGCCAGTAGATAAACTTGCAGATAAGAATCTATAGATTATGAGGCTCACCTGTACGTATGTCTGTTAACTAAAGCCCCAGATAACGTCTGTGTCCTTCATTATGTTTCAAAAACGAGATCATTTCTATTTCTGGACTTGATATACGTATCTACATAATGAGTGGTAAATGTTGGAGGTTAGGATAAAAATGGCACCAGTATCCCACTAGTTTCTGATCAGTCTCCCACTACCTTTAAGACAAGAATTGAGCAGTTTGTGACTCGGATTATCTGGGCTCTTTGTTAATAACTTACAGACTCAGTTTGTTAAAGCTACTGTTAATTTCTCAAAGCCTAGCCATTGCTATATCATTTTTTCTCCTCCCCACTTTTTAAATTGCTAACTCTTGCTTTTTATTTGCTTTAATGGGTTTTTGTTTTACTGTGTCTATTTTTGTTTTGTTGCAAGCTGCCTGAAATGTTTTTTGGAAGTAGGTGAAGTATAAGTAAATATATTTATTGATAAAAAGAATATTACATAACTTTCTTTAGGATGAGGATGTCTGTAGACATGTCTTTCATAGCAAAATTAGAAGACATCGCAATTTGGGGCCATAATAGAATAGTAGGAAAACTCTTATATTATATTGACTGGCCTTTTTCCATACTTAGATACACAGTGTAAATAGGAAACAAATAACTTTTTAATTTTGAAATTATTCTTCCATCTAATATTATGCATTGGTTCCATAGGCTTTGTAGCTGAGCAGTTTCTAAATAATACAGCCACTCAACTGACATACCATGGATTATGTGAACTAACTTCAACTGTTCAAGAAGGAGAACTCTGTGTGTTCTTTCGGAATAATCATTTTAGTACCATGACCAAATACAAGGTATGATATAAAATAGCTATTTGATTCTTATATTAATTAAGTACAAGGAGCTTGATTTAGAGATGCCTTTGATTATTTCAAAATAAAACATTATAACATAATATTCCTTGATTATCAAATTTTAAAGGTAAGTAAGTATTTCTTTAGGGTGAAATGGATTAATGAAATATCTTAAATAAGTTTTTGCTTTTTAATTGAATCTTAACTTCCTTTTCACAGAGTACTATATTAAGAAGTGTTATTATTTTTTTTTTCTAAGAAAAATAAATAAACCTACTGATATAGCTTAGGATGACTTCCTTTTGGGTAATTTAATTTATTTCTTAAATGAGAGGAGGAGACAGAGGAGGGGAAGAGAGGAGCAGCAGGGTCCTCTCGCCTCATCCTGATCCCGGCCTCAGCCAGCCCAGATGATGGGCACATGGATACACACACTCAGCACGCACAGGAAGACCTCTGGATCCAAACCAGGGATTTTCCAAGATGGCCTCAGCTGTGCAAAAGGTTACTTTACTGCTGTGCCACCACAACTAATCAGAACTAGAAAGTCTAATGATGAATGTTTATATTTGAGGTGTAAAGGAGTTTAGAAGAAAAAATTGGGGCCAGTAGATGGTATGGTGGTCAAGGTGCTGGACTCCCACATGGCTGACTATGGTTCGAGTTCTAGACCTGGCATCTTGTTTTCTCAATTTCCCCCTCCCTTTCTTGTCTTTCTCTGGTGAGAATATGTGCCCTATAGGAAATTAAATAATAATAATAATAAAAATAAATAAAATAGGTTTTTTTAAAGAAAAAATTAAGATTTGCCTTTATGATATTTTGCTGTTACTAAAGTTATTGATGTGACTATATATTCTTCTTATAGTGCTATTTATGTCCCTGGCAAAAACAAAAAACTGGGGCCAGCAGATGGCATAATGGCTATGTTACTGGACTCCCATGTAGTCAACCATGGTTTGAGTTCCAGACTCAGTGGCTTAAACTCATGCTGGTTGCGTGTGCGTGTGTGCCCAAGATCCCGAGAGGAGAATGGAAGAGAAGGGATTGCGGTGTGGCCATCATCCCTGGGGGGTGATTTCTCGCTTTCTGTCTCTGTCTCTCTCTGTCTTTCTGGCAAACGAGTACGCGCCCTATAGCAAAAACCTCTCCTAAACAAACAATTTCTACCCCTTTTGTTTTCTCTTGCATCCATCCTTTTCTTTCTGTTCGTATAGCTGTCACCTAGTTCAAGAGGTTATCACCTTATAGTTAAACTTCTACAGGTGAAGGCTACTCTAATCAGTCATGTCAATAAAATAGCCAAAACATTTAGTAGCACCTAGTGCCTAGAAGATAAAAATGCAGATATGTTCTATTCCTCAGTGTCAGCACTGCTTCAGCCAAAGTGGTGTCTGCTCACCGCCATTGACCCTCCGTCCCTGTACATACTTTATTCTTTCTCATATTTGCTCCTTTACTGACATTTCTTATCACTTGATTTTTATTTGGAAGGCTCTTCTCACTCTATTTTTTGCCTACCCAAATTTCATCTCTTATATAAGAGGTTCTCAGTTCAGTTGGTGGTATGCTGGAACTACCTGGGAGCTGTTTTGTTGTTGTTGTTTTTAAGGTTTTTTGCCACAGGACACGTGCACTCACCAGAGAGACAGAGAGAGACAGTGAGAAGGAAAGTGAGAAACATCCCCAGGGGTTATGACCATGCCACAACCCCTTCTTCCTCCAGACTCCTCCCGGAACTTAAGGCATGCATGTATGCGCACTTGGCATGAGTTTAAAAACGCCAGGTCTGGGACTCAAACCATGGTCAGCCATATAGGGGTCCAACACCTTTAATCACCACACCAATCGCTTCCCCCTTTGGGATCTTTTTTTTTGAAAAAATCAACAATAAAGGGACCAGCACATGGTATAATGATTATATTACTGGACTCCTGTATTGTTGGCTGCGGTTCGAGGTTCAGATCTGGTGACTTGAAACTCACACCAGGTGCATGTGCATGCATTTCCAAAATCCCAAGAGGACAATGAAGATGGGATTGCAGTGTGGCTATCCCCCAGGGGGGTGATTTCTCGCTTTCTGTCTTTCTCTTTCTCTGTGTCACCGGTGAGTGCATGCATCCTAGATCAAAAATTTCTCTAAAAAAAAAAAAAAATACACACCAAAGTTGGGCTAGCCCATGTTGTGTTGGTTAACTCAGCTGGACTCCACAGGGCCAATGGCACAGTTCAAATCTCAGACCTGACAGCTTGAGAAACACACTGGGTGCATGTGTGCGCATGCCCAAAATCTCAAAAGGAAGAAGTTGAGGAGAAGGGATTGTGGCATGACCGTTCCTTATGGGAGGGTGCTTCTCACTTTCCCTCTCCAGTGAGTGCACACTCCCTCTGGCAAAATTAAAAAAATAAAAACAAAAACAAACCCAGAACCTACCACCAGCCAGTTCAATTAATCCAGACTCTGTAGAGGTGTAGCACCTGCCCTTAGAACTGCCTCTGAGTTAGTTAAATGTTAGTTAAATGGTTTTGATATTGAAATAATTTCAGCGTACAGATCATGATTTGGGGAGAGGGTGATATTTATAAGAAAAATATGGAATAATAAGAAAAGAAAAGGCCTAGGACAGAGATTTGAGGAGTGCCTGCATTTAAGGATTAACTAGAGGAGATGGCAAAGGAGACTGAGAAGAGAAATTCTATAAGGAATATGGTATCTTGAGAATGAGGAGTGTTCCAAGAAGGATGGAGCGCTCAGCTGTTCAGTGCTGTTGAGAAGCTGGACGTGTAAGATAAGGAGTTGGGCAGGAGGGACATAGAAGATAGTAGCAGAAACAGCATTGGAGTTGCTTACAGAATGACTGAGATGTCAGGGAGTAGAAACAGGCTGTAGGCAACTCCAGGAGAGACTTGGTATGGGAGCACAGGCATCGTGGCTCCTCACAGTGAAACACACAGAGGGTTTTTTCTTTTTGGTCATGTTTATTCAATAGACAGAAAAAGGTAGAAGATTCAGGCAAGGGGATAATCGATTTTAGGTTTCTAGAAAGGTTAGAAAGGATGCGAACCTTCATTGGTAAACGGGATTGACATTTTTCTTTTCTTTTCTTTTTTTTTTATGTTTTTGCCATAGGATGCATGTGTTCACGGAGAGACAGAGACAGTGAGAGGGAAAGTGAGAAATGACTCCCCAGAGGGGATGGTCACACCACAGTCCTTTCTATCCCATTCTTCTCTCAGGATTCTGAGCACACATGCACACGTACCTGGCATGGTATTTTTCAAGCCACTGGGCCCGGGTCAGCCTGTGGGAGTCCGACACCTTAACCACCACACAACCTGATGGCCCTGGAAATTGACCTATGATTTAAAATGTAACTTCTGGGACCAGTGGGTGGCATAATGGTTAAGGTGCAGAACACTCCCACATGGCCAACCATGGTTTGAGTCCTGGACCTGGTGGCTTGCTCTCTCACTTTCCTTCACTCTGTGTGTCTCTCTGGCCAAAATTAAATAAGTGAATAAATAAAATTAAATAATTCTTTAAAAATAAAATGGAACTTCTCTACCATAATGGAAAGAAAGAATAGATGATAAGAATAGCTACAGATAAATTTGTAGAGTTGATGGCAAGATGCAGAGAAAGGTACTGTTGTTTTATGAATGAGAGAGAATGTGCAGGAGGGAGAGAGACAGACTATTTTTGACAGGCTCTCATGTCCTGAACGTCCTGCCTCAGCCTCACAGCCATCCAGGACTACAGTTAGTGCCATCAGGGCCAGCCTGTTTCGGGTTGGGCCCGGAACCACACTGGGCCCCCACGCAGCCACAGCCATCACACAGCATCCTCCTCCTTGCCGCTCGCTCGCTCAGCTTCTGGGCTAGAAAGGTAGGGTTTAAATGCTTCTGTGTTTTCTGTCATGTAAATGCAAAAGCATTTACTGAAACTAAGTAGGAGTAAGGAGTTAAGATTCCAGATTAGAAAAGAGAATTCTGGGTCCATAGCCTAGTGGTTAAGGAACAGATCTCACATGGTCAGCTCTGGTCTGAATCCCACCCACGGCAGCTTGGAAAATACACTGGGCATTTTATATGTACATGCCCCACATCTCAACAGAAATAGAGCAATGGAGAAGGGATTGTGGGATAATTCTGCCCCACTAGGGGGTGCTTTCTCCCTTTTCCTATTTCCCTGTCTCTCCGTATCTCTCTGGTGAGTACATTGTTTTTCTCTGCTGAGTTTTAATTACCCTCTGGCAATTAAAAGAAAATAGTTTGAAATAGTCCTTGCAAATGGGGCTAGCAGGTGGCATGGTGGTTGGGGCCTGGAGTCCCTTGTGGCCGTGGTTTGAGTCTCAGACCTTGTTTTCTCTCTCTCGCTCTCTGGTGAGCACATGTGCCCTAGAGCAAATTTTAAAAATAATAATAATCAATAAATAAAAATAGTCCTTTCCAGGCCAGATGTGGTGTGATGTTTAAGGCAGCTGGATCCCACGTGGCTAACCGCCTGGTTCAGTCCCAGACCTGGTGGCTTGAAAAACATGCGGGGCACTTGTGAGTGGATTCTTGCCCAAAATCTTGTGAAAAAAATGGAGAAGGGATTGCAGCATGTTCATCCCCCTAGGGGATGGGAGTGCTCCCCCCCACCTCCCTGCCATGTCTCTCTGGTGAGTGCATGTGCCCTAAAACAAATGAACAACAATAATAACAGTAGTTCTTGTACCACATGGAAGAAAGCTTGTACTAAATAAATTATAAAGGATGACCAGGCAGTGGGAAGAATGGTAATTATTTTTATTTTATTTTAATTTTTATAGAGATTTTTGCTATAGGGTACATGTGCTCACCAGAGAGACAGAGAGAAATACAAAGAGAGAAAGTGAAATACCAACCCCCTGGGGAATGGCCACGTATTAGTCCCTTCTCCATTCTCCTCTTGGGATTTTAGGCACACATGCACATGTGCCTGGTATGAGTTTCAAACCACTGGGTCCAGGATTTGAACCGTGGTTGGCCATGTGGGAGTCTAGTACTTTAACCACTATGCTACCCGCTGACCCAGAGAATGGTAATTAGTAAACGAATATGCCATGATTTTGCCGCAAGAGTATAGGCTTGGAGAAGGTAGCCAGGGTTATTCTAGGCTTTGGACTTTTTTTTTTTTTTTTTGGAGAGGTTTTTGCTATAGGGCGCGTGCGCTCGCCAGCCAGACAGAGAGAGACAGAGAGATAGAAAGCAGGAAATCCCCCCCCAGGGGGGATGGCCACGCCGCAATCCCTTCTCCTCCATTCTCCTCTCAGGATCTTGGGCACGCACGCACACGCGCCCGGCGTGAGTTTAAGCCACCGGGTCCAGGACTCGAACCGCGGTCGACTATGTGGGAGTCCAGCGACATAGCCATTACGCTAACTGCTGGTCCCATAGGCTTGGGACCTTTTGAAGTGGGTGCAACAAAGTGTAGACGACCAAAGGAGGTTAGTGACAGGATGATGTTATAGACACAGCAGCGTTGTCCAGGTTTGTAGAAGTAAATATCGCCTAGAACAAATCAAACACCATTTCTCTCTAAGGTAATCCTATTCTTATAAAAGAGATAAATGGAAACAGCTATCCTGGTGACCAGTGACCAGTCACTGGGGAGATGCCCTCGTTTACTACAGTAATCCCCGAACCAAAGCAATAGCACTGTTTTTCTTTCTTTTTTTTTTTTTTAATAAAAAATTGCAAACTTACAGAAAAGTAATGAGACATTTAACAATTTTGACATTATGCTATTTTCAGCTTATTTTTATAATTTTGGTCATAATTTAATATGTAACTCAGAGCAATAAAGAACATTTCCTTTCTTTTCTATTTTTATTTTTAGAGACATTTTCGCTTTAGGATACATGCGCTCGCCAGAGAGATAGAAAACGAGAAATCACCCTCTGGGGGGGTGACCACACCGCAATCCCTTCTCCTCTCAGGACTTTGGGTACACACACACCCACACACAAACACATACACTCACATACACACGTCTTGCATAAGTTTTAAGCCGCCAGGTCTGGGACTTGAGCCATGGTTGACTAGGTGGGAGTCCAGCAATGTAACCGTTAGGCCATCTGCTGGTCGCAGAACATTTCCTTTCAAACCAAGGTACCGTTATGTCATCTAATAAAATCAACTCTTATTCTTAATATCATCAAATACCCAGTCCATATTTGTATTTCCCGTATCTCTACAAAAATGGTTTTATGAATGGTTTGTTCAGATCATGATCTGATCAGGAACAATGCATTGCATTTGGTAGAGTAGTTTCATTTATTTATTTTTAAGAACAGTTTTTTCTATGAGGTGTGTGTATGCTCACCGGAGACAGAGAGAGAAAGTGAGAAATCACCCCTTAGGGAGAATGACCATGCCGCAATTCCTTCTCCGCTCAAGATTTTGGGCACAAATGAGTTTCAGCCTGCTGTGTCTGGGACTTGAACTGCAGTCAACCATGTGGAAGTCCAGTGTCTTAACCACTATACCACTGGCTGGCCCCAAGTAGCGTTATTTTAAATAATACAAATCTCGTGTATTCCAGGGATCTTCTAGGCCTTTGAACTATTTATGTCCCATCGTGACCCTCTCAGTTCTATTCTCTATATTCTCACTGTCCCATCTTTCCGGTCCTGAGTCTTTATTGAGACATCACTTTACTTCTGGCAGAGACCCAGTGAATGCATTCTTTTTTTTTTTTTTTTCCTGAGAGATTTTTGTTGTAGGCAGGTGCACTTGCTGGAGAGACAGAGAGACAGAAAGTGAGAAATCACCCCCAAGGGGGGTGGCTATGCCCAGTTCCTTCTCCATTCTCTACTGGTGATCTTTGGCAACACATGTGTGCCCAGCATGAAGTTCAAGCTGCCAGGTCTGGGACTCGAATCGTGGTTGACCATGTGGGAGTCCAGCGCCTTAACCACTGCATCACCTGATGACCCCACGAATGCATTCTTTACAGAAGTTAGGCACACTTCTCTTCATTGACCCAGAGACTTATTACCTAATTCACAGTAGAATCTATAATACTTTGGCTGTTGGTGTAGAACCAGAAGCCCCAAAGAAATACATTAAAAATATCAAAAGAGGGCTAACTCTGTGGCCTGGTGGTTGGGAGAGCCAGATCCCATGTCACCAATCGCAGAGTTTGAATCCTGGCCCCAGTGACTTGAAGAGCACACTGGACACATATGTATGTGTGCCCAAATCCTGACAGGATGGAGGCGTGAACGAGAAGGGGTCATAGTGAGGCCATATGCCGTTTCTCCCTCTCCCTCTCTGTTCCTCTGTCCCTCTCTGGTGAGTTCGTTTGCCTTCTGGCAAATTAAAAATAAATAAATAAATAACTGAAGGAATGTCAAATAAAATTTAGGGAAGGGGTTCTTCCAAAACAATAACTAATTGCTTGATAAGGAAATAAGAGAGAGAATTGTGGTTTTGGTCTATTAAACCTATTAAGCATTAAAACTGTTATCTCCTACTAACTCATGGGTTGATAGTGTGTTTATAGTTCTTTATAATCTTTAGCCCCAGGAAATCTGTGATCTAATATGGATACAAGGAGAAAGAAAAAAATAGAAAGCTTGCTTTTTCAATCAATATATGGCCTGATCTACATTAAATCTGCATTATACATTCTAAAGTTTCACTTTTGAAAAACCCTGAGTTTTAAGACTATTTCATATATTCGTATTTAATGATCACTTTACTTTCCATCTTCCCAATGCTGTGAACTCTTTGGAACATCTATAGTGGAAACACATTTTATCCCACAGAATTCAAGAAGCACTTTGTTTTCATCAGCAGAGGACGCATGCATCTGCCGGGGAGTGAGAGAAAGCATCTCAGCACAGTTGTGCTGCGGCCCCTTCCTCTGCTTCTCATCCATCAGGACTGGGGCACACATGAACATAAACCTTGTATATTTTTCAGGTCTCAAGGGCCAAAATTCAAACTGCTGTTGGCCATGTGGGATCCAGCTTCTCACAGTGTTTAACTACTGCACTACAACCAGTACATTTTTAAAAATTATTTATTCGAATTTAAATTTACTACTGTTACTAGTACTGTTGTTTTTTAAATTTGCTACAGGGCACACGTGCTCATGAGAGACAGTGAGAGAGAGAGAGAGAAAGTGAGAAATCAAGCTGCCAGGTCTGGGCTTTGAACATGGTCACCTGTGTGAAAGTCTAGCATCTTAACCGCCATGCCACCTGCTGGAGCCTAGTTTTTTTCTTCCTCCTAGGATTCTGGGCACTTATGAACACACGCTCTGCATAGTTTTCAAGCTGCTGGGTCTGAAACTTAAACCACATAGTTAATTGTCTTAACCTCCATACCACCTGCTGGTTCTAAATTTCTTTTTTTAAGAATTACATTACTGGGACCACCAGTTGGCTTAATGGCTATGTCGCTGGACTCCTATGTATTTGACCATGGTTTGAGTTCCAGACCCGGTGGCTTAAATTCACACCAGGTGTGTGTGTGTGCATGCCCAAGATCCCAAGAGGAGAATGGAAGAGAGGGGATTGCTGTGTGGCCATTCCCCCTTGGGGGGGGTAATTTCTCGCTTTCTGTCTCTCTGTTACTCTCTTGTCTTTCTGGTGAGCACACACGCCCTATAGCAAAAACCTCTCAAAAAATTACTTTATTTTATTATTATTTTTAATTTGACCAGAGAGAGAAAGAGAAAGAAAGGGAAAGTTAGAAAGCAAGCCTCCAGGTCCAGGATGTGAACTGAGGTTGGCCACATGGGAATCCTGTCCCTTAACCACTACACCACCTACTGGCCCTATAAATTTTTTTTTAAATTTAATTTTCCAGTGGACACTTATTTTCACCAGCAAGAGAAATAAGAGAAAGCACTGCCCAGTGTAATGTGGTCACATCGTAATCCCTTCCATTCTGTTTCTCTGTCTTGTGAGGATTCGGAGCATGCACACACATGCTCTACATGTTTTCAAGCTACCAGGATTAGAATTTGAACCATGTGGTTAGCCATGTGGGATCCAGCTCCCTTGACTACCAACCCACAGGTTCAGACCCAGAAAGTAAATTTAACAATTTAATATCCCGATAGGATGCTTTTCTTTTCTTTTCTTTTTTCTTTTCTTTTCTTTTCTTTTCCTTTTATTACAGAGGGGGTGTGTGCTTGTTGGAGAGTGAGAGAGGGAAAGTAAGAAAGAAGTAAACACCCCACATAGGGCATGGTCATACCTCAATCCCCTTTCTTCCATTTCTCCTTTTAGGATTTTAGGTACACATGCACACGTGCCTGGCATGTTTCTCGAGCCTTTAGGTTCATTAACTCAAACCACTTGATCAGCCCTGTGGGATCCAGCCACCTTAACCACCAGGCCATGGGCTGGCCCTCAAATGCTCTTCTAATATAGGTAAATGGTGTCTATAACTAGGGGCTTATAATAATAACAAATTGCAGTCTGTATTAAACTAGCAAATAAGTCATAAATGTAAGTATATTATTAGTGGAGCTAATTTTTATTATGACTTTCAGAAAAGGTCTTCATGCTTTCAGGTATCTGTGACTATATCATGTGTCATTATAATCTGAGGATCTAGAACAACAGGAAGAAGTCTGTGGCAGGACAAAAGTGATTACCTAGGAAAGGTCATCTCTAGTGTCGTCACTGTTCCTACCAATTTCCTTAGGAATTTATTAATCCTTAACTATTTGTGACCAGAGGGGAGATATATCTTTGTTCTAGTGTATTATGAGATTCTGTAGCACTACTAGAGTCAGGGGCAAATTCTCTATTACATTAGACTTTTTGGTGATCCTTTATATACCATAGCATTAGAAAATAGGGACTCGCATGTGGCGTAGTGGTTACATCGCCGGACTCCTACACTGCCAACTGGACCTAGCGGCTTGAAACCCACGCCAGGTGCATGTGCATGCATGCTTCAAATCCCGAGAGTGGTGTAGGAGGGATTATGGTGTGGCCATCCCCCTAAAGGGTGTTTACTCACCTTCTGTCTGTCTGTCTCTCTCTCTCTGTCTGTCTTTCCAGCAAGCACATGCACTCTATAGCAAAAATTTTTCTAAAAAAAAAAGAAAGAAAGAAAAAATATATAGATATTTCTAAAGTCTGTACCTAGAAAAAGTTTTCTGTTTATTCACTTCATGATTCCATCTTCACAGAATTTTTATTAGGCCTTCTGCCATCATGGGGCAACAATGAATGTTTTATCAAATTGACACTTTTTTCACTGAATATTATGTACCTCAGTCAGCCTCACACTTACCAACTAATAAGTATAAACTATGGTTTTGGGCCAGCAGGTGGCATCATGGTTGGAGTGGCCAGATTCTACATGGCTCACAGCACTGCTCGAGTACTGGATCCAGTGGCTAGAAAAGCACATCAGGTGCATGCATGTGTATATCCAAATCTCAAGAGAAAAAAAGGGGAGAAGGGATTGTGGTGTGGTCATCCCTCATAGGCAACACTTTGTCTCTCACCCCAGTAAGCACACACACCCTATAGCACTTTAAAAAAAATTTTTTTTTGCCTTAGGGCACGTGCACTCGCCAGAAAGACAGAGACAGAAATCGAGAAATCACCCCCCAGGGGGGATTGCCATGCCACGATCCCTGCTCCTCTATTCTCTCAAGATCTTGGGCATGCATACACTTATGCCTGGCATGAGTTTAAGCCACCGAATCTGGGACTCGAACCGTGGTCGGCTATATAGGACTCCAGTGATGTAGCCATTACGCTCTCTGCTGGTCTCCTATAGTACATTTTTTTAAAAAAGAGAGAGATGGGGCTGGCAGGGTGGTGTAGTTAAGGCACTGGATTCCGACATGGCTGACCGCAGTTCAAGCCCTGGGCTGGGTGGCTTGAAAATCACAAGAAAATAAATTAATTAATTTAAAATTTAAAAAAAAAAAACCCTGACAATGTTAAATCAACCAATTGTGTATGTCTTATATACGAAGTACCGTATGTATTTAAGTTGTGTATTTTTATAAAGTGAAACCAAAAAAATTGAAAAAAATAAAATGACAATGAATAAAAAAGTTATATATTTCTATAGACAGTTTTCTTTAAAAATTAATTTTATTTATTCATTCATTTATTTTAATTCGACCAGAGAGAGACATGGGGTGGGAGGCGGGAGAGAAAGCAGCAAAGCAAGCCACCAGGTCCAAGACTCGCACCTTGGTTGGCCACGTGGCAGTGACCAGCGCCTTAACCACCACACCACCTGCTGGTTCCTAGAGACAGTTTTTAAGATATTTTATAAATTAAAAGGTTAATTTTATTCCTACTTAACAAACATCAGTCTCATCTAGGATGGAGAAGAAGGGATTGCAGTGTGGCCATGACACACAATGATGTATCACAAGTGATTTATCACTTTCTCTCTCTCCTCTTCCCCCACTCATACCCCCCTGCTCCACACAAGCTCACATGCACCTAAACAAAACAAACATATGATTCTCATCTCTCTCTCTCTTTTTTTTTTTTTTTTTTGAGAAGCTTTTTTGCTATGGGGCGGGTGCGCTCGCCAGAAAGACAGAGAGAGAGAGAGAGACAGAAAGCGAGAAACCACCCCCCAGGGGGGATGACCATGCCACAATCCCTTCTCCTCCATTTTCCTCTTGGGATCTTGGGCATGCACGCACACGCGCCCGGCATGAGTTTAAGCCACCTGGTTTAGGACTTGAACCACAGTTGACTACATGGGAGTCCAGCAACATAACCATTATGCTAACTGCTGGTCCCACAAATGTATGATTCTTGAGCAGTACAATATTAACCAGTGAGAACCCTGAACAAGTACCAGGAAATCATATCCTTGGCAAATCTAAAGGAAAAATGGCTAACAACCCTTTCATGGTATCACAGGGGTATAAAGCATACATGTGAATGGAGTTAGAACTAATGCAATTAAAAATCAGTGCTGAATTCTGTGGTAGTGACTGTAAATACATACTCACTGAATGTTATAGTAAATATTAGATTCCAACTTCATGAAGTCTTTATACTAGGCCCAGAGATACAAAAATGTGTCTGGGGAATAAGGGAAACACAGGCGTCATACCCAGTCAGGTGGTGCGATACATACAGGTACACAGTCCTATTAGTGTATAAAGCAAGAACAACTAATGGTACATGAAAGGAAAAAGTGGATTGGATTACTCACGGTCTTAATTTTTTTTAAATGTGATAGCGTTTTTTGTGACTTTGTCCTGTTTATTACTTGATTTTTTGGTTTTTGCCATAGGGCATGTGTGTTGGCTGGAGAAAGAGAGAAGGAAAGTGAGGAATCACCCCAGCGGGGGATGGCCATGCCACAGTCCCTTCTCCAGTCTTATTTTAGGATTTTGGGCATGCACACACCCTGTGTGATTTTCAAGTCACTGGGTCTTGGGATTTTAACTGTGGTCGACCATGTGGGGAGTCTAGCACTTTAACCACCACACCACTTGCTGGTCCACTTGATATATTTTTTAGGAACTTGTATTTTTCTGTTTTGTAAAGTGAGGTCATAAATTGCCCAGGGCTATTTATAAGTCATAGGTTAGTAGAGCATGCCAGGAGCTCCTATTTCTTTTACACTGTAGTGCCCATTAACAAACTACATTGAAAACCAAATGAATTTGAGCAAATCAGTAATATACTTGGTCTATTTATTGTGTTATGCAGATCTCAGTAATAGTTGTAATTACTATGTTCTAAATATACAGATTATAAAAATTGCCTTAAATACTATGAACTAGTTTTGATCAATTTAATATTCCTTCTTGTTTTCATTATCTCTTATTAAGGGTCAGCTGTATTTGTTGGTAACAGACCAGGGGTTTCTTACTGAGGAAAAAGTTGTTTGGGAAAGCCTGCACAATGTAGATGGTGATGGAAATTTCTGTGATTCAGAATTTCATCTGCGGCCTCCTTCAGACCCTGAAACTGTATACAAAGGACAACAAGATCAGATAGATCAGGTAAACTTGATTTGTCTTCATGTTGTTTTAAATGGCCATTCCTTTTAAATATGAATGTAGTTACCCAAAACTTTTTAACTAAAGGTTTATTCTTTTGAAATTTTCCTGACACTTCCTGAATAGGTAAGTGATCATTCCACAGGTACATTAATTATACACTTTGGGAGACCAGCAGATGGCATAATGGTTACATTGCCATGTGCTGGACTCCCACATAGTCAACTACGGTTCAAGTCCCAGACCTGGCAGCTTAACACTCAGACCAGGCGTGCGTGTGTGCATGCCCAAGATCCCTAGAGGAGGATGGAGAAGGAATTGTGGCCATTCCTCTAAGGATTGATTTCTCACTTTCTGTCCCTCTGTCTCTCTCTGGCAAGCACACAGATCCTAGAGCAAAAAAAAAAAAAAAAAAAGAAAAGAAAACACCTCCTCTCTAAAAAAAAGAAAATTATACACTTTGGATCAGAAAGTCAAATCATAATGAACTGTGAGGTCACTGTAAGGCGTGTGGATTTTATTCTAATTGCAGTAGGGAAGCCATGTGAGGTGTTAAACATAGAAGTGACATGACCTATTTTACCTTCTTAAAAATCATATGTTAAGTCCTGTAGCGTAATTTGTATAGAAGTTCTGAGTGCATAAAAGAATACTTGTTCAAGCCAGTGTTAATCTTTTATTCTTTTGTTTGGTTTTTGCTTAGGGCAAGTGCACTTGCTCTAGAGAGGCAAAGAGAGAAGTGAGAAGTCCCTCCTTCCTACCCGCAGGGTGGATGGCCACTTTCTCTATTCTTTTGGGATTTTGAGCATGCCACACATGTGCCTGGTGTGTTTTTCAAATCACCAGGTTTATGCCTCAAAGCGCACAGTCAGCTCTGTGGGATCCAGCCACCCTAACCACTATGCCACATGCTGGCCTCCAAGTGTTAATCTTTCTGGGATTCTTGTCTTTTTCTTTGAAAAATAACTGCGTTGTTCAACATACTCATTTTTCTTCAGAAGCTACATAAGAACACTGGTTTTTTGTTTTGTTTTGTTTTTAGGAGCACTGTTTATTAAATACTACTCAAGAGACAAAAATTTTTACTCAAGTATGTAACCACTATGTATAAAAATACCGGAACAGGGAGAATGAAGATAAAGCAGTAGATTGTCACAGCAGTCCAGTTGTGAGGTGTTAAGATAATGGATCCAGCAGTCAGTGTAATGGCTATGTCGCTGGACTCCCATGTAGTCGACCACAATTCAAGTCCCGGACCCGGTGACTTAAGCTCACGGTGGGCACGTGTGCATGCGTGCCCAAGAACCCGAGAGGAGAATGGAGGAGGAGTGATTGCGGTGTGGCCATCTCCCCTGGGGGGTGACTTCTCGCTTTCTGTCTTTCTCTCTTTCTGCTGAGTGCACACACCCTATAGCTGTGTAGTGCACACCCCCCAAAGCAAAAAAAAAAAAAAAAAAAAATCTGGAAAAAAGAAAAAGAAAAATTGAAGGAGAAAACTTTGAAGGACAAATTCTTGATATCAGTAAGACAGTCATGCTATATATAGTATAAGATCTATGGGGCCACCAGGTGGTATGGTGGTTAAGGGTGCTGGACTCCCATTTGGCCAACCAGGGTTCAAGTCCCAAACTGGGCGGCTTGCTTTCTCAATTTCTCTCTCTCCCTCTCCAGCTGGTCAAATTAAAGTAAATAAACAAACAAATACAATTAAACAAAAAATAATTATTAAAAAAAAAAGATCTCCACAGGAGGGGCCAGCAGGTGGCATGGTGGTTAAGACACTGGACTCCCACATGGCTGACTGCAGTTCAAGTCCCAGACCTGGTGCCTTAAAAATCATGCTGGGCACATGTACTTGCATACCCTAAATCCCAGCTGAAGAATAGAGAAGGAATTGCAGCATGGCCATCTCCCTGAGGGCGGGGGGAGTTATTTCTCACTTTTACCTTTCACTATCTGGCGATCTCATGAGCCCTCTGGCAAAATCCTAAAAAAAAATTAAAAAGAGAGATCTTCATGGGAACTGACTTTTTTTTAAAGCTCCATCAAATGGATAGTCTCAAAGGAATTGACCTTTTATACATCCTCTGATTTCTTTATTTCCTTTTGAGTTATTTAAAATTTTCTAATTTTGAGTGCAGATTAAGTATATGCTCAAAATAATCAACTTTCATTCAGCACTAACTCTTTTTTTTAAAGAATTTTTTTTATTTAACTTTATTTATTATATTATTTTCCAGTTTAATCAGAGAGAGACAGAGAAAGAGAGAGAGGGAAAGCGAGAAAGCAAGCTGCCAGGTCCAGGACTTGAACCACAGTTGGCCGTGGGAGTCTAGTGCCTTTAACCACCATGCCACCTGCTGGCCGAGCACTAACTCTTAATATTAAAAGTAAGTATAAGTTGGATAATACAACTTCAGACTGAAATGCACTACTTTTTTCATAGGTAGTAATCTTAGGGTGGGTGTGGAGAAAGGATGCTAAGTAATTGAGTATTACCATATGATGGGCTGATACTTTGGCTTGAGAAATTATCTTTTGAAAGATTATTTAATAAATAATCTTGGAAAACTTTCAAAAAATTTTAAACAGATTTTGTGACATTAAATGGAAAAAGAAAACATAGTTTCAGACAGTGGGAGATGTATTTGAGTTTGTATGTGAAGGTGGAAAAAATATTAGGTTGTTATATTTGCATTGTTAATGACAGTTATCTTCATGTATTGATACTTTGGTGATTTAAACTGTATTTATGGTTTTCTGTTTTGTCTGAATTGCCCCCCCTCCTTTTTTTTTTTTTTTATTGGAGATTTTTACTATAGTCCATGCATGCTCTCAGATATAGACAGGGAGACAGAAAGCAAGAAATCACCTCTCAGGGGGATGGCCACACTGTAATCCCTTCTCTTCCATTCTCTTGGGACTTGGGGCATACATGTACACACTCCCAGCACGAGTTTCAAGCTGCCGGGTCCAGGATTTGACCACATGGGAGTCCAGTGCCTTAACCACTATGCCACCTGCTGGCCCATTGTCTGACGTTTCTATAAGCATGTGTTTCTTTTCTGTTTGTTTCTTTTTTAAATTTAGCTTTTTTAAGTATCTTATATACGACTTCTAGAAAGAATTTCAAATGAGTTTTAAAAATATTTAGAACAAGGGAACCAGCAATTAGCGTAATGGCTATGTCGCTGGACTCCCACGTAGTCGACCGCGGTTCGCGTCCCGGACCCAGTAGCTTAAAACTCACGCCTGGCGCATGTGCGTGCATGCCCAAGATCCCGAGAGGAGAATGGAGGAGAAGGGATTGTGAGGTGAGCATCCCCTCTGGGGCATGATTTCTCGCTTTCTGTCTCTATATCTCTGTCTGTCTGGCGAGCGCACATGCCCTATAGTGAAAACCTCTCAAAAAAAAAAAAATTTAGAATATAAGCATCACCGAAATAAGTTAATAGCTCCCCAAGGGAAATATGAACAAAGGTAACTTTCGTTTTCATATTTTAGCTCTGGTATTTTTTTTAAAAGCCATTCTCCTAGCTTTATAGATAACGTCTTTATTTGTGTTCATTAGTTCTTCGGTAAGACTTAATTGCTAAAGATGGTTATAATTTAATCTCTTAGGACTATCTTATGGCATTATCTCTACAACAAGAACAGCAGAGCCAAGAGATCAATTGGGAGCAGATCCCAGAAGGAATCAGTGATTTGGAACTAGCAAAGAAACTCCAAGAGGAGGAGGACAGGCGGGCTTCTCAATACTATCAGGAGCAGGAACAGGCAGCAGCTGTGGCCGCTTCTACTTCTGCACAGCCCCAGGTACCGACTGGGGTTCCCGCCCCTCACCATGACGAGCACTGTAGCAATAAAGAAATGTCTGCTTAGAGCTGGGTGTTGACTGTATGGTAGCACCCATGGATTTCATGAAATTGTCCAGTTTGTGACTGACACATTTCTCATTTAGTGCAATTATTTTTCCAGAAGTTCCAGAAGTAAAAATATTGAAAATGTATTTTTTAAATTGTTAATTGCTACCAATTAACCAATTTACACAAAGTCCTCTACATCAGTCAGAGAGCAGTATGAGGTAGTACTGGGAAGAATACCGACTTTGGAGCCAGGTGCACGTGGATTTGAATTTCTTGCTTCTGTGTTTTCTTCTGTGTTTCTCTCCTTTCTGTGTTGCAACACCTTGGACAAAGTCCTCCCCCTCTTTATTTCCTATCTGCAAAATAGAAAATAATTCTTAACTCTCAGGTTAGTGGTGAAGAACAAATACTACTCGATACATAAGCATATCTGACATGTCCTGAGTATCCAGTAAAGGTTAACAGCCTTCCACTTTGTACTTTCCCTAGTTAAATGTTTTCAGCATCTCAGAATACTAAGAGTAATTTCTTCCTGTGTATTTTTATTAAAGCAGGGCCAACCAGCACAAGCCTCTCCATCAAGTGGAAGACAATCTGGGAATAGTGAACGTAAAAGAAAGGAACCTCGAGAAAAAGATAAAGAAAAAGAAAAAAATAGCTGTGTCATTTTGTAACAAGTACCGGATTCTGCTGGAACCACCTGTAGGTCTTGAGAAACAAAACCACAAGAGGAAAGGAAGAAAGACCGATAAATACCGTCTGTGCCTGATTTCCCAATGGATTTTGTTCATGTTTTTCAGGGGAAAGGTTGTTACTTATTTACAATCAGACTTTTTAAAGTCACACAAAACACTCTGTGAGCTGGAGTTTCCTGTTACAAGTTGGAAATGCTGTGTTGTCATTCATGAAAAATACTGCACTTGTAGCCAAATAAGCAAATCACAGCAAATTTTGTGTCATAGTGACATTCATAACTCATATCAGTTAGTAAGCTATTTTATCTTCTGTCCTAACAGTGAATAGAGGTCATCGATTTAGTCTGATTCCTTCCTGAAATCTAAACATTAGCACAATAGTTTCTGAAATTTCTACAATGTTGAATTATGATCTAATCTATGAGAATCCAGGGGTTAATAGAGAGTTAAAAAGACAAAAAAAAAAAAAAGTCCAAAAATCGCAGGAATAAATAACCATTCATTGTATATTGAACTAGTTCAGCCCTTGAACAGCTTTGCCTTTCTTCAGGAACATACATTTTAGATATTATCTTGAGAATTGATAATGAAGCTTGGTTTAATTTAGATAGAAAAAAATAAATATTTGTATTTCTTTTCCAGTAACAAAAGGTTGCATAACACTAATACTCATAATCTATCAAAATAAGATATTAATGACTTTGTAGTATTGTGAAATTTTGAGGGATTCTGAAATCTTGAATATAGGAATCCTGGACCACACTTACTGTTATTGATAATGTGATAAGTGAGTGTAAGGAAGAGAGCTCAGAGGATGCTAGGCTTTGTAAATATGGGGATGTAAAACGCAGGCAGTTCATTGTCTGCCTTTTTCTAGAATTACCTTGAACCTTAAATTTTAAATCATGTTTATTGCTAGAAAATTAAATATACTTACTAAAGCCAACAAAAAGCACATTTCTGAAAGAAAGTTGGAAATAATGTCTGAGTCTCATGAAAAGACAATAAAGATCTTTTGCAGAGTAAATAAGAATTTGGAGAAATTTATATAAAAGCAATCAGATTTCTTAATTTATAGGAACCAAATAAACCTGTAACATTTTACAGTGCTTATAGGATTTCAGAAAGACTATTTATTTAACTTTATTATGAGGCAACACATATTTTCCTGTATTTCTAGATATGGTTTGGGAAACTATCCTTAATAGTCCTTTTTATATGCTTTATATTTAAAAGTTTATTTTAGCCCATTTTGAAAAGATTGTTGCTGCTCTAAGTGATTTACAGTCTAAGCCTCATAAATTTGTTTATATAAGAACTTCATAACTTGACCTGAGCATCCACTTGGTAAATGTCTTCATGGTCTAAGGTGACAAAAGACTACCAGAAAATGTGGTCTTGATTTTTTTTTAAGCTGTGTCATTACCTTTCCCCATTATTAAGACCAGTTAAAGGATGAGTCTGTATGTAAAAAGTCTTATTTATGGAAGGAATTATTCTAAGGGAAGAATTCAGGGTCAAGCTGTATCTTTCATTGCATGTCTGTTTTTGTCACCCAATTTGTTATTTCTTCAAATTTCCTACTTTACCATAATCATCAGAGAACCTGTGTGGAGCGTAAAACTTGGATGCAGAGTATTTGATGAGTGTCTTGATTTTAACCCAGAATATGTGTATGTTGGTAAATTAATCAGGTGTACTCCAGAACTTTCTGTTGGTTCAACAGGTTGATCTTAATCCAGGTTTACTCTTGATATCGCTCTATTGGTGGAAGGAGAAAACTCAGACCCCAGGGTTTGTTTTTCCCAGTACAGAGAGCAGTTACAGAACATTATATTTTATAAGAAAAAAATAATAAACCTTGAGAAATTTAAAAAAGCATATTTGAGGCATATTTTTCCATAACTATATTATTTTTTATTTATTACCCTTGAAAAATATATGTGTAAAAGTTATTATTCTGTTATTTGTTACTATCTTCTTACTTTGTTCCAAAGATAATACTGCCATTCTGCATTCCCTCTGGAAGGAAGGAAAAAAAAAAAACTCACTCAAAACCAGCAGTGCTGCTACCAGAGAAGTAGGCATCAGTGTATACTTGTAAGAAAAACTAAAAATGTTATGTGTTTGCTAATTCAATCTTTTTCTATGTAATATTTCCAAGTAGACTTTCTTACATTCCTGGAACTCAGTTTGATATACCAAGAATAATAATGATAAAATATTCACTTTCATTACTTTGGGGGGGGAGGGAATTAAACGTTCAATTTTATTAAAACAAACAAGCTTCTCAGAGATACTGGCTTCCTGTCTTTGAAGGTTATAAGAATTTAGAGCTTTTATGTCTTTATTTTCTTATATTTTGCTCGGAGTAACAAATTATATATTTACGCATTTTATTGCTGATTTGGGTACATTAGAATTTGATAATAAATATTAAAGTCTTTCACAGTATTTTATAATACTTAAAATTGTTACATGTACACTGCTAACAGAAGTTAAAATTGAAACATTTTTGTTTTTAGTATTTATAGGCTAGATTAGGGACATGTTTGCATCAACCATGTTAGAATTAGAGCTAGCAAAATACGCAAAAGGATTAATAGATATGGTCACTGCATTCCTCTTCCTTTCACAGCCTGCTCCTTAAGGTTAGTGTCCATTTTTTATTAACTATATGAAGATTTTCCTCATGTGTAATCCCATTGCATCAACAATGCTGTGATTTGCAGTAAATAATCACCCTTAAAAATACTTACTGTGTGTGTGTGTTTCTGAAGCAAGGCTCCATGACTGGGAACTTTTCCTCAAATATACGAATCACCCTTTTAGGAATACACACAGTAAGCAATGTGAAGCAGCTAAAATTGGCATTGGTTGCACATTGGTCTCGTGTGCTCAGAAAACCTAACTTCTTCCATGCTCCAAGGTCCGATTAGTAGTTGAGTAAAATGTGGATTTAAGTTTAGGATTAGGCTTTGGAAAATATCTTGGTTTTTAAGAATTTTTAAGAATTATTTTACTCAACTTTATTTGTTTTATTTTAAATTTGACCATAGAGGAACACAGATTGAGAGAGAGAAAGAGAGAAAGCGAGAAAGCAAGCTGCCAGGTCTGGGACTCGAACCACAGTTGGTCATGTGGGAGTCCAGCACCCGTAACCACCATGCAACCTAATGGCCCTAGGAAAATATCTTGTTTTTACTGTTTCGCTTTTTAATATTTGACTACTTATCCCATATTATGTTTACAATTCTTCCTTATGTGTCTTGATCTTAGCTGAACAAATTAATTAAATTTGTTGACTAAACTCAACATTAAGCATTTTGTACAAAACCTTAGCATTTCATTCTCATTTAATCATGAACACAGTTCACTAAGAGACAGAACGTCTCGAAATAGGACAGAAGGCAAATAAATATTTAAAGAAATAATTGTAGTCCCTATATTAATGTTGCCACATGAATCAGATGTTTGTAAAATACTGCAGAGGACAATCAAGAGAAGAATTTTCACAACTGTCCTCAAATAATCTCATTTATGTAAAAATGTTTTTAAATCAAATGGATTAAATTTTACTTAATTTTCCTATTCAATTATAAGTTATTTAAGAACATGATAGAAAGTTTATCACCTTTACCTAGCATACAGTACTAGGGCACACCACTTAAAATAGAACATTTACTAATGTTTAATAAAATAAGGAAGCATTAAAGATAGTCTGTACTTGTTTTTGTTGTTGTTTTTATGTCAGAGAGTGTGTGCTTATAGACAAGAGAGAAAGTGAGAAAAGGCACCCCCAACAACTAGACCTGGTTACAGTACTGCTAAGCTCAGTACTTAAACTGTTCTATGGGATTAGCCCTGTAATTTGCATTTAATGGGGACTGGGCCTGTGGAGTTCTGGATCATTTTGTTTAATGCCTGGCTTTCTACCTTGCCTTGGGTAAACTTTCTGTGCCTCGGTTTACTCTTTAAATATGAAAGGATTTTTGTGTGTGCATGCTTTGCACTCCTGAGTAAAAGGCATCTCATAAGCACAAAGTATCCTTACATTATCACAAATATTACACGTCCTCTATTCTTGATTGTGCAGACTTTTTTCCCAGCGACATGCTTCTTAGGTTTTTTATCAATGCTGTCAAAATGTATAGAATTGTCTTTGAGTATGCATCATCTCTTTCCCAAAATGTATTTTACAGCTGCTTTCGTGTTCTGTAGACTATAGGGCCAGAATCAAAAGGATCTGGGGAGTATAAAAAACACTGAAAAATTGATTTTTTTCCCAGTGTCTTTCACAGATCTAAATATTTAGAATCTTTTTGCCTGTCTTCCATGAAATAAAATACAGCGGCATCAGATTACTAATGCACACACAAACTTTTTTGCATGGCTGGGATTACTTTAGACTTCT
Source organism: Tupaia belangeri chinensis (assembly GCF_000334495.1). Taxonomy (NCBI): domain Eukaryota; kingdom Metazoa; phylum Chordata; class Mammalia; order Scandentia; family Tupaiidae; genus Tupaia; species Tupaia belangeri. The sequence continues at coordinate 7,562,467 of NW_006159521.1, read as the reverse complement.
CAAGTACTATCATTTTAAGAATATTTAGATTATTCGTGTTTTTAAGTATCAAATGTTATTTGATAATGTGCAGTTAAATTCCTTTTAATAAATGAATGAGAATGATAAAAGTACTCATTGGAATCTTGAAGAGTTCTTAGGTTCTTGGTAATTTAGTGTCTTGTTAGTGATGTCCAGCACTTTTTAAAGTGTTGAGAAAACATGAAGAATGGAGGTTGCTCTTTTCAAGTAACACTTTAAAGTAAACTAAAATTTAAAATCAAAGGTTTTCTGAACAAAATAAATCGTAAAATAGAGATAATGGAATGTGAGGGAGAGATTGTAGGGTTCTGGCAAGCATAACCTCAAGTTCTACCTAAATTTTAATTCGTGCATGTTTCCTAATCTCAGTGTTTCTGCTGTAAGGAATTAAAGTTTAATACATTGTGATATGCATATATGTGTATATATATTTTTACATGAACTATTCTAGTTAATAATTTCACTTCTGAACTCAAGAAAATTAAACTCGATAACAGGGTAAAATTTCCCGCTATTGCCTCAAGTTCAGCATCATCCTGTTATTCTGAAAAATATGTAGACTTGTTTACCTATCACAGTTTTTTGAGGTCTTTTGTTTGTTTTGGTTTTTGCCATAGGGCACGTGCGCTCCCTGGAGAAAGACAGAGACAGAGGAAATGAGAAATCATTCCCCATGGGGAATGGCCATGCTGTAATCCCTTCTCCATTCTCCTCTTGGGATTTTGGGCATGCATGCACACATACCAGGTGTGATTTTCGAGCCGCTGGGTCTGGAACTAGAACCAAGGTCTGCTATGTGAGAATCTGGCGCCTTAATCACCACACCACTTCTTGGCCCCAACAGGTATTTTTTTTAAGGTATGGTACTGTTCCTGGTGAAGTATTGATATACCATAGCAGAAGGAAAAGCCTTGGCTTGAACCACAATAGATTTAAAGAACAAAAACATGCAATAGGGTTGTTTTTGGTTTTTTTGTTTATTTGTTTTTTTACCTTATATTAATTCTGAGGATTTCTTCAAACTGCTTGATAACTTGTATTCTGAGGATTTCTTCAAACTGCTTGATAACTTGTCACCATTAATTTTTAGAAACTTTATATCGATCCACACTGTGAGATTCTGCTTTGAGAGGCAAGAATGCCTAATAGAGCGTGCACAAAGTGAAATTCTTCGGAAAGTGATCTTTGTTCCTTTAGCTCTGGTAGTTGTTATTTACTTACTAGAGTGTTGGGATACTAAAATGCCCACTTAAATTCTCAAATCAATGATTTGTCCAAATGGGCATTACAACTGAAATACCCCACAAAGTAGTTCTAACTAGTGCAATGCAGTTTAAAACTAAATTTGGTATTTAATCTCTGGAGATGTGTATTATATGTCTCTCAGTTTTGTCATGGTTTTTGTTGAACTTTTTTCATATATTAGTTGTATGAAATAACCATTTCTTTTTTCAGGGTACATAGGGTATCTTAGAAATATTTAAGGTTGAGACCTTGAGAAACCTCCAGTGGCTTTTTGTTAAAAGACTATCTTCCTCAATAAAATGACAGTTGTTTTTGTCACAGATCCACACAAGACAAGGACGTAACAGAAGATTATTGTATGATTTCTACACAAGTTTTCAGCAAAAGGGAAAACTCATTTGTGAACCTGCAGAGGTACCCCGCAAGTTATTTCCTAACGCTGGCGAATGTGAATCTTTCTCTGCGAACTGTGCAGAGTAATTAGGTTAAGGCACATATTGTGAAGAATAGCAAGTGGGATGGAATGATGGCTGCAGGAAGTAATCTTGAGATGCAGTGAGAAAGCGAAACAAGCTTTCCTCCTTCACTTTATTGTTGGATAATTGGGTCAAGAATTTGCTATGACATATCATAGATCTCTGTGTGCCAGGCCAAGACTGGCCCCCTGGCATAGAGCTCTCAAAGAATTTAAATGCATAGATGGTGTGAGTGCCTGTTTTCCTCTCCCTTCCCTTTTCTACCTTAACCTTTCTACTTTGGAGCCATTCACCTGTTCTGCTTTATGACCGACTTTAATTCAAATTAAAGAATAGCAACCCTGGAGATTGATAAGAGCATTAAAGTACATTTCTTAATAAAAATATCTAAAAAGCACCTACTCAGCTTAGGGTTGTACTGAATTTCTATGAAATTGTTTGAAATGCTAATTATGATAAAACTACTTAATTTTAAAAACGGTCTTAAAAAAGTTTCAAAAGTTTTACTTTTGGAAGATTCCTAAAAAGGCATGTGGAACATAAATGGGAAAGTATAAAAACATTTCTGACAATTATTCAGTATTATTCAACATTTAATTTGATGTTTGTTATTGTACCACAAGGATAGTGTCATTGTTGAATTAAAATGTTGGATGTTTTTGTTAATATACTTAAAACTGTAACCAGTGAATAACACCTGTAGTATTTTTTATTATAGATTATATTTTATTTCAATAAACTTTGATATTTAGACCAAACATTTCTTCTATGTTTATCCATCTCACTAAGTAAATTTTTTTATTAATAATACACAATTTTTAAAAATTTGCCAGAGGGCATGTGCGCTCACTGGAGAGGGACTGAGGGAGAAAGAGGGAAAGGAGAGGAAAAAGAAGAAAGTACCCCCATAGGGGATGGTCACGCCACAGTCACTCCTCCTTTCTCCTCTTGGGACTTAGGGCACGCACACACACGTGCCTGAGTGATTTTCAAGCTGCCAGGTGCACTTGGGATCCAGCTGTCTTAACCACTACACCACCAGCTGGATCCCACATGGTCAACTGTACAGTTGGAGCCCCAGACCTGGAGTCTTGAAAAACATGGCAGGTGCAGGTGCATGTGCGTGTGTGCCCAAAACCCTGAAAGGAGAATGGTAGAAAAGGGATTGTGGCATAACCATCCCCAGAGGGGTGCAGTTTCTTGTTTTCCCTCCCCCTCTCTCTGGTGAGCACATGTGCACTGTGGCAAATTTTTATTTTTAAGTTAAATGAATGGGGGGGGAAGTGGAACTGGCATATTGACTCACGTTTACCTAGGACTGACCCTTAGAAAATGTTTTTGCACACATGAGGGGGGAGAGAGGAGCACCCTCCAGTGTCTAGCCACTCTGTGATCCATGTCCTTAGATCCTCCTCCAGCCATCAGATCTTGGGCTCCCGAGCATGTGCCTGGCATGTTCCAGGGTGGCTGGGCTGCTGATTTGGACAGTGGTTGCCGTGTGGTGCTGGCTTCTCTTGAGCAGCACACAGCCACTGTGCCACACGGCCAGCCTGCATTTGCATCGAGTTCTTATAAAGGTAGGCTTCCCCCCAAAGGCAGTAAGTAAACAGCTGTAAATCACGTAATAGTCAACCACCTGATGCCAGTGGCAGATGTGAGAGCTGACACTCCTCACTTTTCCAGACTACACCTGCTGTCCACAAGCCACTGTGCCACACGGCCAGCCTGCATTTGCATCGAGTTCTTATAAAGGTAGGCTTCCCCCCAAAGGCAGTAAGTAAACAGCTGTAAATCACGTAATAGTCAACCACCTGATGCCAGTGGCAGATGTGAGAGCTGACACTCCTCACTTTTCCAGACTACACCTGCTGTCCACACACGTGGCCAACTGCACTTCTAGTCATGGACCTGGTGGCTTGCTTTCTCACTCCCCTCCCTTGTCAAATTAAAATAAATGGAATAATTCTTTAAAAAGAAAGAAAATAGGGACTGGGGGTTCCCCAGATGGCATGATGGTTATGTCACTGGACTCCCACATAATTGACTGCAGTTCGAGTCCTGGACCCAGTGGGCTAAACTTAGGCCAGGCGCATGTGCATGCATGCCCAAGGTCCCAAAAGGAGAATGGAGGAGAAGGGATTTCAGCATGGTCATCCCCACAGTTCAAGTCCCAGACCTGGTGGCTTGCTTTCTTACTTTCTGTCTCTTTCTCTCTTTTTCTCTCTGGTCAAATGAAAATAAATGAATAAATAATAAAAAAAAACTCACATTGGGCACATGTGCATACATGTCAAAATCCTAAGAGGAGAGTGGAAAAGGGATTGTGATAGAAATCACTAAGAGGAGAATGAAGAAGGGATTGTGATTTCTGTCTCTTTCTGGCAAGTGCATGTGCCCTATAGCAAAAGTCTCTTAAAAGAAGCAGGGATTGGGACCAGCAGATGGCATAGTAGTTACATTGCTGGACTCCCACATGGCCACCGTGGTTCTAGACCCGGACCCAGTGGCTTCCCACTCATGCTTGGTGCATGTGTATTCATGCCAAGATCCCAGGAGAAGAACGGAGAAGGGATTGCAGCATGGACAGTCATTGGGTAATTTCTTGCTTTCTGTCTGTCTCTCTGGTGAGCACACGTGCCCTTCAGCAAAATTCTCTCAAAAAAGATCCCTAGAGGAGAATGGAGGAGAAGGGACTGTGGCATGGCCATCCCCCCCTGGGGGGTGATTTCTCTCTTTCTTTCTCTCTGTCTATCTCTGTCTGGCGAGCACATGTACCCGATAGCAAAAGCCTCTTAAAAAAAAAAAAAAAGAAAAGAAAAGAATAATGTTTTAAGAATTATTTAACTTTTTTCTTTTTTTCCTTTATTTTTTTAACTTCAAGAAAAGCAGTTTTAGCTTTAATAAATCAGAGAAATGCTAAGAAACTTTGCTTAAAACTTAAAGCCAGGAAACATAACAATTCTGTTCAAATAGTAGGTGCATGAACCTATCGGCAGCTCAAGGCAGGACAAAAATCCTTAAAACCAGAAAAACAAAGCCTAGAAGAAAATCAGCAAAAAAAAATTTTTTGAGAGGTTTTTGCTATAGGGCATGTGTGCTCGCCAGAAAGACAGAGAGAGACAGAGAGATAGAAAGTGAGAAATCACCCCCCAGGGGGGTTGGCTATGCCACAATCCCTTCTCCATTCTCCTCCTGGGCTCTTGGGCACGCACACACATGCGCCCAGCATGAGGTTAAGACACTGGGTCCGGAACTCAAACCATGGTCAACTTCGTGGGAGTCCAGCGACATAGCCATTATGCCAACTGGTGGTCCCAAAAAATCAGCAATGTTTTAGTCAAAAGTCATAAAATTCTGTTTCACCAGTTCAGTCTTGTGTACTTAATCTATCTTCTGTTGTGGTTCCATCTTACTAATTAAATTCTGGGATATAAAATTCAACGCTAGACTTGTCCCTACAATTAGGTTGGCCATTTTCTTAGTTTTTGAACTCTTATTTCTGTGCGTCTGTATTTAATTTTTCTGGCATAACACTCCCTTGAGAACTTCTTAGAGATCTGATCTGGTGTTGGTAAATTCTTTCAGGTTTTATTTATCTGAGAATGTTCTTGTCTTTTCTTCCTACATGAAGGATAATCTTGCCGGGTACAGTATTGTTGGTTGAAATTGTTTTTCCCTAACACTTTGAATGTATTTTCACTTTCTTTCCTTGCTGGCATATTTCCGATGAGAGGTCCACTGTGAGCCTGATGGGATATCCTTTGTAGGTAACTTGCCGTTTCTCTCTTGGCAATCTTAGTACCTTCTCCCTGCGGTTTTGGTCTATCTGGCTATAATGTGTCTTGGAGAAGGTCTTGGGTTGATTCTATTTGGGGTCCTTTGTATTTCTTGAGCCTGGATCTATGAATGCCTCTCTAGGTTGGTAAAGTTTTCTTGCAGGATTTCATGGAATAGGTTATCAATACCCTTCTGAGTCTTCACCTTCTGGGATACCGACTATCCAGATATTTGGACATTTGATGGTACCTAATATTACCCGTATTAGGTTTTGTCTTGCTTGCTGGAGAGAGACAGGGGGAAAGAGAGACAGGGGGAAAGTGAGACATAACCCCCCTACCCCCACCCCATGGACACACCGCAAATCCCTTCTCCATTCTGCTCCAGGGACTTCGGGCACGGCATGCTCGCACACGCACCCAGCGCGATTTTCAAGCCGCCAGGTCCGGTTCTTGAACCCAGTCTGCCACGTGGGAGTCGAGCACCTTAACCATCGCGCCACCTGCCACCCAGGCAGTGTGTTGTCGTCCTCCCTCTGCGCTCACCCTGCCTGAAACCCAGGACGTGCCCGAGACCGGGGCTCTGCTGGCCCTGCGTCCACTGTGAGCCACGGGTCACCCAGGGCAGCCAGGCCAGTGCCCCCGGGCGCACACCCCTTTCCTTATTTTAATTTGACCAGAGAAGGACAGCGTGAGAGAAAAAAAGGGAAAATGAGATAGCCCCAAAGTCTGGGACTCAAACTGCGGTCAGCCATGTGAGAGTCTAGTGTCATTAACCACCACGCCACCTACCCAATAATAAAAAAATTTTAAAAGCAAACCATGAACTGCAGGAAAAATATTTTTGAAATATACTATTTGACAAATTACTTACATCAATAAATAGAAAAACTCAACAAAGGAAAAAAATGAATAAAAAATGGCAAGGTTTGACAAAGAACCACATGCAAATATGGTCAATATCTTTAGTTATAAGTGAAATACACATTAGAACAACAATCACGGGGCTGGCAGGTGGTGTGGTGGTTAAGGGCACTGGACTCCTACATGGCTGACAGCAGTTCGAGTCCCAGACCTGGCGGCTTGCTTTCTTACTTCACTCCTTTCTCTCTCTCTCTCATCAAATTAAAATAAACATTCTTTTTTTGGGGGGGGAGAGATTTTCACTGTAGGGCGCGTGCGCTCGCCAGACAGACAGAGAGAGACATAGAGACAGAAAGCGAGAAATCACCCCCCAGGGGGAATGGTCACGCCGCAATCCCTTCTCCTCCATTCTCCTCTCAGGATCTTGGGCATGCACGCACACGCGCCCGGCGTGAGTTTTAAGCCACCGGGTCCGGGACACGAACCGCGGTCGACTACGTGGGAGTCCAGCGACATAGCCATTACGCTAACTGCTGGTTCCCAATAAACATTCTTTTAAGAAAACATCATTTTGGGACCAGCAGGTGGCATAGTGGTTAAGATACTGGACCCCCACAAGGCTGACACCGCGGTTCAAGTCCCAGACCTGGCGACTTGCTTTCTCATTTTCCCTTTCTCTCTGTGTCTCTATCTGGTATACTTAAAAATAAGAAATAAAAAATTAAATAAAATCATTCTTAAAAAAAAAGGAGCTTTGTTCCCTCTTCCGAGGACGGTGTCTAGAGGCACACGGGATGGTCCAGCGTCTGATCTACCGGCCGCAGGCTCTCCAACAACACAGCCTCCAACAAGACTAGGCTGTCCCGAACCCCTGGGTAATAGGGTTGTTTACCTTTATACCAAGGTTGGGAAAGCACCCAAATCTGCATGCGGTGTGTGCCCAGCTGACGCCGAGGGGTTCGTGCTGTGAGACCGAAAGTTCTGAGGCTGTCTAAAACGAAGCAGCCGGTCAGCTGGGCCTACTGCGGCTCCATGTGTGCAAAATGCGTCCGCGACCGGATCAAGCGAGCTTTCCTTATAGAGAAGCAGAAAATCGTCGTGGAAGTTTTGAAGGCACAAGCACAGAGTCAGAAAGCTTAATAAAAATGATGCTCTTTTGAGTAATAAGAAAATCAAAGGTTAAAAAAAAAAAGGAAAAAAGCCTGGTAAGCCATATTAAAAAGAGTCCATACTTATGACTCAGCTTATATGAAAGTCCATAAAATGCAAACTAAGCTATAGGACACCCATCACCTGGAGGTGGGGTGAGGGTAGATGGGCAGGATGGCCTGCAAGGAGGCAGGAGGGGACTTTTTGAAATGACAGGTATGATTCTTTTATCACACATTTTAGAGTGCCTGTCACACATGAGAATGAGAGAGGAGCACCCTCCACGGGGTCTGGTCCCCTCCCTCCTTTAGACCTCGGGCAGCCCTTCACGGGCCCAGTGTTACAGGTCAAGCACACTTACGTGTGGGGGCCAGCTTAGCTTGAGCAGTGTGTTAGCCTATGCCACAGAGCTGGCTTTGTTCATATGCTGAGTATTGTGAGAGTTTCACTAGCATGCACGTATGTATGTGTACGTGTGTGTGCATGCACGTGCAAACTTATCCCTGCTTACTTTACGTGCCACTTATTGTATGTCCAGTATACTTCCATAAAGCTGTTTGTTCTGTTTTGTTTTTTTGAGAGGTTTTTGCTATAGGGCGCGTGTGCTCGCCAGACAGAGACAGAGAGACAGAAAGCGAGAAATCACCCCCCAGGAGGGATGGCCACAGTGCAATCCCTTCTCCTCCATTCTCCTCTCGGGATCTTGGGCACACACGCACACGCGCCTGGTGTGAGTTTTAAGCCACCGGGACCGCGATACGAACCGCGGTCAACTACGTGGGAGTCCAGTGACATAGCCATTACACTAACTGTTGGTCCCCATAAAGCTGTTTTTAACAACTTTTTAAAAATTACAAAAGCACACCTCTGTTTCTAGCCGTGAAGGACCACATTTACTCCGCCCTAAATGACTAGAAGAATGGGGCAAAATAAATGAAAAAAACCTGTTTTTCAACAATGGACAACAGACAGTACAAAACTGTTACCCCTGAGAATGAAGAAACAAAGTGAACACTATATAATTACCTCATTTTTTTGGCTTGGAAAGTCAACAATAATTTTTTATTTTATTTTTTATTCATTGTCATTATTTTATTATTTTAATTTTATTGAAGTTGACCAGAGAGAGACAGAGAAGGAAAGTGAGAAAGCAAGCTGCCAGGTCTGGGACTCGAACCACCATCACCCACATGAGAGTCCAGTGGCTCTAACCACCACCTGCCGGCCCCAAATCAACAAGTCTATATGTGCAAAAGTACCCTTCAACAGTACTTTTGTAGTATCTACAAACGACAACAGTACTTTTGTATTATTTAGTAACTGCAACAGTATCTCCAGGTGAACAAAAATGAGATAACTTGTTGACCTACACTATAAGCAATCTTAGGGACTTCCTTAGGATGAAAGAAAATGCCAGATTGAACCCTGGATCTACAAAGAATGAAAACCACTAGCAATGGTAACTATGTAAGTAAATATATGTGATTTCCCTTTCTTATTGTTCAATTTTCTTTTAAAAATGACAAAGCAGAAAGTATTACAGTTTCTGTGGAAATGGCTTGTAAATACGTACAAGCAGAATGGCAGCAAGAATATTAATAAAAGAAAGGGCAGGGCCAGCTTGGCAGCACAGTCCAGTGTGCTGCTGAAATCCTGAAACCACATAACCAGCCTCAGGTTAGGATCCGAGTTGTCTGGAAACATGCCAGATGCACACCTGAGTACTCAAGATCCTTAGGAGCTGGGAGGCGGGGGGAAAAGGTTACTATGATGTAACCAGACCCTATTCAAAGTGTTTCTCCCTCTCTCTCCCCCTGTGCACATGTAGTATCTATCAAAAAAAAAAAAAGCAAAATTGGGGGCCGCAGGTGGTGTGGCAGTTAAGGCCCTGGATTCTCACATGGCCACCCCCAGTTCAAATCCTGGACCTGGCAGCCTGCTTTCTGTTTTACTTTCTCTCAACCTCTTGCTCTCTCTGGTGAGTGCATGTGCCCTATAGCAAATTTTAAAAATAATAATAAAAAAAAATTTGTTTTGCGGGGGGGCCAGCAGATAGCATAATGATTACATCGCTGGACTCCCACATAGTCAATCACGGTTCAAGTCCTGGAAACAGTAGCTTAAAACTCACGCCAGATGGATGTGCATGCATGCCCCAAATCCCAAGGAAACAGAGGAGAAGGGATCATGGTGTAGCTATCCCCCTGGAGGTGTGATTTCTTGCTTTCTGTTTCTGTCTCTTTGGCGAATGCATGCACCCTACAGCAAAAATCTCTATCAAAATAAATACATAAATATTTTTAAAAGCAAAATTAATAGTACACCAGGGACAAGGAATAGCATTTCATAGTGATAGAAGGGTTTTGGGTTTTTTTTTGGGGGGGGGAGAGGTTTTCACTATAGGGTGTGTGTGCTTGCCAGACAGAGAGAGACAAAGAGAGAGAAAGCGAGAAATCACCCCCCAGGGGGGATGGTCATGCCGCAATCCCTTCTCTTCCATTCTCCTCTCGGGATCTTGGGCACGCACGCACACACGCCCGGCTTGAGTTTTATAAAAATAATAATAAAAAAAAATTTGTTTTGCGGGGGGGCCAGCAGATAGCATAATGATTACATCGCTGGACTCCCACATAGTCAATCACGGTTCAAGTCCTGGAAACAGTAGCTTAAAACTCACGCCAGATGGATGTGCATGCATGCCCCAAATCCCAAGGAAACAGAGGAGAAGGGATCATGGTGTAGCTATCCCCCTGGAGGTGTGATTTCTTGCTTTCTGTTTCTGTCTCTTTGGCGAATGCATGCACCCTACAGCAAAAATCTCTATCAAAATAAATACATAAATATTTTTAAAAGCAAAATTAATAGTACACCAGGGACAAGGAATAGCATTTCATAGTGATAGAAGGGTTTTGGGTTTTTTTTTGGGGGGGGGAGAGGTTTTCACTATAGGGTGTGTGTGCTTGCCAGACAGAGAGAGACAAAGAGAGAGAAAGCGAGAAATCACCCCCCAGGGGGGATGGTCATGCCGCAATCCCTTCTCTTCCATTCTCCTCTCGGGATCTTGGGCACGCACGCACACACGCCCGGCTTGAGTTTTAAGCCACCGGGTCTGGGACGCAAACCGCAGTTGACTACATGGGAATCCAGTGACATAGCCATTACGCTAACTGCTGGTCCCAGAAGGGTGATTTTATAAAGCTATAACATCCTGGGCCAGCAGGTGGAGTGGTGGTTAAGATGCTGGACACTCCCACATGGCTGACTGTGGTTCGAATCCTGGACCTGGTGGTTTGCTTTCTCACTTTCCCTTTCTCTCTCAGGTCAAATTCAAAATAAATGAGTGGATGGATAAATTTAGATAAAATAATTCTTAAAAAATAAAAAGATATAACATCCCTAAATCTTTACACACAAAGAATGATAAAATACAAGCAAAATATAGCATGACTAAAGGGAGAAATAGACAAATCAACAGTTATTTTTAGAACTGTCAATAATTGTAGAACCAATATATAGAAAATCAGTTAAGGATAGACCATTTGATCAAACGATTTGACCTAGTTGGCATTTAGGGAACTCTCTAATGACAGCAGAATGTACATTTCTTTCTCTCTCTTTTTAAAGAATTATTTAACTTTATTTTAATTTGACCAGAGAGGAACAGAGCAAGGGGGGGTGGGGGGAGGAGTGAGAAAACAAGCCACAAGGTCCAGGACTTGAACTGTGGTCGGCCATGTGGGAGTCCAGTGCTTTAACCACCATGCCACCTGCTGGTCCCGAACGTATTTTCAAGAGCATGTGGAACACTTACCCAGCTAGACTATATCATGGGCTGTGTAGTAAGTCTCAATAGACAGAAAATAATTAAAGCCAAACAGATGTTATTTGACCATAATGGGATTAAATCAGAATTTAAAGGGACTCTACTTAATAAAATGAAAACAAAATATTGCTTATCTAAATGATACATATTATTTCACAACTCAACAGGTACTGTGCTAAAACCTCTAGGTACAAGTTCCCAAAGCTGATGTGTAAGTTCCCCACCCCTACCCTGTCCAACTCTATGTAGAAATTAACCAGAAAACTACACCTCATCCCACTGGCAAAAACATGGGATATCTAAAACTAAATGACACGTGTTGGAGCAGTGATGAGGAAAACCCTACTGCCCACAAATTTGCCAGCTGTTCTTTTTTTTCTTTTTTTGAGAGGTTTTCGCTATTGGGCGCGTGCACTTGCCAGACAGACAGAGACAGAGACAGAAAGCAAGAAATCACCCCCCAGGGGGGATGGCCATGCCGCAATCCCTTCTCCTCCATTCTCCTCTCGGGATCTTGGGCAGGCACGCACACGTGCCTGGTGGGTTTTAAGCCACCAGGTCCGGGACGCGAACCGTGGTCGACTATGTGGGAGTCCAGCAACATAGCCATTACGTTAACTGCTGGTTCCCCCAGCTGTTCTTAAATGTTTCTACAATGGTTCTCAACCATGCTACACACGTGAATCCTCTGGGAGAACTTCAGGGAGAAGTTACACTTGGGGGTACTCTTGAGTCCCTGAAGATGGGGCCCAGTCTTGAGAATTCATCATGCTGGACCTGAGACTTTGTCCAGTCTGTTGCTGTATCAGTTCAGCTCTCTATGCATTTATTTATTTAGATTTCTGCTATAGGGCGCGTGCACACTCACCGGAGAGACAGAGACAGAAAGTGAGAATCACCTCCCAGGGGGACAGCCACACTGCAATCCCTTCTCCCCCAGTCTCCTCTTGGGATCTTGGGTACACATGAAACACACACCCAGCTTGAGTTTTAAGTTACCGGGTCTGGGACTCAAAATGTGATCGACTGCATGGGAGCCCAGTAACATAAGCATGATGCCATCTGCTGACCCAAGTTCTCTATTTAACTAGCCACTTCTACATATGAGGTTTTCTTCCTGTCTTAAAATCGGGAAGCTTAACATGACTGCACTAGAACAAGAGAAACGAGTAGGACTCGTTCAACATCTGACACATCCACACAGTAGTAAGTGGGTCGGGGAAGCCAAGTCAGTCCTGGCATTCTAGACACACAGATAAACTGCCAACGGCTGCACGAATCTAGTAGATGGCCCGACTGGCTCTTGAGCCCCCAGTTCCTCTACCTTCTGAAGCCTACTGCCTGTTGCCAACTTCGTAACTTCAACTGTGAATGCAGGCCTTCGCCATTATACAGGCTAGCCTGCATGTGGACTGTTTAGTTAGATGGAAGTGAGGGGAGACACAGCCCAGGTGACACAGACCCTGGCAGAACACCTTTCCAAAGGCTGGAGAAAGACCAAAAGAGAGCAGATCAATGTGGAATAAAGTAAAAATCATTAAAGAAGCTAGTTGGCAAATACATTCAGAGAAATTTTTGTGCTATAAAAAATTCCTTATTTTATGGTATCAGGATAACTATTTTATTTTTTTTTTCCTGAGAGATTTTTGTTATAGGGCACATGTGCTCACCAGAGAAACAAGAGACAGAGACAGAAAGCAAAAAATCACTCTCCTCCCCCACCACCTCTGCTGCCGGTGGGTATGGTCACACCACAATCCCTTCTCCATTCTCCTCTTGGGATTTTGGGCATGTACACACATGTGCCTGGCACGAGTTTGTCACTGGGTCCGGGACTTGAGACATGGTCAGCCATGTGGGAGTCCACTGACGTAACCATTCCGCCATCTGCTGGCCCCCATAATTCTTAATACTATGATTACTGTGTCCCTAAAAGCTATACTGTATCATGTCACAGGGTCCAACCACTTCCTTTCTGCTCCACTTCACAAACACCTAGGATATGAGTAAGTTAATGAATGGATACGGTTTGAGAAGTATCACTAGACACCTAAGGGACTGTTTCTGCCCAAATGACTGATCATTACCTGAACTTTTAATGGGCTTTTTCATAAATCTTTACATTTTTCATTAGGGTTATGGAAATTTTTTCTACATAATGCCTAAGATTTGAGGTACACTTCCTTTTCCAATCATTTTGGGCATATGTGGCTTTTCTTGATGAACAGGTATTAAATGTTAGAGAATGTATGTGCCAGAGACAGAGGGAGAGGTAGAGAGCACTCTCCTCCACAGCGGGGAGTGTTAATGCGGCAATCCCTTCTCCATCCTGTCAGGACTTAGGGGTTCACACGTACATGAGCCTGGTGTGTTTTTCAAGCTTCTGGGACTGGGATTTGAACCACAGTCATCCATGTGGGATCCAGCTTCCTCAACCACTAGGCCATGCACCAGTCCAGAAATAGTTTTTTTTTTTTTTTTTTGGAGAGGTTTTCACTACAGGGCGTGTGTGCTCGCCAGACAGACAGAGAGAGACATAGAGATAGAAAGCGAGAAATCACCCCCCAGGGGGGATGGTCACACCGCAATCCCTTCTCCTCCACTCTCCTCTCAGGATCTTGGGCACGCATGCACACGCGCCCGGCGTGAGTTTTAAGCCACCAGGTCCGGGATGCGAACCGCGGTCGACTACGTGGGAGTCCAGCGACATAGCCATTATGCTAACTGCTGGTTCCCCAGAAACAGTTACTTTCTGATAGGCTCTCACCATGTCACCATTCCTTCCTCAGCTTCCTGGGTAACTCGGACTACACACACGCACTGCCAGGCCCAGCCTTTCTAGGACAGGCCAGGGGGGAACCTGGGCCTCCACTGCAGCCTTCGCACCGCACAGCGGCGCCGTCCTTAAGGTAACACTGTGGCCGTGCTCTCTGACCTTAGGGTGTTGCACAGGCATAATAAAACTGGGCCGTATCTTTCTTGAACTGTTGTAATTGTCAGCTGTTTCTGAACCATTAAAACCTTCTACATCTCAGTGAAGCATTTGGATTACTCAAGAATATGGGGAATTTTCTTCTTTTCTATCATCTTTGAAGAGGCTGCCACCTTTTTTTAAAGAATTATTTTATTTAATTTTATTTACTTATTAAATTTAACTTGACTATGGGAGAGGAGGGAGAAAGAGAGAGAAAGTTAGAAAGCCACCAGGTCTGGAACTCGAACCACAGTTGGCCATGTGGGAGTCCAGTACCCTTAACCACCATGCCACCTGCTGCCCCGAAAGAGACCATCTTCTGATATAAAATATTTAAATCTGGTTTTCACTATTGACCCTGAGCCAGCCAGATCTCTGCTCACTGGTACCCCTAAACTTTGAGGGCTAATCTCAACCTCAATGCCTCAATTTCAGGTGGTTTTGTCAAGTTTTCTGAACTTGAAAAAGCTATAACCATGGCAACCTGAGGAAAAAAATGCCTACCTACCTACAGTGTCTGTCTGCTAGATTGCTGTATCCCCTTCAGTGTAACTTTACAAGAGAATAGAAGAAATCAAAGATATAATTTTCAAAGAGCAGGTTATACCTCAGATCTGGGGAAAAAAATAGGACAGTAATTACACCACAAGCTACGATGATTCTTCTGAGTATTATTAGATAAGCAAACGGACTGGATGGCTTAGCACACTGCCCAGGGCTTAAGTGATTAATGATGATCCCTTGTAAAAAGGGCATAGTTCCACTGTACGAATGAGGGAATATAGTGACATAATGACCCAAAGTGACCATCAGAGGCAGGGCTTGACGTTTCTATTATGCCATTCTACAAAGTGCTAGAGAGCAGGAGACAAAGTTACCTCCTCCACACACACACCCCACCTGCTCCCACAGCGGTAAGGCTGAGGATACGGAGAGCAGAAAAGGCTATGAAATCCAGAGCAGTACAAACACTGCCAGTTCCCCAAGCACGGAGAGCCAGACTGCCCCGCGGCACCACACTCTGAGCCTGCGTTGTTTCGTGGCCCTGGCCACATCCACCCACGGACACACTCACAGGAACTTCCTATACACACTCCAGTCCACATCAAAGGGAGCTTGCGGCCCGGGTGAGCCTTCACCCCACCCTTCACTTTGTATGAGCACACAGACTGCTCAGGTTGCCAAGAATAAAGTCCGCCTGAATAATGTCACTACGTTACGTGACTTCTTTTTTTAAGAATTATTTTATTTTACTATATTTATTATGTATTTATTTATTTTAATTTGACCAGAAAGGGGCGGAGTGAGAGAAAGAGAGGGTAAGGGAGAGTAAGCTGCTGGGTCTGGCACTCGAACCGTGGTCAGCTATGGGGGAGTCCAGCACCCTTAACCACCGTGTCACCTGTTGGCCCCACTACTTTACATGACTTCTATGGAACAATTTATTAAATGTGATGTTTAGAATTTACCTTGAAGGGCTCTCCTAGAAAAGGTACCTTAGGGACTGGCAGGTAGTGTGGTGGTTAGGGGCACTGGATTCCCAGATGGCTGACCATGGTTCAAGTCCTGGACCTGGTGGTTTGCTTTCTCTCTCTCTTGTTCTCTCTTTCTCACTCACTTTTGTCTCTCTCTGGTCAAATTAAAATAAATAAATAAATAAAATTAGGGGACCAGCAGTTGGCATAATGGCTATGTCACTGGACTCCCATGTAGTCGACCAGGGTTCGAGTCCCGGACCCAGTGGCTTAAACTCACGCCAGTCATTGTGTGCGTGCGTGCCCAAGATCCCGAGAGGAGAATGGAGAAGGGACTGCAGCATGGCCATCCCCCCTGGGGAGTGATTTCTCACTTTCTGTCTCTGTCTGTCTCTGTCTTTCTGGTGAGTCCCATGTGCCCTGTAGGAAAAACCTCTAGAAAGAAAATAGAAAAACAACAACAACAACAACAAAAACCACAAAAAACTAAAACTTCTCTAAAATAGTTTACATAATTCTTGGGACCAGCAGTTAGAGTAATGGCTATGTCGCTGGACTCCCATGTAGTCGACTGCGGTTCAAGTTCCGGACTTGGCGGCTTCACGCCGGGCATGTGTGCGTGCATGCCCAAGATCCCAAGAGGAGAATGGAGGAGAAGGGATTGCCGTGTGGCCATCCCCCCCCACCCCAAGGGGTGATTTCTCGCTTTCTGTCTCACTGTCTTTCGGGCGAGTGCACGCACCCTATAGTGGAAAAAAAAATTTAAATAATTCTTAAAAATAAAAAGGAAAAGTGCCTTGAAAAGCGCTACAGGATAGTGGCTAGGCCTCTCACACATCAGCAAAAATGTGTGGCCCAGCCACTGAGGCTGAGAGTCAGAGCTAGACTGACTTCCTAGGGGCAGGCCACAAGACGGCCTCCGTAGCTCAACACTAGTCAATTTCAGGTTTAGCTCCAGAAAGAACTGGAGGACTGACACCTAACAAAGCTGGAAACAAAGACACATACACTTTAGGTGTGGATTTTTATTTTCACAAAAAGACAATAATGTCTTCCCACATACAAATATTTACAAAACCCAACTGATTCACCAATCTAGAACCTGGGTCTTTTCCACTTCTCAACATAGTTGGGAACATGGAAACATTAATACCCACACAATCCCCAGAGATGGAATTTACCCACCAAACAGTGCAGATTATCGTAAAGTGCACTTACCTGCACAACTCAGCCAAGACCCTCGTGATGCAAACCTCGCGCCAAGGTTTCACCCCTCTATTTGGTTTCATACCAGGCAAACCTGAACAAGTGCGCGGCTACACTCAACTGGAAATCAGCTCTCCTTGTACAATTAAAAAGGTTCTCAACACTTTAGCAACTATACAGAATATGAAGGTTTATTTCAAAAAAGATTACATTTTTTTAAACCAGGATACACAGATGCACTTAATGTAACAGTACCTTCTGCAAAAATAGGTTACATAATACTCAGAAATGCAAGGAACAATCTTATTCTCTAAAAATTAGACGGCAGACTTTTAAGCTTAGACAGCCTTCAAAATGGAGGCTGGAAACGCTTGGTGACAAGAAGTAACTCTCGAGCCTGACAGCACAGGGCTAATGCTGCAAATGGAACCACTACCACACGGCTGCAAACTACTCCTCAGATCCACACCGCAGGAGACACAAGTTTCTGTCCCACTCTTCCCAAATGTGTCTTGGTGCTGCAAGAAAAAGTTGAATAATACACAAAACTATTAAAAGTTACAACAGAACTATTTAAACATCTTCTCCAAAATTGAGAAAAGCAATCATGTTAAATTTTATAAAAGAAAAAAACAAAAAAAGTCTGACAGAACTCTCAAGCAAGTCAGAGGTCCTCTTCATAAGTAGTCAAGTAAAGTTTACAGGAGATTTCAATAAATTATCTTGAAACCATGGCAGAGAGCTCATCTTCAGAATCGTCGTGGAGGTCCACCCTTAAATGGCTTAAATCCAGAGCCACTTCCTCTTGGCATGGAATTGCCACTGATTTGTACAATTCTATTAATTGGGGATGCACTGCTGAAAAGAGTTTAACAGAAAAATATGTCAAAGAGCAGAGCACAGCAAATAACCTGTACAGCACCTCCCATTTTACCAGACACTTCGCGCTTCACCTGTATTGAATCACTTACTCCTGCCGACAATCCTATGACGTACATACCACTTCTAAACCCACTTCACTGATGAAGAAACTAAGACCTTGAGGTTAAGTAACTTGTCCACGGTCACAGAGCTAATAAATGGTTGAGTGGGGACTGATTTACTGATTGATTTTTGAGAGAGATTTTAGTATAGGGTGCATGCACTCACCAGAGACACAGAAAGTGAGAAATCACCTCCCAGAATGGATGGCCACGCTGCAATCCCTTCTCCTCCATGCTCCTCTTGGGATTTTGGGCACACACGCACCCATGCCCAGCATGAGTTTTAAGCTACCAGGTCCAGGACTCGACTGTAGCTGACTAGGTGGGAGTACAGCGATGTTACCATTATGCCATCGGCTGGTCCCGTGAAGTGCGGATTTAAACGTGCAACATCTCCTTTCGGTGGCCCTCCATTCCACAGGTTATTTGATGTCTACACATGGAGGACCAGCAGTTCTCCCAGTGTACACTTCAAATCAGCAGCACCAGCATGGAGAGAAGCTGGTTAGAAATGCAAATTCTCAGGGCCAGCAGGTGGTATAGAGGTTAAAGCAGCTGGATTCCACATGGCTGAACACACAGTTCGAGGCCCGGATCAGCAGCTTGAAAACCATGCTCGGCACAAGTGTGCCCCTGCAATGTGGCCATCCCCTCTGGGGGCTGATTTCACATGTTCCCTCTAACTCTCGCTCTGGCAAACACACTAAACCTGTGCCAAAAATCTTTAAAAACAAACAACCTCCACCCCCAGCTCACATCACCAAAAGAAAACCACTGGAATGAAACCACCAGTGACCTGTGTTCCAATGCGCCCTGGGGGCTGCTGTATACCAAAGCTTGACAATCTCTGAGTAGCAGCAAGTCACTGAAGAGGTATTTCTGGAATCTTTCTGCAATCTTATAAATAACACAACATAGTAGGGACTAGTGAGTGACAAGGGAAAAAAACCTCGCCAACAAAACCTACCAACAGAACTGAAATAAAATTCCACAGAGAAATGGTTTAAGTAGAATAAATGATTTATGGAAAGGTTAAAATGCTGCACTGAAGAACCTGTATTAAATCGTGTAACCTAGGAAAGGAACTTTTGCTTTCAGAGGGAGTAAATGATATAACAAAATGAATGTTCCAATAGTTAGTTAAATTTAGCAAGAATGTGAGTAATGAAGCAAGAAAAATGCTAATTTCGTAAGACAAAAACTGAAATAAGGAAGAAAGGACAGCTACTAGGAACGTTAAAAAAAACAACTGAATTACCCTGAAAACTACCAATATACGGTAAGAATGAAGAAAGACCACAAGGGCTTTATTTTTTCAGGTGGGGGAGTGAGATAGGAGGCGGCACTGGCAAATTAAACGAAGGTGGAAGCAAGAAAAGGACGTGAAGGCCCGGAACGGGAGGGGTGAGTTTGCCTGTGACCGTGAGTTTAAGAAGCCAGCAGGGGTTACGTGGAGATGGAGACGACAGACTAAACAGAAAGGGCGGTGGGGAAAATCACAGTGCCTTAGCAAACAGAACTGTTTCAGAATAAAGAGAAGCAACGATATGACATAGTGCTCAACCACCAAGAAGCCTAAGAAGGGACCAGTGGTTGACGTAATAGCCATGTTGCTAAACTCCCATGTAGTCTACCGCAGCTCGTGTTCTGGACCTGGTGGCTTAAACTCATGCCGGGTGCATGTGCATTCGTGCCCAAGATCCTGAGAGGAGAATGGAGGAGAAGGGACTGCAGCGTGGCCATCCCCCCTGGGGGGGTGATTTCTCACTTTCTGTCTCTCTGTCTCTCTCTGGCGAGCACATGCGTCCTATACCAAAAACCTCTCAAAAAAAAGAAGCCTGGGAAGTAGGAAAATAAAGAAATCTATTATTTTCAGTCGCAAAAAAAATCATCAGTGACCTTCAGAATCCAGACACAATAAGCGATGAGGCTGTCCAGGCTCAAGTGTAAGCCTCGCCAAGTCTGAGGTCGGTGTGACCAGTAACAAAGTAGTGACGGGTCACGGAGACAAGGGAGTAGGAAGACAGAGGACATAGGAGTGGGAAGCCTGAAGCCTGGCCCGACTGGAAAAGACAGAGATTGCTCTTTGGTCTCAGCCACAGAAGTGAGATGACGAAGGGAATGTCATCGTTTGGGAAGCGTCGCCGCTGCTGTGGTTCTAAGGCCTCTCACCTGCAGAAGCCGACCTGAAGCAAACATGGCTACCCTGCCAAGCGCGAGAGAACGTGTAACCGGACTGCCAAGGCTAAAAGGCGCACTACTGCTGGGACTGGTCGAATGAGGCACCTACAAATTGTATACTGCAAATTCAGGTGTGGATTCCATGAGGGAACAACAACCAAACCCAAGAGGGCAGCTGTTGAAGCATCCAGTTCATCTTAAGGATTTCAACGATTAGTCAGACAATAATTGTTCTTGGATTAAAAAAAAAAGAAAGAAAGAAAAGACAGGTTGGTGTGAAGGAAGGAAAGAAAAAAAAAAGCCTGCCTCTCAGCATAAGAACACGCTTTGGGTTAAATGACCAAACGATCTGCTTAAGTCGCTGGAAAGGGGACAAACAGAACACACTTTCGGTTTCGCCTTCCTCTACGAGAACTAAGGATTTCGGGAAAGCTACGTACTGAACACGATGATCATCCTGACAGGAGGCCCACGTTCATTATCTGGGGAGCTCTGACACACCCGTGCCTGCCCACGTGACGATCAATTCATTCCCTGTGCAGAATACAATCAACCCAGGACCAATGCTGCCCCACACTGCTCTCTGAGATTTGGAATTACTGTGGGCCAGCGTTCAGACAGACGCAGGGTTTCCACTAGCGGCAGTTCAATCTCAGAAGCCACCACATCCTTTAAGAAAGGATCAAGGCCTGGTGGCGCACAGGCAGAAGTAGTATTAATGGTGAGCTGCTTACCTCGAATGCGGGGTTATCATGCCTGCTCCTGCCCGGCCGTCACCCATCCGCCTTGCATCATGATAGCTAGGCCCTTGGGAAGGCGGACCGTGTCCGTGGTCCACTTGTGTCCCGGCCATGGCGGTCAACCACATGCTGATCTTCAGCATAGTGCTAAAAACAGCATATTAATAAAAATGTCAAGACAGTGATACACTCCGTCTCAGGTCGATGTTCTTAATCTTGTGTGCTGTCACCAAATAAATACCATGTCTGAGAAAAGGATGAGTACTACAAAGCACATAAAAACAGTGTCCGCCATTTTCAAGTGAGACGCTCATGAGGATCCAAGGTAGGGTTTGGGGGAAAGGATTAAGCGCTTTAATTTCTATTTCTAGCACTCAATCACTTTCGACCCTTCAGAATTTCAAATGTCTGGATTTATAGATAAGTAACAAGGCCCAGCCCAGGAGGTCAAACCTTAGACAACAAGGGCCAGGCTTATGGTCATGTCAAGGCAACACACACAACAAACAAACAAGGGTTGTGAACTTATTTTACCTACTACTATTCGGTTGTCAGAAAAGTCAGGGCATATTTTTCTATGCCTTTGTATGTAAAAAAGCGTCATGACTTTTCCAACAATCCAATAGTTGGTTCTGTGGCTCTTACAAGGTACTGTGTCCGCAATGATGAAAAGCAGAGTAGTAAAAACACAAAAGCCAGGAGCCAGCAGGTAGCATGGGGGTTAAAGCACTGGAATTCCCACATGGCTGATTGTGGTTCGAGTCCTGGACCTGGCAGCTTGCTTTCTCACTCTCACTCTCCCTCTTTCTCTCTGGCAAAACTCATGTGAAATAAATTTTATTTATTTAAAATAAAAAGCCATAGAACTAATAATCTACAGAATAAAGGGTAGAGAGTTATGCCACTTAGCCTACAGGAAACAAATCTGAAAGTATCCCACAGAGAGGTTTAACAACGTGTAGACTTATGTAATGAAAAAGAGAATTTTCAGGGAGGATTTTGATCTCCACCTCAAGACTTCTTTTCTAAAAAGGGGGGGTCAGTAGGAGGCATGGTGGCTAAAGCGCTGGACTCCCACATGGCCAATCACAGTTCAAGCCCCAGGTTTGGCAGCTTACTTTCTCATTTTTCCTCTCTCTCACTGGTCAAATAAAAATTAATTGAATTTAATAATTATTAAAATAAAAACAAAACAAAACAAAACAAAACAAAACAAGAAGACATTTGGGGACTAGCAGGTGGTGTGGTGGTTAAAGGCACTGGACTCCCACATGGTCAACTGCAATTCGAGTCCTGGATCGAGTGTCTTGCAACCCATGCTGAGAATGCATGCTTATGTGCCCAATATCCCAGGAAGAGAACAGAGGAAAGAACGGTGTGGCCATTCTCCCTGGAGGGTGATTTCGTACTTTCCCTCTCAATGTCTCTCTCTCTGGTGAGTGTACATGTCCTATGGCACAAACCTTAAAAAAAATAAATAAAAGATACCCGAATGCACGAGGCTAGTCTCTGAGACTTCATCTGGATTATACAGTCACTCTTTTTAAAAAAATATTTCTTAGAGAGCTATAGGATGCATGCACTCATTGGAGAGACTGAGAAGAACAGAGACAAAGTGAGAAATCACCCTCCCAGGGGGATGGCCACACCACAACCCCTTCTCCTCCATTCTCCTCTCAGGATCTTGGGCACGCACGTGCACGTGCTCAGTGTGACTTTTAAGCTGACGGGTCCAGGACTTGAACCACAGTGAACTACATGGGAGTCCAGTGATGTAACCCTTGTGCCATCTGCTGGTCCCCATTCATTCTTAACAACTCTGTTCAGGGATTGACCCAGAGCCTAGTGGTGAAGGGAACCAGAGCCCACCTGGCTGACTGCAGTTCAAGTCCAGTGCTGGCTTGAGAAACATAATAGGGAGGGTGTGTGTGTGTGTGTGTGTGTGTGTGTGTGTGTGTGTGTAAAATTCAGACAGAATTGGAGAAGGAGAAATGGAGAAGAGGGACTGCAGCATCACGTCTCACTGAGGGGTGCCTTTCCTTCTCCCTCTCTCTCTAGCAAGTGGACATTCCTCTGGCAATTAAAGAAAGGTCCTTTTAAGGGTAGTCAATAAACTCACTTGTCAAATATTTGAACTTATTAGAAATATTAAAATTTATACATAAGGGCCAAATGTACTTCATGAACACTCTACATGAAATGTAAGATGCTGGGGTGAGTCAGGTAGTGTGGTGAAAAATGCTAGACCCACATGGCCAACGGTGGTTCAAGTCCCAGACCTGACAGCTTGAAAATCACTCCAGGTCTGTGTGCGTGTGCCCAAAATCCAAAGAGGAAAATGGAGAAGGGATTTATGGCCTGACCAAAAAAGCACCCCGGAGGTGCTCTCCTGCTTTCTCTCTGTCTCTAGTCAGTATATGCATCCTATAGAAAATTAAATAAATAAATTTAAAAAATAAATGAAAAAGCTATGCATGGATTTAAAAAAAAAATGTTTCGCACCAAAAGAAATTCATAGCACCGCCACTGTGGCACCACAGTCACGCTAATGCCCACCCGGCAGTGCTGGATGCCATGTGGAGGCTGAGGGGCAGATCCTGAGTCAGCCTGGAGAGCACACGCCTGCATGTGGGCACCCGGGATCCTGAGGAGCTGGGGAGCTGGGGAGCTGGGGAAGGGGATCGCACGGTGGGACCGTGTCGAGGGGGCTTTCTCTCTCCCTCCCCCCAACTTCATGCATGTGTACATACTTTCTGTCATAAAAACAAAGGGAAAAAATTTAAACTCATATTTAATTCCATTTTCCATGAATTTCTGAGGTCCTCTAGTAAACAACGACAACAAAAACAAAGGTTGTATTTCAGTTCTACACGTAATAGGCTACTAAAACAAGTAGAAAAGAAAGGAGATTTAAAAAGAAAGGAAAAAAAGTAAAGTGAAATGGAAACAGGTAGGGGCCAGATTTCTCATTCAGTTTGAACGTGCCAACTTCTTAAAAAGAAATTAAACCGAAGTCAACACTAGGAAGGCTTGTTAAACCAAATGTGACAAATCTCAAATGTTAACAGGAAATTTAGTAACAATGGAGTATTTTGAAGCTAGTATCCTACTTCCCTAGACTACTCATGTTCAACCTCTGACAGTAAAATATGAGGAAAAATTAGAATTTTTGTAAGACACTATCTCTGTGCTTTGTCATGAATGTAGGCCGTCAAAATCACACACACACAGACACATGCACACACGCTCTCACAGTCCTCTAACTCCATTTCTAGAGTTGACAGCAAACCTTCCTCCACATGCACTTACCTGGGCTCCGCTTCCTCGGTCTGTGATTACTCTGTCTCCCTCTCTGCTGCCATAGCCAGAGGCACTGCTGCGACTCCCAGGGGGCGCGCCTCTCACACTGTGTCCTGACACTTCTCTGCCAGATCGTTCTGGCCTTTCAACTCTGTTAAACAAAGCACAAAATCATGTAAGACCACAACTTTATTAACAGTTCTTTAAAAACCAAAATGCACCATCTACCACTAGGGAGACGTGAAACGACACACGAGTACCTGGCTTCCCGTTTGTCGGTGGACATGCCTCCTTCGCTTTTCCAGCTGTTTGGTCTAGAAGGATTGGGCCCTCCTTCTCGAGGATGTCTGGGGTGAGCAATATCAGGTCTGTCATGAATGATCACTGTTCTCCTTTCATCTCGTTCCCCACGAACTTCTCGTCTGTCTGTTTCTCTAAGTTCATTTCTTGGTGGTGGAGGCTCATTTCTTCTGGAATCACTGAAACTTTTGGGATACCTTTCAAAGCTTGGATCTTCTCTTCGTGCAGTAGGTCGTGTTTTCTTGCCTTCACTTTGACCAACAAAGCGCTCCCGCCTATTGATTGGTGAAAAAACATAGACCTGAGAGGTACTTAACTTTATTTCCTAACCTATAATGACACTTTTTCAAAAATGAATTTAAAGCAAAAACAATAAAAAAGCCAATTACGGATAATAATAAGTCATTTTCTTTTCTTTCTTTCAATTGTCAGAGGGCACGTGTGAGAGGGACAGCGAAAGATAAAAGGAAAACATGCACGCAGCACTCCTGGTGGGGCACAGCTATGGTGCAACTTTCCTTTCCTCAGTCCTTCCATCCTTTTATGGTCTGGGGCATACACACATGCATGGCGTGAATTCCAACCTGCCGGGGCCAGGATTCAAACAGCGGCTGGCCATGTGGGATCCAGCTCCCTACACACCGTGCTTAACTGCTCCACTACAGAGCTGGTTCTCACTTTCTTTTAGTTAATTAAGCTTAAGGACATGAGGACCAGCTTTTTAGCATCCAGAAAAATGACAAACACTCAAGCCTCTACCAACCTAAAATGTTTTACTATTAACAGTTGAGGCACACCCAAAGATATCAGCATCCTCATTCTCCTTCTTATCTTTATAAGAAGATAAAGCCAATCTACTTAACCTTAGGTTATAGTTGCCTATTTAACTAATCCTGAACTGACTCACATTCTCATACATACAAAAAACCCCCATATAATTTGTTCTCAGCACTTAGTTTTGATCTATATTTCTTAAACATTTAATAGAGAACTGAAGGGGCCAGCAGTGGTGTGGTGGTTAAGGTGCTAGACTTCCACACGCTAACTACGGTTCAAGTCTCAGGCATGGCAGCTTGAAAATCACACCAGGTACATATGTGTATGTGCCCAAAATCCCAGGGGGAGAAGGGATTCAAGTGTGGCCATCCCTCTGGAGGGTGCCTTCTCATCTTCCCTCTCACCTTCTCTCTCTAATAAGAGTATATACCCTGTGACCAAAAAAAAAAAAAAAGAACTGGAGTTATCACTAGTAAAACTCACATACTAAATATAACCAATTAGAATATATCAGCCTACCTTTCAAAAGATGAAGACTGTACTGAGGAACTCTCAGGAAACCTGCCCCTCTCTCGGTGATCAAAGTCATTGAATCTGTTCTGCTGGCGGGAGTAGTCAGATCCATGGCCAAATCGTGCATCTGTATCTAGAGACAACTTTTTATTCTCGCTCCAGTAAGGATCATCTCGCCTTAAAAGAAAAATATTTGCTCATTTATAAAAGATAGTTTTATAATACTCCAACAACACTCACTTGATGTCGCACATACCACTGGTCAGAACTGTGGACACATGAAGGCTAATAAACTCAAGACACGACACACTGTTAGGAGTACGAGCTAGCAGGGTATTAGTTAAATTATGTCAAGTCATATAGTGTTAGAGGAATTTAACACAAGAGAAACAGTTGAAAACTGTCTGTTTTAAAATTAGTAAGTGGAAAAGACACTAAGATAAAATATTTGACACTATTTCATAATAAAATTCTAACCAGTAGTCTACAACCTTTCCAGTTATCTCTGAAAAGGTTAGAGAGGTTAAGTCCCAAGCATAATTCATTCATTCCACCTATTTCTCCATAATCAACTAAGTTGCCCAGAATTTACATCAGAAAATTACCTACATCTATATTTTTAATCTATTAAGAAACATTAATGCAAACACACAGCAGAGGCTCCCAGTTTATGATTTTTGTTTCTATACTATCCACTACTCTGTAAGAACTTTCTAAACGAATCTAAGAACCATTAAGTCTACCATGCTGACGATTTCTAGTCATAAAGAAAAAAACACTGGAATTAGGAAGGGAAAAAAGGAAGAGCAAGCTCTTCTACCTTGACAATACACTGGGTCCACTCCAGTACCGTAACCCTTCCCCCTTCCCTGTTGATCATAAACTTTCATCTCAGTGATGGAAGCGTGGACCTCCCAATTCTCTAGCCCTGCCTTGAAGGAAGTAAGACAGGAAGTATAACTTTAGAAAAGTAAAAAACTACCTATGATCTACATCACGTGGGCGTTTCAAAGAATTCCTTTTTTCTTGTTCATAACGAAGCTGCTGCTGTTGCCTTCTGAGTTCCTCTCGCTCTCGAGCAATCCGTTCAGCTTCTTTACGACGTTCCTTCAGACAACACAGAAGGAAGAACCAACCAATGCAAAATGAAAACATAAGGTGAGTATATATGTAACCTTGTTTAGTTCTATCATTAAGAAACTATCATAGGCAAGCACAGACAAAACACACACCTGGGACAAATAAAATAAATAAAATCGATTTCAATAATCTAGGCTATGGCTGTTGTTCTGCAACACTGAAAATAACAGGAATTGGGTAGTGAAAGCTGGCAAATATTTCAAATGGTCAGATTTAGTTTAATCTGTGAATAAAATAAAGCAACTAAAGGGAATTAGAAATAGAATTCATATGTATGGAGACTAAATGCCTTAAATCCCTAGGGTTGCAATTCTGCAGAGAGGCATTACTTCCTTCCAGTCTGGGGAAATCATTCCCACTATGATATGTAAGGAGTTACATTTCTCAGACTGGGATAGTGACAGAGCCTGGATTACAACTACTCTGGACTCATAGTCCTATGCTCAGACTATTAGGCTGCCATGATATTGCAGAGCTGGAGTTATTACCAACAATCTAGAACAAAGCCACTACAAAACATATTTTTAACTACTACCTAACTTCACTGTTATCATTCAGGAACACTTAAATGTTCATTAGCTGAATTCATTCAATAGAAGCTTTACAACAAGTAAAGCAAATTTTAGGGCAAAAATGACAGGATTTGAAAAAAGGTGAGTTATTTAAGAGGAAAAGATTTTCTGACTGCACCTGTTCAATACGAATGCGTTCCCTTTCCAAGCGTTCGCGTTCCATTCTCTCTCTTTCTAGTTTTTGCCTTTCAATTTCTAGACGCTCTCTCTCTCTCTGTAAGCGTTCCCGTTCTTCCCGTTCACGAATTATTCTAATGCGTTCCCGCTCTCGACGCTCTCTTTCTGCAATCTCTCTTCGTCTAACAAAAATCAGTATTTAGAAATAACTTAAATTATGCTAGCACTGGGTGAAAGATAATAGCTTTTTAATTTGAAATTTTCCTCAAGTTTGGCAATTTTAAAATTCAACTCAGTCTAAGTAGTTTTAATGTAATTGGAAAGAGAACTCAAAATAAAACTTTAAACAGATTTCAATACTGTCACTTGCTTATATAAGACTGTCAACTGAGCAGGTGAATTTTATATATGCCTTTTAGATGATTCCTGTTTAAATAAAATTCCCACTATAAAAGCCCATTAATTGACATTTTTAAAGAAGTGATATTCCACATATATATATAAATTTACAAAACTATGACTCTGTCGATTGTTTCTGATAAAAAAACTCCAATGTCTAATGATATAGTCTTATCTCTTTAAACAAAGTATATGGGGAGGACTTCAAAAAGCTCAAGGAAAATGGAATTAAATTCCAAGTTTATTTTAATGTGAAAACATTTTGAAGTCCATGCAATTTTTTCCCTTACATACATTTTCCATAGAGTTTTTGAAGACTCCCCTCATAGGCTTTATTTGGAGGACTTGGGACTATAACCACACAACGGATAAATACAACAAAATGGTGACATTCAGGGCTCTTCTAGAATACTCAATGGCCCAGTAGTAGATGGCTCCAGGACAGCATGCTTTTCAGAGTCAGAAGTAAATCGTGTGCTGAGCTGAATTAAATTATTGTACTACATGTTTCACTGTGTTTCTGTCATGTCCTCACTCTAATGCAGTCAGTGTGCTTTGCCTTTTAGACTGACTTCCTCTAGCAACCCAGTACTTCTCAATGGGTCAGCTCTATCTGCATGACACAGACGGGGCATTTGTAATTACAACAAGGACCACGGGCCTGTTATTAACATTTAGTTGAAGGGTACCAAGGATCCTAAATAGCTTGATACCTGGAATAGTCAGGACAGTCCTACATAACAAAACCTAGCCACTGTTCATATTTTTTGAATGCCACAATGTGCATTTATTTCGGTAAGTTAAAAAATAACAAATCACCTTAAAAAAATCAGAGTCTAGAACTTAACTCCATATTTAATTAAAGCCAGGCTTGGAGTGCTTTGGCAAGGCTTTCCACAAATGAAAATTTCCACAAATGAAACTCCATGTAAATACATGGAAAATTATACTTTTTTGAGAAATCCAGCAAGAACTGTTGACCATTTCAGAAGTTGTTATGACGATGCCATCACCACTCCTGGTGTTTGACACGTACACTCCACTGTCAGCCTGTAGCTGTCCCATTCTCAGTGAGTCTGAATGGGATGCAGACGTGACTACTTTATTAAATCTAAAGTGCATATCCTGAATACATGTTTTAAATACTATTGATTTCCCACTACATGACAGGGAAGACGTTCCGATGACTTTCTGGAAATGATTTGTGTAGGTAGGCGTTAGGCATCAACCTCATATCCAGAGAGTAAAGAGGGCATCACAACACTTTACACAAGGGATGCTGGTGTGGCAGGTTTAAGAATCACCACTCTAGAAGTTCCCCAGCCAACATTCTCCTGACCTGTTGTCCACTAAATAAACCAGGAAGCTAAGCATGTTGAGAATTCATCTTTAAAAAGGGAAAATGGGTGTTGAGTAATGTAGCATTATTTCCTCTTACTAAGGTTGTGTGGCAATTTTATCTTCTAAAATTAGTAAAAGTATCTGGTCACTCCTAAGACTTCCGTGAGTGAATAGATGAAACCCCATGATAAGTGACCTCTGGACAAGACACGTTAACATTTGAAAAAATACATTGTAAAACCCACTCATAAGAATATTTTAAATGGCATACAAAAATTGATATACGAAAGTAAACTGGCACTCACGATAAACTGCTGAAATAGTCCCACTAAAATAGAAACATCTTGAGTTCTATGCCTTTCTTTTGCTTTAAAGAGAATGTTTGTTTGGGGACAGAGTGAAAAACAGCAATGCTCATAGGGCAGATCACCCTTACTTGGACACTAATCCAAAAAATAATAAATTTTGACTAAATTTGGTGTTAAAATTTCAATGCAGTATTTAAAGACTGGAGCTTACTCTGAAACTATATTATTCTCAAAAATCAGTATTATTATTTTTTAAATGGCAGCAGCTTTGGAGTAGAGGAAAGAGCATTGGACTTGGAGTCAGAAGACTTGGGTCTAAGTCCCGACTCTGCCACTCAGAACCACGCAGCATTGGAAGAGTCATTTAGCCTCTCTGGGCCCTTTTCCCACAGCTATGTAATGGGTCTGACTGACCTAACAGAACTGCTGAGTTGGAGATAACAGGGGAAAAAGCACTTTGTAAACTATCAAATTCTATAAAAGTTAAAAAACCATTAAATGTTACCATATTTCCCTAAAGTGACAAAGTTCTGTGGGAATACAATTTCCAGAAATCTGGTTTATAACTAGTGTTCAAGATATACTTCTAATTAAAGACAGACAGACAACACACTCCTTTCCTACCTTCGAAGTTCCATTGCTCTTCGAAGTCTCTCAAAACGAACGAGATGTTCTCTTAGTCTTTGTTCCTTCATCTTTTCAAAAGGCAATATCTCTTTCCTTCGGTAATCTTTGTCCCTTTTTTTATCTAAACTAGCTCTCTCTTTTTCCTTGCTTCTTCCATGAATCTATTAAAAAAAATTATAAGAGGACCAAAAATTAAAGTAATTTTGCATTTTGTTTTTCAACTTTCAATTGGTCATTTCAAAAGTTTTAATAACATTTCTTTATTCCTAGATTTTCTGCCAGGAAAGCATGCAGAACTGGTAACAAAGATACAGAATTATCTTCCTGTGGAAATTAGTAATAGAATGTAGAACATGCCTTAGATACTTACTTTCTCATATCTTCCTCTTCTTGATGGCCTACAATGATCACCTTTAGTTTGGTCTAATATTACCATATGTCCTGGACTCTTTGAACCTAAGAGACAAATATATTTAAATAAACAAAAAATTTAGAAATATTTCATTGAAAAATAAAATGTAAAACAAACTGAATTTTTGGATAGCAACACAGTCACAAACCAAAACATGCAATAAAAACCTTATTTTACTGGATCTTAAGTGCAAACTTTTTGTTTTTCTATAGAGGACATGTACACTTGCCAGAGAGAGGGAGAGAAGAAAGGACTTCCTACGGGGAATGGTCATGCCACAATCCCTTCTCTTTCATTTCTCCCTCCATTCGGGGGTTTGGGCTTGCTTGTGCACATGCTAGGTGTGTTTCTCAAGCCACCAGATTCTGGAATCAAACCACATGGTTGGCCAAGTGGGGTCCAGCTGCCTGAATCAGTGGGCCATGGAGCCAGCTCACAAACAGTTTTAAATACTGGGTTGCCAGAAAAGTCATGACCCATTTTTCTGGTTTTCTATGCAAAAACATACCATGACTTTTACAATGACCCAACAGCTAGCTCAATCTGCTAACATAAGTACTTTCAGTGACGCTAAAGGATCCTAACTCAGTACTATAAATCACTGACCATTTTAAGTCAGCCCATATTTAACAGTAATGGAAAGCTTAGAACATCACATTTGATTCCCATGTGTAGAAAAGGAAAAGATACTTTAGTCCTACTACCATAGTGGCATCTAACAACAAAGCTTAAATATTACAGTGGATTGTAATCTCAGGTTTTTCCTTAAATGTCAAAGTTAAACAGTGGAATGTATACAAAAGGGATTGAGAAGAGGCTACATAGCATACTTATTCGCTTCTTTTCTTCACTTTTTTTAACTGATTCCGAGGTTTGGCCACTTGCTGCATTATCATTCTTCTCATCTTTACTTTCTATTTTCTTAGTATCCTTGCTTTCTTTTTTTTCAGATTTTTCAGATGATCTCTTTTCTTCTTTTTTTACAGAAGTTTGTGTCCTGATCATACCACCCAAGACAAAAAAACAGAATAAGAACTACATCATTAATGTACCAAAAGTCTACCTGTTTAGCAGGGAAAAAAAAAAAAATCCTTACTTGCTACTTCTATCACTCATATTTTTTTTATCACCAGAACTTCTGGAACTACTCTTTTCATCATTTTCTTTCTTCATTTCTTTTTTGGAAGGATCACCTTTTACCTGAAAGGTTTAAACCAGAAAAAAATAAAATCTGAGTAGAAGATTATTAAATTATAAAGTGAAAATATAAACGTGCATATATAAAAAATCTTTTAATTGAGAAGTACTAGCCATCAAATTAACCTCCCTTTTATAAGCAGTTAAGCAAGCTTACTTTTTCGACAGAAATCAGCTGTCCGTGCAGCTCAGTGCGATGAAGGTGTGCAATACACCGGGACACTTCCGTGCTCGAAGACATAGTTACGATGCCATAGCACTTCGCCCCAGGACTTCGAGCATTTGTAACCACCTTTGCACTAAGAACCTACAAAATGAGGTCATACTTTAGAAAGACTAATGCCTTTACAACTACACATATTTGTAAATACGTGAGTCTTCACAGCTAAGAGTATTCAAACTAAAAGACAATCAGGATATTTTATTTCAGGAAAGATAATCAATTCAAGGGCTTACGTTGTAAGTTTGCTGTTTCATATTCTACTGATCACTGTTAATCTTGCTTGTAAATACTTAGTAAATATTCAGGTGAATAATTTAAGGGGTTGAAACACAATTCCACAGGCTCAGCCGCAGTGGCATATGCGGCCAAGATGCAGTGCTCTGCAGGCTGAGACCGCATGGGAGGCCTAAGCTCTGTTCCCCATCCACCTAAAGACCAGGCATGGAGTGTGCACCAATAGTCCCACACCTCCGAAGGCTGAGGCAGGAAGATCTCAGGCTTGAGGCTGGCACAAGTAATGCAGTGAGATCCTGTCTAAAAAGGAACTGGGTGTGGTGGCATGTGCCTGCAGTCCCAGCTGGGAGGCTGAGGCAGAAGATTGAGATGGCAAGACCCTGCCCAAATGAAACAAAAACAAGCTTCGCCTATTTTTTTTGGTTTTTATTTATTCCTTTCCCCAAAACATATAGAATATAACCACATCAAAGAACTAATGGTATCATTAACAAAAGCAAAGAAATTAAATTTGGACCAAAATTTCCTTATCATAGATCCACTCCACATACCACAGAGAAACACAGTAAGGTCTAGATAGTTTATAGATGAGTATTAACACTTTCCTACGAGTTACTTTGTATTTCACAAATCAATAATGAACTAGTCACATGAAAAAGAAGACTTCAAGATACACCCTAAAAAATGCACCCTAAAACTTAAAATATACATGGGGGGTAGCAGGAGGCGTAGTAGTTAAAGGCACTGGACTCTCATATAGATGACTGTGGTTCAAGTCCCAGACCTGGTGGCTTGCTTTTCTCACTTTCCCCCTCTCTCTTTCTTTGTCTCTCTGATCAAACTGGAAAATAATAATAATAAAGTTAAATAAAATAATTCTTTAAAATAAAACTTGAAAGACACTACCCATTATGTGCTTTTAAAGTGACAAATTAATTTCAATACTAGAAGACGGATAGTTAAGAGACACAATAGGGATGGATAAATGAAAAGAAAAGTTAGAACAATCCAGTGCTAAACAAAGAGGAACAAAGACATAATGCCAAGAAGAGGTAAAAAGGGAATTTAAAGGTTTTTACAATGCAACTGGCTGGAAACAATCAGATTTTATTACAACTTTGAGAAAGGTGGTTTGTCCCGTAGTAAAACCTTAATAGCAAAATTTAGTTACATAGGAAGAAATTAATGTATGACACATTTTTAAAAAGAATTACTCATTTAATTTTATTTATAATTATTTTCCAATTTGCTACAGGGCACACACACTCAACAGAGAGAGAGAGAAAGTGAGAAAGCAAGCTGCCAGGTCTGGGACTTTAACCGCAGTTGGCAATGTGGGAATCCCACATTTCAACCACCGTGACACCTGCTGGTCTCAGCAACTTACGAACCAGGTCTTGTTATCAAGTGAATGGCATCCTTTTATAGTTTCAGTGCCAATAAATGCTAACATTAAAATATAGTTTTTTGGGCCAGCTGATAGTGGGCTGAACTGCACGTGGCTGACAGCACAGTTCAAGTCCTAGACCCCATATCTACCATGGTCAATTATGGGGCTACAGTTCTTAGTGTTCTGTATCTGACAGCTAAAAGAACCTCCTGGATGATCAGAAAACTTAAGAGGAAAAAAAATAAACCCCCTAAGAGCAACAGGACAGGTTTTTATAACATTCATTAATTGATTGCTATTTACCAATAATGGTAATTGATTTTTCTTTCTATTTTTAAAGAATCATTTTATTTGACTTTATTTATTTATATATTTATTTTAATTTGACCAGAGAGGGGTAGAGCGAGAGAGCAAGAGCAAAAGAGAGAGAGAAAGCAAGCCGCCAGGTCTGGAACTCAAACTGTGGTTGGCCATGCGGGAGTCCAACACCTTTAACCACCATGTCACCTGCTGGCCCCAGTGGTCATTGATTTAATAAGTACTTGAAAGCCTATCATGTACATATAAAGTATAGCAGGATAAGATCCGTGCTCACAAAGACCTTCCATTGAAATAAGTTACATAGCATGCATATGAAAAACTAAATAGAAGTAGAAAGGATTGAGTGTCCTGGAATCCAGATAAGTCACAACTGGGTGCAACAGCTAAGAGCTGAATAGTCTTTGACTACTTCTCTTCATTTAGGTTTACCCCTTAAATCCAGAAAAACTTTCATGACCCAACCACAGTAGACACAGAGAGAGAAGAAAAGTGAGAAAGCAAGCCACCCGGTCCAGGACTCGAACCGTGGTCAGCCATGTGGCAGTGTCCAGCGCCTTAACCACCGCGCTACCCACTGGTCCCAATACTTCACACTCTTACTTCATAACACATATGACAACTTCTGATTTAAGTACATATACAAGGGAATTCAAAAAGTTCATGGGAATAGAATTAAAGTATATTAGTTTCAGCTAGACCCCATGCTGGAGACTAGAAAAAGCATGATGAATGAAACTCAACCCTTGGCTTAAATGGGTTTGAAACTTCAGAATACAAAGATCTCTAGGGCTCAGTGAGATTCATGATGAAATGACATTTAACTCCAACCCTAATCTACCATTGCCACACAACATAGTAATTATGTTTTTAAGAGTTCTACAAGTTACAGGAAATTAGAAGATTTTTTAGGGTTTTTAAAAGTGTGTTCATTGATTTCTTCCATGACAAAGGGACAAACAGGAGGGAGAAGGTGGGCAGAGGGGACACGTGTCCTCCAACAGGGTCTTCATGCCTCAATCCATCCCTTAACCCCAGCCAGCTTGGATCACTGGTACACAGACGCATACATCCAGTGTGCACACGAGGGTCCCAGGATGTCAGTTAGGGCCCTTCCCATGTAAGTCCAGTTGTATTACTGCTGCACCCATGTCTGACCCGTCAGATAGTTCTAGTGCTTGAATACACTCCTGTTTCAAATGCAGATACTAGAAAGGTGGATAAATAGGGGGGAAAAAAAAAGTACCTTTCCATATTTGCCAAAGAGGTTCTTCAAATCAGCAGCTTTGGTATTAGAAGAAAGTCCACTAACCCAGATATTTTTAGTTGAGCTTCCACTGCTACCACTAGTACTACTTGTACTTCCTGGAACAGATTTAATATCAGATGTTTAAGTATATTAGTCAATTTTTATTTCTGCAAATGATAAGGGCCACATTCTTTCAAAACTATAAAATTCTTTAATTTTGGTAGTATGATTTGACTACATCGAAATCTTATGAATATGCTCCTGTTAAGATCAAACATAAAAAGACAATATAACTCCTGAGGAAACAGAGTACTTGTACACTTATTGCATGAGTTATAAGAGAAAATGGACTTTTGCTGTTAAGTTTAAATAATTTACATTCTAACATTGTACTGAACACAAGTACCCAAGAAGCAGTACTTTTGGAATGAACAGACTGCTTAACTGCCACATCTGTTGTGGGCTTTAGATTCTGAGAAAGCAGAGTAAAGACGGAAAAGTCAGGACAAGAGTCAAGAATTTAAATGATTAGTAACAAAGACTAACCAACCAGTTCACCTTCATTCTCTAGTAGATAAAGGGCAAGAGAATATGGGGGTTATATAAAGGTGGATAAATGGGAATTTCATTTTTTAAAAACTGCTAAAAAAAAATGGTAAGAATAAGATCAGACACTTCAAAATCCTTTAGAATCAGTAAATAATTATATGAATCATTTCTGTACTACCTGCATGCATAAATTCTGGTTTCATACATCTAGATAACATAACTCAGAATACAGGCCTGGACAAGTACCCTTGGTTGCTTTATTCAAATGGGCCATTATAGGGGAATTTTCATTCGTTTGTCTTTATTTGGAAAACAATTCTTAGCCATTCTAAGAGAAACAGTCTGTAAACAATTAAAAAGGAACCACCTCTATAATTTCACATTGTTACATATAGTAAAAATTAAATTTTCAATGCTTTAAAAATTTCCATGACACAGTACTAACAGATGGTAAACTCTCACTTTAGATTTATGAGAAAGGAGACAACAAATATCTGACTCAAATATTTTAAATATTAACTGTAATTTTCTATTCCTAAGAGAATTCATCAGAAGATCTACTATATCTTATGAAATCTTAACTAGAAGCCTATGTATTTTTTTTCTTGTTACCAATACTATTTAGGCCCAAGTACTTTTCTAATTATAGCAAAAAAAAAAAAAAAAAAAAAAAAAAAAAAAAAAAAAAAAAAAAATTTTTTTAGTAATAGGAAAAAAGATAATATTTAACCCAAGACTACTAAGCTTTTTAATTTGAAAGGTAATATTTTACACATTTACAGCATCTTAACTATTACTCCAAACTGCAAAGAATATGAAAATGATGACTGTCAACTACTAAAGCAAAGCACTGTGATTCCCCATTATTAATATCCCCAATCAGACACACTAAATGAACCAGAGAGGATGTATACAGTGCTCCTACAGACACTAAGGAGATATTATCAGACCCCGCATTCCCTGGATGGAATCTTTTCCCTGATAATGCTTATTATATAAAATAATAAGTATTTTCCAAGTAGACACAAAACATGCATAAACAAAACTCATGAGCATGAGGAATCAGAGATTTCCCACTAGCAAAAAGCAATCAAATACTGTATGTTGAAACGTTTAAGAAAATAAAATGAAAATATTATCCTATGTAAGATGATGATCAACCCCAAATAAGTCAAATTAGGAAGTAAATTTTGAAGAATTAAAACATTAACAGAAGTGTGCCCTGATTTTTTTTTTATGCAAAGTAAAATGGAACATTAGAGGATGATTTTCTTTTAAACACTAGACTCCATAAATACACACAAGTATTATTTATAGCACATTCCCACTAGACAGAACAGGAAAAAGGTGGTGGTGATGGAGAATGGTTATGAACGACTGCAACTAAAGATAAAATATTCTAAAATTGTAAGTAAAGGACATATCTATAAATATTCAACACAGACACTTAAAACACAATAGCAACTGCATTTTTAACATACTCATACCAGTTTACTAAGTAATTAAAAAGTAAAGCTGCAATCACACAGTTTGGTGTAATTTCTCTAATTCCATACTTTACATGAAGGCCATCCAAAGTTCCTAGTCTGTCAATCAAACTTGTAAGGATTAAACATCAAAGGAAATCTAGGCACTGACTACTTTTTAATATAAATATGCAATGCTACCATCAAAATAAATAGAAAAAATATCCATTACCTTTGTCATCTTTAGATGATGTCTTGTTGTCTTTAGATTCCTTTGAAGAGCTAAAGAGGCAAATCATCAGAAGAAAATTGAAAACAAAAAAACAAAAAGAAACACAAAAATCCAACAACTTGATATTGACTATATTTCAAACTAGTGCTATTCACACAAGTTAACAATTTCAAAGGCCTAGATTAGGTTATTTGAACAAATGACTCCCTTAGGATTCTTGCACTGATTTTCCCCAAGATGCCTGAAGATCTAGATTTTCTGACAATTCTATTCAGTGGATATATGGCCATCTTCTCCAGATTTCAGGACTGGGACTTGACTTCATTTTGTGTTCTTAGAACTGATAGTTGTTCATTAACCATCATCACAAGGATTTTTTTTTTTAAAATAAAACACAAAAAATCGTCAATTTGAAAAAAAAAAAAAAAAACAAAAACCAAATATATGCTGACAATTCGACAATGCAATCGGTAGTACACACTGCATATTATGAAGATCTTGAAAAAAATGTTTAAAGTAACTTATGACGGTCAAAAATATATAGGCAGGATCATAAGACACTAATTACTGTACATGGTCTTGAAGCCACCCCCTTAATGTAGAGTGATCTTATTGAATGCTGGAATTCAGTATCGTAAAGAACTGACATAGAAAAACAAACCTCTTTGCTTGACCAGAGGCCCCAGTAGACGAGGGCCCTTTCTTCAAAGTATCCTTTTCTTTGTCTCCAGATTCGGCTTTCTTAGAACTTTCTCTGGCTTCCTTCTCGACAGGATCACCCTTCACGCAGTCTTCCTTCTTACCATCTTTATGGTTCGCATTCATCTCATAATCCTTGTTTTCCTTCTCCGGGCTCTGTGCAATGGCGTCCTGCCCATCTTTTGGCTTACTTGCTTCAGAATCTGTAATTTTCACATTTTTACCTGTTTCTAGGAGGTCATCACCATCAAAATCCAGAGTGATGGCATCTTCAGCCTGGATTGTGACCGAGATGTTGTCATCCTCAGCTTCTTTCACAGTCGCATTAACTTCCATCTCTTCATGAGCTGTGTGATCAGCCTCAGCTAGGTTCCCTTCTGAAGGAAGAGGTTTAGATACTTCTTGTGTACCATCACCAGAACCTGCTATATCTAAGAGGATTTAACAGGAATAAATATGGCAAAACAAGAAGTTTAAACAATTTCATATTCATATGCTAGAATAGGACCTAGAAAATATAAAGCCAGTAATTAGCACTGATGGAAGGTTAAGGGGAAAAAAAAACACAAGGGTATTAACTAACATAAACAATCCTTTACCCAGGATCACTTCACTTAATCTTCATGGAAAAAATGATCTCTACACACAAACACCAAACAACAATAGTGAGAAAGTGGTTCCATCCTGAAGATACCAGCTCTTCGTTTCTGGTTGTACATTAGTGGCATAAGGAAGATTTTTGTTCCCTCCTTGGGAAAGTGGCAGAAGTGCAGATTTGCTATTCAATGTTCAAATCATCTTGGGATTTAACCCTGATGACCTTCAGAACTCCCATGGTGACTTCTTGAAAAGTCACAGTCTGAGGGGTGGATCCAATCCATCTTCAAAGCGTTTCAGGGCCCCATCTTTTTCATTCTTCGAATCTTGGGAAGTCCTGAATGGTACGGAAAGCAGCTACAGAAGATTCAAAAGATGCTCCTGCTCCGTAACGTTCGGACAGTTGGTTACTTCTGGTCTTCATCCTGTCCAGTCAGTCTGCAAGTACCTTTTTCAAAGATGTCTTACGTTCCCCCAAAATAGGAAGGTGTCAGGTATTTTCAGTGAGATTTTCAGTCAGTAGTTTTGCTTCATCATTGTTTCTAGGCTTTTTATTCTGCCTTACTTAGAAGCCTGCTCCATGTCCTTTCTAGTCCCATGTAGGATCCTTTGATTTCTGTCCAAGAACTCTTCCATAACCTTATACTGAACGCATGTTTTTCTACTGTTGTTCCTGTAATTATACTGCATGAGACAGCTTTCCTCGAGTACTAAAACTGTCAGAAAACTGTGTGAATGTTTCTCTAAGTAGCAAACACAAAGTCAGTTTCCTGGTCATTACCAGCTTTAAGACTAGCTATAAAATTCATTACAAGTTACACTTTAGGACTCCTCCAGTAAGCACGTATGAGTTACTGCAGTGTCAGCCCTAAGAAAGTGATCAACTTACCGTATGCTAGAAGTAATTTCCAAAATAAAACTGGGTTAAATAAAAAACAGCATTGTCCACTACAGTAACTGATATGTACTATTAAGTTAGAACACATCTTAAGAGTTCAAAAAAAAAATTAAAACCAGTTGAAAAATAAAATCAAGATGCCAATTTAATTCACATAAATAAATTTGAAAATGAACTCATCAAAAATAAGATTTCAAATAAAGAATTCTTTATTTTACATAATTTACTGTTTAAAAAAAACAAAAAACCAGCAAGTTTTAAACTCTACTTAGCATCAAACATACCTTTCTCATTTTCTTCTTCCTCACCATCCTGAAATTCAAAGAATAAGCAAATGTAAAATGAATTCACATATAACTAGATCTGAGAAATAGCATAAAATTAAATTGGTGGATAATTTAATATTAATCAAGGATACCTATCAGTACTAAATGAATAAGATATTCCTATCACAACCAGAGCCCATTTAGAGAGATGTGTGGCACAAGTCTGGCACATATAATTTTATAAAAGAAATAGATAAATCTGTCAAAGATCAACAACAAACTGGTTTATTTAGATTTATTATTCAAAACTAGTTTATATAACTCAACTCTAACTCATATCAAAGAGCTGCCAAGTGGCCAGCAGGGGGCGAGGTGGTGAAGGGTGCTGGACTCCCACATGGCTGATGGTTTGAGTCCCAGACCTGGCAGCTTGCTTTCTCATTTACTCTCTCTCTCCTCTCTTGCTTACCTCTCTGTTTCTCTCTGGTCAAATTTTAAAATACATGAATTGAAATAAAATAATTCTTAAAAACAAAAGAAAACAAAAAAGAGAGAGTTGGCAATAAAAAGACTGACCTGAAAATTTTATGTCACTGTTTGTAAGTAC
Organism: Tupaia belangeri chinensis; assembly: GCF_000334495.1. Lineage (NCBI taxonomy): Eukaryota > Metazoa > Chordata > Mammalia > Scandentia > Tupaiidae > Tupaia > Tupaia belangeri. The sequence continues at coordinate 7,521,823 of NW_006159521.1, read as the reverse complement.
TATTTAGGACATATTATTCAAAATACCAGAAGGTTGGGCACAGTGGCGCCCGCCCTATGGCAAAATACCAGAAGGTATAACTGGCAGACATGCACTTTTCCAGGGACTGAGTACACACTGATAAAACCAAGGACAAACTTTCCCATTTTAAGCATCTCAGACATGAAGAGGATAACTACTTCAGTAGTCTGTTTCAAATTACTCATTCTTTCTATCTGTTAAAAATCAATCCATATCGGGAACCAGCAGTTAGCATAATGGCTATGTCGCTGGACTCCCACGTAGTCGACCATGGTTCATGTCCCAGACCCGGTGGCTTAAAACTCACGCCAGGTGCGTGTGCGTGCATGCCCAAGATCCCGAGAGGAGAATGGAGGAGAAGGGACTGCGGTGTGACCATCCCCTCTGGGGGGTGATTTCTCGCTTCCTGTCTCTATGTCTCTGTCTGGTGAGCGCACACGCCCTATAGAGAAAACCTCTCCAAAAAAAAAATCAATCCATATCTAAAGTAAATAAATAAATATAAAAATAAATCAATTCATATCTGTCATATATATGCTGATGGTCATTTTTATTTTTATTTTTTGGCTATAGGGCATGTGTGCTTACCAGAGAGACCGACAAAAAGTGAGAAAACACCCCCCCCAGTGGGGATGGCCACACCACAATCCCTTCTCCTCCATTCTCCGCATGGAGGAGATTTTTGGCATGCATGCACATGTGTCCGGGGAGAGTTTTAAGCTGTCAGGTCAAAAACTCCAATAGATGACTACATGGGAGTCCAGCAACGTTACCATTATACCATCTGCTGGTCCTGGCCAGACAGTTTTTAAAATGGCACTTGTACTATAGGTAATCAAAACAAGTAACCCAATTACTTTTTAAAAAAAAATAAAAGTGATTTTGATTTTTAAAACAGTTGATACTGTCACGATCTAAAATAAAGCATGTACTGACCCTGGAAACAGGAATGCTGCAAAGTGAAAAATCTTTACCGTATATACATACTGGAAAAGAGCACTGAAGTAACCACAAGGGAGAACCCACATCTCCCCGAATACAAGGCCAAAATGAATGTGCATGGGGCCAGCAGGTAGCATGGTGGTGAAAGTGGCTGGGTTCCCACATGGTTGACTGTGGTTCAAGTCCTGGATCTGGTGGTTTCAAAATCACACTGGGTACATGTGTATGCTAGCCCAAAATCCCAAGAGGAGAAGGGATTGTAGAATGGCAAACCCCTCCCCCACTCCGGGAAGTGATTTCTCACTTTCCTGCTCTCTTTTTCTCGCTGTCTCTCTCTGGTGAGTACACATGCCCCCATGGCAAAAACCTTTAAAATATTAAGTCAGGTATTTTGAAGTGATTACATACAAAAAAAAAAAAAAAAAAATTCTTGGAACGGTGGTTCCCAAACTTGAGCAAGTATCAGAATCCCCTGAGGAGTTTGGCTGAAACATGGATTGCTAGGGAACAAACAGCTCCAGAGGAGCAGATTGAGACAGTCTGGAGTGAGGATGGACAAGGTGTATCTGTAACAAGCTTCCAGGCGATGCGGACGCTCCTAGAGAGGACTCTGAAAACGACTGCCGTGGCAGGTCAGCTTAGTAGTGAAAGGAGCCTTAAAGCAAAATGTACATGTAAATCAAACTTTAATAGTACATGCATTTTATAATACATTTCGGATTCATATAATGTCTTAAAATATTAAATATTTTACCAAGTGCTCAATATTACATTTAGATAACAATCATATTTCTTTTCTTTGATATTTTTTCTTTTCTTTTTTTTTTGGAGAGGTTTTTGCTATAGGGCGCGTGCGCTCGCCAGACAGAGACAGACAGAGACATAGAAAGCAAGAAATCACCCCCCACGGGGGATGGCTACGCCACAATCCCTTCTCTTCCCGGGATCTTGGGCACGCACGCACACGCGCCCAGCGTGAGTTTTAAGCCACCGGGTCCGTGAGGCGAACCGCCGTTGACTATGTGGGAGTCCAGCGACAGAGCCATTACGCTAACTGCTCGTCCCAATATTTTTTCTTTTTTTAAGAGAGATTTTTGCTATAGGGTGTGTGCGCTCGCCAGACAGAGACAGGAAGTTAAGAAAAAACTGCCCCAGGGAAATAGCCACAGCACAATCCCTTCTCCTCCATTCTCCTCTCAGGACCCTAGGCATGCATGCACAGGCACACGTGTACGGCGTGAGTTTGAAGTCACTGAGCCTGGGACTTTAACTGTGGTAGACTACATGGGAGTCCAGTGATGTAACCATTATGCCATCTGCTGGTACCAACAATCATATTTATGTTATTTTATTTATTTTTATTATTTATCTTAAGTTTGTTTGAATTGGGGCGAGCAGATGGATTGGCGATTAAGGTACTGGACTCCCACATGTCCGACCACGGTTCAAGTCCTGGACCCAGTGATTTGCTTTCTCAAACCCCTCATCTGATCAAACTAGAAAATAATAATAAACTTAAATAAATAATTCTTCATAAAAAAGTATTTGAATTAACATATTAAGGACCCCAATCAGGAAATAATGAATTACTTTACATGCTAAAGTAACATTGGAAAGAACTCAAAATACTTAAAAACTAAACCATAGGGACCAGCAGTTAGCGTAATGGCTATGTTGCTGAACTCCCATGTAGTCGACCGTGGTTCACGTCCCGGATCTGGTGGCTTAAAACTCACACCGGGTGTGTGTGCGTGTGTGCCCAAGATCTTGAGAGGAGAATGGAGAAGGGATTGTGGCGTGGCCAACCCCCCCCCGGGGGGGGGGGTTTTTTTTTTTTGTTTTCTCTCTCTAACTCTCTCTGGCGAGCGTGTGCGAAAAACCCTCAAAAAAAAAAAAAAAAAAAAAAAAAACAACCAACTAAGCCATAAGCTTAGAGTAAAATAGTCTAGAACAAACAAATTATTGACTGGTAACAATGTAGATTTTATTATTATATTAAGTCCATTATATTGCATTCTAAAAATCTCTTAATAAATGGTTGTACTGGAATTTATTTTTAAACATTTAAAAAAGGAAAGAAAAACACTTTAATTTGTAGAGTGGTAGGCAGTGACAAGAAGTGAAGGACAAATTATACTCAAATTATGGATAAATGCTTTTCACATACTCTCCCTTAGGTTGGTAAATTTTCCTAAAGGAATAAACTGGTACACTAACTTCTCAGAAGCAAATCAAATGAACTGAAAGAATACAACTTCATTCCCCTTTATCTACCTGTGATACAAACAGCATGCTCTACTTCCAAATTATTCTTTTACAGATACAGCATTGATAAAGTAAAGGAAAAATGTCCAAATTACTTGCTATTTTAAAAAGTAAATTTTGGGCAAGCCTGTGTTGTCTGCCAGTTAAGACAGAAGAATACCCCATGACCAACCAGCAGTTCAAATCCCAGACCCAGCAGCTTGAAAAACACACAGGCTAGGGCTAGCAGGTGGCCCTAGGTTAAGGGTGCTAGACTTCCATATGGCAGACCGTGGTTCGAATCCTAGACCGGCAGGGCTTGCTTTCTTGCTCTTTCTCTCTCTCTGTCCCATTCTAATCAAATTAAAATAAATAAATAAACAAAGTTAAATAAGATAATTCTTAAAAAAAAAAAAAAAGAAAGAAAGAAAAGAAAAAGAAAAATACATAGGGCATGTATGTGCGTATGTTTAAAATCCAAAAAGGAGAAAAAGAAAAGTTACAGTGTGACCATTCTTGGTGGTGGTGGTGGGGTAGGTAATTCTCTCTCTTTCTCTCTTATTAAATAACTCTCTGTCTCTTCCACATACCCTCTAATATTTTTTCAAGTAAAATTTAGAAGATACTATGGTGGGCAGGCAGGTGGCGTGGTGGTTAAACTGTTGGACTCCCACATGGCTGACCATGGTTTGGGTTCTGGACCTGGTAGTTTGTTTTATCACTTTCCCTTCCCCCCTTGGTCAAATAATCATAATAATAAACAAAATTAATATAATTCTTTTAAAAAAAGATACTATGGGGGCTGGCAGGTGATATGGTGGTTAAAGGTGCTGGATTTCCACATGGCTGACCATGGCTCGAGTCATGGACCTGGCAGCTTGCTTTCTCACTTTCCCTTTCTCACTTGCTCAGTCTCTGTCTGGTCAAATTAAAAGTAATAATAACAAATGGAAATAAATAAATAAATAAATAAAAGATATTATGGGGCCAACCAGCACCACGATGGTTAAGGAGGTGGATCGCACATTGCCAGAGGCAAGGCTGGAGTCTCAGACCCAGAGCACACCTGGTGCCCACGTATGCATCCTCAAAGTCCCAGGAGGAGGAGAGAATGGAGACAGGATGGCGGCATAACCATCCCTGTGCGAGTGCTTTCTCGTTTTCTCTGTATCTCTCTCGTGGTCTCTGGTGAGTACATGTGCCGCCTAGCAAATTAAAAATAAATAAATAAATAAGATACTGTGATGTTAAAAATAAATGTTTTTCTGATGGGGTTCCTTCCAATTAGAAATGTTATTTCTTGTTGCTGAGTAAACTGATAAAAGTTTACCTTATTTTTCTGAAAAAGTATGAATTATTTATCTTATCAATAATAATTCAGGGACCAGCAGGTGGCGTGGCATGGTGGTTAAGGTGCTGAACACTCTCACATGGCTGACTATGGTTCGAGTCCTGGACCTGGTGGCTTACTTTCTCACCTTCTCTCTCTCTCTCTGTGTGTGTCTGTGTGTGTGTGTGTGTGTATGTCTCTCTGGTCAAATTAAAATAAAATAAAATGAATGAATAAAATTAAATAAATAATTTAAAAACAATAATTCAACATATCTTGTGAAAGGTTTCACAATTTAAGTTTCTGCACACAGTGGTTACACTAGCTTTAGCACATAGAGTTATTACATCATCAGAAAAGTCATGACATATTCTCGCATGGAAAAATACATCATGACTCTCCTGACGACTCAATTAATGCCACTAAGAAAAGGGTCTGGTCCAGCTTCTAGTAAAAAAAACTGATTATCTTGGTGGTGACACACAAAAACTAGGGATTAAACAAAAATGATAAACTATACAGAGCATAGGTTCTTTTAAAAAAATAATTATTTTATTTGACTTTATTTATTTTAATTTGACCAGAGAGGGACAGAGCAAGAGAGAGAGAGAGAGAGAGAGAGAGAGAGAGAGAGCGAGCTGCCAGGTCCAGGACTTGAACCATGTTCAGTCATGTGGGAGTCCAGAACCACCACGCCACCTGCCAGCCCTGTGTATTTGTGTGTGTGTGTGTGTGTGTGTGTGTGTGTGTGTGTGTGTGTATTTTTAAATAAGACAGGCTCTCCCTATGCTGTAATCCTGCTGCTTTAGGCTCCACGTAGCTGGGACTACAGGTGTGCAATGCCATGCCTGAGTTCTAGGGTGAGCCAGGAATCATACTGGACCATCCATGTGGCCTCAGTCTGCCAGCAGAAGCATGAACCGACTCACTCTACTGCATAAATTAACTACTTTTGAATTTATCTTTAAAATATATTATTTCACATATGAAAATGAAGCAAATGCTCTACAAGATAGAGATATTCAAGTTGTTTCCTTGTAAAGGGGACTTAAACCATTTACTCAAGGGCCATAGGTAGCAAGGTGGTTAAGGCACTGGACTCCAACATGGCTGACATGGTTTGAGTCCCAGACAGGGTGGCTTGAAAATCAGGCTAAGTGTACTTATATGCACACTATGTGCACGTGTGCCCAAATCCTAAGAGGAAAATGGAAGAGATGGGATTGTGACATGGCCATCCCCCCAGGGGGATGATTTCTCACTTCCCCTCTCATTGTCTCTGTCTCTCTCCTGCAAGTACACAACCCTATGCTAAAAAAGATTAAAAAAAAAACAAAAACAATAAACAAAACCACTTAAATTCTAAAAGAAATACAAAGCTTCCTACCATTATTTTTCCTTTTTTTAAAGGTTTTTGTCATAGAACTCATACGCTCACTGGAGACAGACAGAATAAAAAAATCAGTCCCCCCAGGGATGGCCAGGCTGCAATGTCCTCTCCTCTCATCCTTGGGATTTTTAAGCACACACACTCACAATTGGCTTTATTCTCCTTTTCCTTTTGCTAAAGAATTATTTATTTATTACTACTACTACTATTATTATTATTTATTTTTAATTTGATCAGACAGAAACTGACAGAGAAGGAGTGAAAATAGAAAGCAAGCCTCCAGGTGTGAGACTCAAACCATGATCAGTCATGTAGCAGTCCAGAGCCTAACCAACATGCTACCTGCCAGCCCCTCAGCTTGATTTTCAAGCTGCTGAGTCCAGGACTTGAACCACCCAGTTGGTCATGTTGGATCCAGAGCCTCAACCACCATGAGACCTGCTGGCCCTCTTTATTTTCATTTTGTTCTAGGAACAACGATGCCTACTCAGAGGCAAAGACATGTCCAGAACTTATTTTTCACTACCCATGTGCTTACTATATACCCATGCTGCTTGCTTCCCCAAGTTAACCTTATGCTACCTGCACACGGATGTGCTAGGGAAGCCCATCTTTCCTCTGGCTCATAATGTAGGGGACAGTGTATTTAGTCTGACCGATTCAAAGTAAACCTTCAAAATAACCTCGAACCATAAAATGCCAGCTCTCTCGGGCATATGCTAACCACTGTGAGAAACACAAAATGTCTCGCATAAAATAAGCACTCAATAAATATTTGTTGAATAAATTTACTGAATAAATGGTAGTATAAAACACTGCTGTTTTTGGCTGGAAAGACTGAACTACTTAATTTTAAGTCTCTCAAGGGCTTAACTTTGGTAAGGCACTAAGTACAATGGAACTCCGAAAACATTCGTAAGTGTGAGGTTATTCAATGAAAAGAACACCAGACTACATATTACGAGAGTTAGATATCTATTCTATCTTACCAGCGAGTCAGCTAAAATCCATCTATCTAGATGAATCTTACGTATACAGATGGCATGTGACCTGTGTAAGCTGTATTATAGATTAAATTAATGGATATAAAAAGCTGCCTGCACACAGTAAAGCACTGCACAGGAAGAGGTATTAAAGAAAGCTTTATGGAGGAGATGGGGTCAATCTGGCCTCGAGAGGTATATCGATTTCTTAAGGAGAAAAGAAGGGGAAGGCCATGCAGGTAAATGAAACATTAGCGGCAAAGGCAAACAGAAAAGGAATATACATGGTGTGATCACAGAAGACTGAACTGTAGAGGCTAGAGGGGAAAAAATCTTTTAAGGTTTTTGCTATAGGGGGTGCGTGCTCGCTGAGAGACAGTGAGAAGGAAAGTGAGAATCACCTCTCTGGGGGAAGGCCACTCCCTTCTCCTCCACCCTCTCCTTGGGATTTTGAGCTTGCATATATATGTGACCAGCATGAGTTTCAGGCTATAGTATCTGGGACTCCAAGAGCGACGAGCCACGTGGGAGTCTACCACATTTACCACTATGCTACCTGCTGGCCCCAGAGGAAATGAGGAAATTTTTAAGAATGAAAATATTAACAAGTGATGAGCTAGCAAGTAGCATGGAGGTTAAGGCAGTTGAATCCCACAGGGCCGACAGAACAGTTCAACCCCAACTCCTGTGGGCTATATGGGAATCCAGCACCTTCCCCACTATACTGCCCCTTCTTGTTTTCACGTTTAAAACAGACTTTCACTTCATGCAGACACTTCCAAGTTAATAATTTTCTTTCTCACAGTATGCATACAAACATTTTAGAAAGGTAATGCCAACATCATGATATCACTGCTAAAGATAGTTTAATAATTTTTCCCCAGTTTTGTCAAAACGATGTATCCCCTCTCTTGGGGCCGGCAGGTGGCATGGTGGTTATGGGATCTGTACTCCCACATGGCAACCATGGTTAGAGTCCCGGATCTGGCGGCTTGCTTACTCACTTTCCTCTCTCTCACTCTGTCCCTTTCTGATCAAATAAGATAAATAAATAAAGCTAAATAAAATAACTTTTTTAAAAAGATGTACCCTGTCTAAAGGGATGAATAAATTACTGAGTTTTAGACTGGTTCTGCTCTACAAGTTATATCATGAGCAGAGAGATATTTAGGTTGATTTCTTTCATTTATTTTCAATATTTAGGTATTGCTTTTAAATGTTAATCTGTAACTTCTTATGAATTTATATTATTTCAAAATAAAAAGTTAGAAACTTTAATTTTATAGGGAGCATGCACTCGCCAGACAGACAGAGACAGAAAGCGAGAAATCACCCCCCAGGGGGGATGGCCACGCCGCAATCCCTTCTCCTTCATTCTCCTCTCGGGATCCTGGGCACACATGCACATGCGCCTGGCGTGAATTTAAGCCACCAGGTCCGGGACTTGAACCATGGTCAAAGGAGTCCAGCGACATAGCCATTACGCTAACTGTTGGTCCCTACGTTCTTTTTTTTAAAAGAGATTTTTGCCGGGGCAAGCAGGTGGTACGGTAGTTAAAAGGTGCTGGACTCACATATGGCTGACCAGAGCTCATGTTCCGGACCTGATGGCTTGCTTTCTCACTTTCTCTCTCTCTATCTGCATGTGTGTGTGTTTTGCTCTGGTCAAATTAAAAATAACAATAATGATAGATGAAATAAAGGAAATAATTCTTAAAAAAAAAAAAAAAGAGAGAGAGAGACAGAAAGCAAGAAATCTCACCCCAGGAGGATGGCCACGCCACAATCCCTTCTCCTCCATTCTCCTCTCATGATTTTTGGCATGTGTACACATGAACCTAGCCTGAGTTTTAAGCCACTGGGTCCAGGACTCCAACCACAGTTGACTATGTGGGAGTCTAATTACTCAACCATTATGCCATCTGCTCTTTGCAAAGTATTTACATTATTCTAAAGTCAAAACTACAAGATATTTTAAAAAGTCCCTTTCACCCAGTTCCCTGACGTTCCGTACTGATAGTCTTAAAAATTCATGATTTATGCTTCCATTATTTCCTTTTAGAAGAATAATTAAGGGGGCCAGTAGGTAAGGTAATGTGGTGGTTAAGGCACTTGGACTCCAAATGGCTGACCCCAGTTCAAATCCCAAACCTGGGCTCGCTTTCTCAACTCCCTTGCCCTTAGTATGCGTACATCCCCTATGGCAAATTTTAAAAATAATGATGATTAAAAAAATAAATTAAGGGAACAGCAGATGGTATAACAGCTACGTCACTGGACTCCCATGTAGTGGACGACACATGTGCATGCATGCCCAAGATCCTGAGAGGAGAATGGAAGAAAAAGGATTGCAGCATCCCCCCAGGGGGTGATTTCTTGCTTTATGTCTGTCTCTCTCTTTCTGGCAAGTGCACGCACCCTACAGCAAAGACCTCTCCCAAATAAGTAAATAATTATTGTAGTTAAGAATTATTTATCTTTCTTTATCTACTTATATTTTTTAATTTGATCAGAGAGGGACAGAGAGAGAGAAAGTGAGAAAGCAAGCCGTCAAGTCTGGGACTCAAACCGCTATCTGCCATGTGGGAGTCCAGCACCCTTAACCACTATGCCACCTGACAGGCCCTAAGCAATACTTTTTAAAAATAATGAAAACATAATTAAGCAGCATATTTGTATAGGGATGTATGAGTAAAATCTGGTTTTCTGGCTTTGACTTGAAGCTGAAATATTCGGGCCTTGCCCTGTACGTAGTTTGTTAAACTAGATAGGACTTGCTTCAGATTCTCCTACTATCAGTTAATTACAAGTAACTTTGGGCAGGTTCTTTTAGTCTCCTTCTCTGTTTATAAAGTGAACACTGAAGTTCCTACCTTGCTAGATCAATATCAGGATTAACTATAGATCTTGACACAGAGCTCATGTGCTATTAGTGATTATTTGTAGTAGTGTTTTACTAGATAGAAGGTGCCAGTTAGTTAGTTCCTGGAAATGTTTCTCTAGCATGTTTTTACTTGCTAATATATTTCAAAATATACACATATGCATGTATGTATGCACATATGTATGTTTGCTATAGGGTGTAATGTGCTTCTCAGAGAGAGAGAGAGAGAGAGATGGAAAGAGAGGTGAAGTGAGAAGTTACCCCCTGGGGATATGTCATACCTTAATACCTTTCCCCTGTATTCTCTGAGGATTTGGGGGCATACGTGAACATGTACCCAGAATGGGAGTCAAACCACGCAGTTGGCTAAGAGGGATCCAGCAGCTTAGCCACCATGCCACCTGCTGACCCCCTTACATAAAGTTTTAAGGAAGGATATTAGTACTTTTAAATATTTTATACCAAAGTGTCAGAAAAAGAAAAACCAAAGAGAGTGCAGAATTCTCAAAAGACTGGTAACCAGAATTATATTTCACAGAGAAAAAAAACCTTTAAAAATATTATTTCAAAAATGATAGGAATCTCAAATTAACTCTCAATCACTTTTGTGGCAACACATATTTCAGGTGCCATTAATAGAAGTATTTTTTATATACCACGTAAATAACTCAGTATTAAATTTAAGGTGGTTCTGTGAATTAAAGAATTGTGGAGTCAAAATAAGATTCCTTTTCTAAGCCCTTCCACCCACGATTATAAAATTCATAGGACTAAATGTAAACTTACTTGGGCAGTTAGAAAGGTATCATCTTCACCTTCTTGAGCTTCAATTTCCTAAGTAAAAGGGTATACAATAGCTTTGCTTTACAAAATATCTAGGTAACATGAGAATGCTTTTATGTTTATACCTACTTATCATGTGCCTTATTTTCTGTATGCTATTACACAGGGGGTACTCAATAAAATGCTTAATAATTCAGACTATATTTTTTTATGTCAACATAAAATATTAGTCTTGTTGCTAGAGAATTAGAAAAATCTTTCCTGCACTCCTTATTTATTAGACTAAGTAGAAGGGAAGTGGTTTACACATGAATACTAACAGCACAGACTCCCAAATCCACTGATTTTCTTAGGATGTACTAACATACTTCCAAGTAGGACAAATGGCCTATTTCAAAAAAAATTTTTTTTAATTGCTTAAAATTAAATTTCCGTAAGTAATTTTCCCACCTTTGATTTAAAAAAAAAAAAAGAAAGAAATCAAATTAACGTAACCTTTTATAACTACCGAAGTAGTAAAAGGAGATTAAAAAAAAAAAAAAAAACCTACCACCAAGTAATGCTGGCAAGGTTACAATGAAATTGGTATACATGCATTCATAGTTGGGTAGGAAAAAAAACGTTAAATTTCCAAAATCAAAGGACTAGCTATTAGACACATAGAAAGTAGTCTAATAAATTATAGTAAAACACACAGATTATGAAGTCATTATGGTATGTTATGTGAAAATAGAATAAGTAGTAATTTATGGTATGTATTAACTGTAAAAATATATACATGTGTAGAAAAAGCAAAAATTTAACGGGTCGCCTTAAGTGGTAGGATTTGGGTGCTTCATGAGTAACTTCAAAGTATAAATTTTTTTTTTATTCTGAGACTTCCAAATTGAACTACAAAAAAAAAAAAAAACTTTTTCTTACTTAAAGTTCAATTTATCTGTCATGTTTTAAAAAAAACTGGCTAAAGACCTGACTTTCGATGTCCTCTTTTTCTATATCTTCTATTGCTTCTGCCTCTATTAATTCATGAGCACTCTCGTTCTCTTCTGCAGAAAGTAACTCCTTGGAATGCACATTTTCTTCTTCATTTTCACCAAATTCTTCAGAGTCCTTTAGTTCGTCATTTCCATCTTGTTCATGTGCCTCTTGAGTCTCCAATTCACAGTCCTTTTAATGGTAAGAAAATTTGGTACAACTAGAGGCAAAGTAGTGCAGGCCATCCACCAAAAGCTTTTGGTAATTTACATTTCTAAATGTGTCAGATCTGACCCCATCTTGACACTATTCCCAAAGCAAAGCTCCATCCTTTTACCTTACATATTAACCATGTCTAAAAATAGAGGACATCTAATACCAGGATCATGAAACCACAAATCTTGAGTTCTCAAATCTCTCACACTGAAATGTACACTAATTAAATTGTTAATATAGATACTCTATGTTCCGATTATTTAATAATTACTAAGCCACATTCTAGGGGTTGTCCAGAAATTATAGCTTCAAAGCAATGACTTGATTTACCGAATGTGCCATAGGGAGAAGTAACGTCAAGACCCAGGAAGTCTTTAAAACATAAAGTTTATTTCTAATTGATAATAAAGAATTCTAAAGGTTGCATTAATGTCTGTTCTTAGAGAATATGCAAATGCCTAATTTAAATTTATTTGTTTTGAAATCTATCACTCTGCCACAATGCCAGTTAGGCGGGGGAAACATAGCCTGAACTGACTGCAAAGGAAGGTCTATTCGCCCTTCCAGCTTTTGAATACATTGTACTCCAGTGAAACAGGAGCAGCAATCTGCTTAATTTCCTCTTTTGCTTAACTGTAGAGAAAGGGTTGAAAGCAAGGAACATTCCTTCCTCCTTTCTGTTCTTAGAGTTAATCTAGCAGAATTAAGAAAAGGTCTCTGGATTAAAAAGAGAAAAGGGCAGGGGCATGACAATTAATCCTTCAAGCTTAACTGTAGCAAGGCAACAGAAATGTCTACTGCAGGAGGTGGGTCTAGGGCAGGAATGGCTGTTTTGGCATGGGGTGTTGGAGAAGCAGAGCATCTCTGTTCAATCTCATCTCAGTATGAGTATGGGAATGTTGAAGGTTGAAAATGGAGGAAGTGGTTGGATGATGATTAAACAACAGGTGCAAAAAGATCAAGATCAAGGGAACTTATTTTCAAGTTCTAACTTTGACCATTCTCCTCATTTATCCACAGAAGTTAACTGCTACACTACTCATATATTTAGGCAGTAGGTAATATTCACCTGCCATTATTGTATAAATTTGAAAATGACAAGCTCTGGGAGATAAGAAAAATTTATTTACTTAATTTCTATCAAATACATTACATGTGGTAATACTTTCAAAGTGAAACAAGAAGTATAAAGAAACTGAAGATGTATTTAAGTTAGATTTTTTAAAATGCTACATTGCTCTTTCTGATATTATGACCCAGTTCATTTATCCTAACACAAAGATTCTAAAATATCCTAATAAAAATATCCTAAAATATTTTTTGCACATCTAAGAGACAGTATTATTTGACTTTTATGAACTGAAGAGCTAAAAGACATTTGAAAATTAAGACTTATTACTAAGTCACAAATGTTTTTCCTGCTTATGGATAATTTCTGTTTAATCATATACTTAATAGTAAAGACAACTGGAAAAATAAGAACAAAGGATTAATCCTAATGGGAGATATACTACAATAATAATACTAAAACTAAAGAGTTCTTAAAGGCTCAAATAAAAGCTGATTACAGACATGCAATCATCAATTCTAATGAATCTCTGGGCAGCTTTTGCCTAAAATTATTTGATTTCGTGATTAACTCCTCAACCAAATATGCTTTTTTACACTTGACCTTAGCCAAAAGTCTGAGAAACAACTGAACACTTCATTGTATGCCTGGCCTCAAACTGTAAGATCCTAAGTGTGGCTGTGTGTGTGTATGTGTGTGCGTGTAGAACTAAGAGGGAGGAGAGACGGGAGTGAATGTACTGACTTCATGGTAAAGCAGACAGACACCCAGAGACATGACAACATGGACTAATTGCACGAAAAATGGAGGATAGGCACATATGAAGTACACGATTTAAGAGGAACCATACTCACTAAATAATCCTGTAAACGCCACAATACTTTAAGTAGTAGCAGAAGACTTTTCATTAACATGAAAACAAAACAAATAGAAGACCCCACCTACAAGCAAAAATAACTTGTATATCTATAGAATAGAGAATCACCACAGTCCCAATTAAAATCACATAATTTTTCTGGCTGGTCAGTTTTGAAATACATTTCTTCTTTGCCAAAAAGAACTGGCTTATTTATCTTTAAAGGACAAAGCAAATGACTTAATTTGATCCTTACCAGTAACTGACACATCACTGATTTTCCCTCTGTTTTAAGGCCTAAACTCATCTAAATTCTGTATCTATTATATGAAAGCTAAATGCAACGAGCAGATGAAAAAAGAAATTACCAATCCCCTTCCCTGTGCGTCCCTATCCAAGAACTAACAGATCAACTGCCTTATAGCTTGTTCCCTGGCCCCTTGACTCAGACTTCTACTTAATGGCTTAGACAAACAGATTCTTTTTTTAGCTTTTATCTCATTTAGCTAGAAAAATACTATTTATATTTCTCAATTATGACAGTTGATGAGATTGACAATATTACTTGAGTCTCCATATTTAACCTATATACTGCAATAACTTGTTCAAATTAAATTCACAAAATTCATCATGCAAAATACTAGGCTCAAGAAAAACATCTTAACCTGAGTAATGAACACTTTACCTTGACAAAAGCATCATCTTCCACAGAGGCGTCCCCACTAAACTCATCTGCTTCTTGTTTTTTACCTGCAAAAGAAGGAAAATGGGCTAACAACCAATATTTTATCATTTTAAAGGCAACAAAAACATGGAGCTTGCCCAGCACTATCACTCTCCACTCCCCAATTATCTGACAAAGCCAATGCCAACTGCTTATAACTGTGTGTCCATGGCTGTCCCAAACAATAAAAGCTTTATTAACACCGGCATGCTATCTCACTGAAACACACCGTGTAAGTAACCCTCCGTATGGACCCATCGTCCTACCCGACTTGGCATAAATGGTGCACTTTCCTTTAGACCACGTGAATTCTCTACCTTCAGCTCTCAGAAGTAGTTATGCCTTTAACAGCGATATTCTAGCTATACATTAGCTAAGCTGAAGACTCAAATCCTCCACAAAGCCTTTCCGAAGTTGTCCTCTTCAACAAGCTTCCTCCGGAATCAAAATGATCATATTTTCATCACACCCTCCATTCCATCAGTTGTCTGGCTATATACTGCTTTGCACTGTTACACCCACATCTTGGCTCTCCCATGTAAAGCAATTCCTTAACGTGACTACTTTTAGGCTAACTTTGTATTTCTCCAAAAGCCTAAAGGTACACAGGGCTGGTCACTCACTTACCATGGTGTACCATAATGACTGATTTACTGCTTTAATAAAAGCAGGCAGAAATTACTTCAGAGTAAAAGCATTTGATAGCTTCCAGACAGATTACAGACCTTATCTGCCCAACCCTCATCTACAAAACTTTGCAAACTGGTAATTCAAGCTTTAAAAAGAAAAAAAAAGTTTCCAACAAAGACAATGCTAAAAGTTTGTATTTTTAGGCTAGTCCATAAAAACGTACTTAAAATCTGTAATATACCAGAAATGCTGTAAAGAACAAAGCTGCCGGAACTTTAGTATTCAAAAACATTTAAAAATTTTTAAATTTCTTTTGAAATGTGAATGAAATTTTTTTAAGAATTATTTTATTTAACTTTATTTATTTACTTATTTTAATTTGACCAGAGAGGGAGCAAGAGAGAGAGTGAGAAAGCAAGTTGCCAGGTCCAGGACTTGAACCACTGTTGGCCATGTTGGCGTCCTGCACCCCTAACCACCATACCACCTGCTGGCACCAATGAATGTTTCTTCTTAAGGCTGACTAATAAACTTTTTTTTCATTTGCTGCTAGCAGGCACTGACTGATCTTCTCAAGCTCAAGCTTCAATGACTCCAGGGAAGAAGGCAAACTGTTGAGGTAAAATGTCAAAATCAAGAGTTCTCCTGGGGTAGACAGGTGGTGTGGTGGTTAAGGGTGCTGGACTCCCACATGGTCAGCCATGGTTCAAGTCCTGGATCTGGTGGCTGGCTGGCACTCACTCTCTCTCTCTCTCTCTCTCTCTCTCTCTCATCCCTTCTCTGGTTAAATTAAAAGAGATAAATAAATATGTGGATAAAGCTTTTTTTTAAAAAAAGAGTCCTCCTTTCCTCCTGCAGTCTCCTCTCAGTCCTGTCATCTACTTCCAATTCAAAACCCTTTCCATAAATGAGCGATAAAAGGTGAACAGGGACTAGGCCTTTCAGGTATGTGAGAAACAAGATTAAAAGTGGGAAGTGTGGTAGCCAACAAGCGGTGTGGTTAAAGCTCTGAACTTCTACATGGCAGACTGCTTCGAGTCCCAGACCTAGTGGCTTGCTTTCTCCCTCTCCCTCCCTCTCTCTCTCTCTCTGGTGAGCACATGTACCCTATAGCAAATTAAAAAATAATACTAAGAATAAATAAAATTAAATAAAACATGTTAAAGTTGAGGTGTGTCTTACCCAGGTACTGTACCTGAAGGCTTTTGAGAATAAAATGAGAAATGAAGCATGGGGCTTAGTGTGGCACTAACATCCTATTTAGAATGTTGCCATGTGCATGTTAGGGAACACACAAATTTCTGGTGTACCATACCCTTTGTAGATAAAAGCTTTCTATCTAATTTTACAATTATTGACATTATTCTCTTTATACCAAATCTGTACCTGAGAACTTTATATAACTTAAAAAAAAAAAAAAGCCTACTTTTTAATTTTACCCCACAGTCTAAAATTAGACTTACTATAAAGGCAATCACTAAGAAAGACTGTTCATCAGAAAATATTTATTTACCTAAGTAAAAATGTTCCTTTCCTACAAAAAAAAAAAAAAAAGCACTAGATAAGAAAGTTCATTAAATTCTTCTATCTTATTTAGAGAGAAAGTTTCATAATATAAAAACCCTTAAGATACTACCTTTTGGGATAAATAGACCTTTAAAAAATATTGAATCCTTGGGCCCGGGAGGTGGCATGGTTGTTAAAGGCACTGGACTCCCAAATGGTCGACCACAGTTTGAGTCCCAGACCTGGTGGCTTGCTTTCTCACTTTCCCTTTCTCTCGCTCTCTCTGTCTCTCTGTCTCTCTCTCTTTTTCTGGTCAAATTAAAAAAACAATAATAATAAATGAAGTTAAATAAAATAATTATATTTTTAAAAAAAATACTGAATCCTTCCCCACATGTACATAAAACTAAGTAACCTATAGCACCTCCTCCCCCCATTGGGGAACACATTCAAGTCATTCATAAGCACTGTTTATCCCTTAACAGTTATAAATTGCTTTACAATTTGCTAACTACTTAAAAGAAAAACTTAATTGTTTTTTCCAAGCACCCTATGGTACATGAAGTAGGTTATAACCATTTTTAAAAAGAGAAAATTAGTCTGAGTGATTAAAGAGCTCGCCCCAAACTAGAAAACAACATTGGCAGAATTGGAAGCCAAGACTTATTTCCAGTTCTAAGTTCTTCCACTACATCTTTTTTTTATAGTTTTTTTTCCCCCTTTTCTTTTTTGCCATAGTGTGCATGCCCTCACACGAGAAAAAGATAGAGACAGAGAGAGGGGAAGTGAAACATCATCTCCTGGGGGGAAGGAGAGATGGCCATGCCACAATCCCTTCTTCTCTCTGGACCTTGGGCCTGCATGCGCATGTGCCGTGTCACTGGGTCCCGGATTCGAACTTTGGTCTGTCATGTGGAAGCCCAGTCCCTTAACAACTATGCCACCTGCTGGCCCCTTTACCACTACATCTTATTATAATCTACTTACAAGACATTACTCCAGTAAGGAGAGGTTAACTAATTCAATTTAAAGATACTATCTTTGAAATAGCAGCCCTCAGCATAACAACGAACTACATGTACTATTAATACTATGCTCTCTGCACGGTGAATTTGCTATAGTATACTTACAGGGAACATCAAGTTACAATTTGGTCACAAAAACATTACCAGTAGTCACTACTACTCAAGAGGCTTATATGGTCTAGGCATTAGGATAAATGCTTTATAAGTTAATGTATTTATTTCAGCCTCATCACTACCCTGAAAAGAGCATTCACGTTTTACAAAAGAGGTAAGTGAGGCTGAACAATTTATCAGATGACAATGCTAGTAGATGGCAGTATTTCAATTTAAACTCAAGCTCATTTCCACTCCACAGAATCACTGGGTCCTAGAAGAGTTACAATGTCCAGCTGTTTACAATGTTCTCTTTTAGAGTGAACCCTGCTCTAAAAGCAACATCTACAAACTGTTAAAAATATGAGACCCAGGGAACCAGCAGTTAGCGTAATGGCTATGTCGCTGGACTCCCACGTAGTCGACCGCGGTTTGCGTCCCGGACCCGGTGGCTTAAAACTCACACCGGGCACGTGTGCGTACGTGCCCAAGATCCCGAGAGGAGAATGGAGAAGGGATTGCAGCGTGACCATCCCCCCTGGGGGGTGATTTCTCGCTTTCTGTCTCTATGTCTCTCTCTGTCTGGCGAGCGCACGCGCCCTATAGCGAAAAAAAAAAATTAGACCCACAGAAATGAAGTAACTGGACAGGACACACAGGCAACAAGGGGCAGAGCTAGAGTACATGAGTAAGTTCTGACTTTGCTATTCCCTATTTCAGACAGCTGTACCACAGGAAAGCTAGGCATTTCACATTACCAAACTGTCAGCTTACAAACTGTTATGGCAAGATTTTCAAACATACAGTGACAAAACTGGAGGAAGATAGGCACGCAGGATTTAAGAGAAGTGAAATGTTACACTAGCGCTTGATTGCTTTGGAAATCTGTAACTTTGGGCTTGTTCTACATATGCTGAGTTACAAACTACAGCTTCATGTGTGGTCAGTAAAGGCTGTCAGTAGGGACAGGCAGATGGCATAAGGGTTCTGTGGCTGGACTCACACATAATCGACTGTGGTTCGAGACCCGGACCTGGTGGCTTAAAACTAACGCCAGTGCAAGCGCGCATGAGCACACATGTTCAGGGTCCTGAGAGGAGAATGGAGAATGGAGAAGGGATTGAGGCGTGGCCATCCACCCTGGGGAGTGATTTCTCACTTCCTGTCTCTGTCTCTCAGATAAGCACAAGCGCCCTATAGCAAAAATCTCTTTTAAAAAAAAAAAAGGGCTGTCAGTAAAGGCTGTATTTTCCTAGCTTTAACAATGTCACAAACTAATACACCTGTGGGTCCCTAACTTTAGTTTTGTCACAGATTAGAAATCACTTACCCTCCGTAAATTCCAAGAAGCAGCACTATCTTCACACTTTTGTGCAGTACACAACCATTCACTTCAAAAAGCTCATGCAAACATGGAGTTAAAGTCTAAGTTCATCTGAGTTCAAAAGATTTCGAAATCCAAGCACAGTTTGTATATAATGTTAATAAAAATTTTTCCATGAACTTTTGGGAAGATCCCTCTTGTCCCTCTGTCCCATTTAAGCCTGTGCTATCAAACCTTCCACAAGCAAACTGCTCAGTGAGTTTCACCTGTCTGTCCAGCAGGGCCTCTGGCATATGCCATAGAAACGTGAACAGACCCGATGAAAAAGTAGCACGACCAGGATGAAGGAGCTAACTAGACATTTAATGTAGGCTGAAACCTTAGTTTAATGCTTTGAGGAACAAAATTAGAAAATAAATAGGTCAGTAAATATAGCTGGAATAACAAAAAGCGAAAGGAACACTCATCTATTACATCTCAAACTATGAGAGTATTACATGGATATTTCAGAATTACATAAAATACACAGTGTTCTCTCTGGGACCAGCAGTTGGCATAATGGCTATGTCGCTGGACTCCCATGTAGTCGACTGTGATTTAAGTCCCGGACCCGGTGGCTTAAACTCACGCCAGGCGCGTGTGCATGCGTGCCCAAGATCCCGAGAGAAGAATGGAGAAGGGATTGCGGCGTGGCCACCCCTCCCAGGGGGTGATTTCTCACTTTCTGTCTCTCTGTCTCTCTCTGTCTTCCTGGTGAGCACACGTGCCCTATAGGAAAAACCTCTCTCTCGAAAAAAAAACACAGTGTTCTCTGTACGATGTTATGGTCTAAAAAAAAATTGGAAAAGCAAAAATTTATATCCCAGGGACAGCAAATCGTGTGGTTAAGGCACTTGGCTCCCACTGACTGACTAAGTCTGAGCCTGGGACCCGGTGGCTTGAAAAGACACACATGGCATGTGTGCATGAATGCCCAAAATCCCAAGAGGAGAGTGGAAGAAGAGTTAACTGCAGCATGGCCATCCACCATGGCAGTGATTTCTCACTCTCCTCTCTGTCTCTCTGGAGAGTACACACGCCCTAAGGCAAAAATCTTTAAAAAAAGTATATACCAAAGACAGACATCCTCTTATCTATATGACATTAAGTTACTAAGTTGGTTAATAAATTCTTTGCCCTTTATTTTTTAAAGAGAGAGTTGGACTAGCCCTGTAGCCTAGTGGTTAACAGTGGTGGATCCCCCCTCCCAACTGCAGTTTTATTTCCAGACCTGGAGGCTTAAAAATCACTTAAGTACACGTGCCTGCAGGCTCAAACTCCCAACAAGATGGAGAAATGGAAGAGAAGGAATTGCCGAGTGAACCACACCCCATTGAGGAAGCTTTCTCTGTCTCCGGCCAACATGCACCCTCCAGCAATCAAAGCAAATAAATAAAGAGACAGGGGCTCACCATGTTGTCCAGGTCAGCCTCCAACTCAAAACCCTCCTTCCTCAGTCTCCCAAGTGGCTGGGAATACAGGCACACACCACATCACCCAGAGCTAGCCCGGATTCTTCATAGAACCCCTGTAACCAGCTATGTTTCAGAACTCAAAATGTACAGACTTCAGAAGAGTAAGATGGCGTATATACCATTTAGTAAGTTAAACTTCTGAGCAGCTTCTAGAACCGTATGTCACAATCAGAAATATTTGTACAATAAAATGGATTAATATTCACAACAAATAGGGCAAATTCAGATTACAAGTAGGCTCATTTTTGTCACCAAACTTAAGAAAACCCACTTAACAGGTAGTAGATTTAAAAGAAATTTTGTCAAAATAGTTTGTGGCTGAGTAATTTTCCCCTTAAAATTCACAGACAGTACTATGAAAAGTAAAAAAAACAGTTATAAAATTTGTTAAAGAGGGGAAGATTCAGAGGATAAACCAAATTGAAAGACATGAGTGCTTCCAGCAACAACCTCTCCCCAACTGTATCTATTATCTTAAAATAAAGTAATCATGCACCAATGCCATGCTGTCTGTATGTTTCAGCTTCTTTTATTAAACTGACAATTTACAAATGAAAATTTAATTTGTCTATATGGTCTTGTACACACAATAGGCATCAAAGAGGTCATTTAAAAAAAAAAAAAAGAATATTCTACTGGGATCATAGGTGGTGTGGTGAACTCCCATTTGGCTGACAACAGTTTCAGTCCTGGACTCGGTAGCTTGACAAAAAATACACACCAGGTACATGTGCATACATGCTCAAAATCCTGAGAGGAAAATGGAGGACAAGGGATTGCACCAGGGCCACCCCTCTGGGAAGTGGTCTCTCATTTTCCCTCTCACTGTCTCTCTCCAACAAACACACACATACTCCCTATGGCAAAAACCTTAAAAAAAAAAAAAAAAAGAAAGAAAGAGAAAAAAAAAAAAGAGGGACCAGCAGTTAGTGTAATGGCTATGTCCCTGGACTCCCACGTAGTCGACCACAGTTGGAGTCCCAGACCCAGTGGCTTAAACTCACGCCGGGCACATGTGCATGCGTGCCCAGGATCCCGAGAGGAGAATGAAGGAGAACGGATTGCAGTGTGGCCATCCTCCCAGGGGGTGATTTCTCACTTTCTGTCTCTCTGTCTGTCTGGTGAGCGCCCGCGCCCTATAGCAAAAACATCTCCAAAAAAAAAAAAAAAAAAAGAGTACTCAGATAATTCACATCCATTACAATAAATCTGGAAAATACTAAAAGTATTATTTGAAAAATCTCTTAAACTTGTCAACTACACATAACCAGAATAAGCATTTCTGGTGCATATCTACACACACACACGTGAGATTTTAAAAGGCAGCAAAAACTTAACTAGGTTCCCAATGGATTATGCCTCTATGTTCTATAAATAAAAAGAGCAATAGGGACCAGTCCGTTTCGTGATGGCTAAGGTGGCTGGATCCCACGTGGCTGACTTATGGCTCCAGTTGTAGAATCGTGGCTTGGAAAACAGACAAGGCAGGTGAATGAATGTGCATGCCCCAAATCCCAAGAGCAGAATGGAGGAAAAGGGATGGCAGTGTGGCCATTCCTTCTTCTTTTTCTTCTTTTAAAAAAGTTATTGATCGGGGCCGGCAGGTGGCATGGTAGTTAAGGGCGCTGGACTCCTACATGGCCAACATTGGTTCAAGTCTTGGAGCTGGAGCCTTGCTTTCTCTCTTTCTCATACTCACTCTTACTCTGTCCCTCTCTGGTCAAATTAAAATAAATGAATAAATAAAATATAAATAAATAAATGTATTTTTTAAAAAATTACTTAATTTTTTTTTTTTTGGAGAGGTTTTGCTATAGGGCGCGTGCGCTCGCCAGACAGACAGAGAGAGACAGAGACCGAAAATCGAGAAATCACCCCCCGGGGGGATGGTCACGCCGCAATCCCTTCTCCTCCATTCTCCTCTCGGGATCTTGGGCACGCACACACACGTGCCTGGCGTGAGTTTTAAGGCACCGTGTCCAGGACACGAACCGCGGTCAACTACGTGGGAGTCCAGCGACATAGTCATTACGCTAACTGCTGGTCCCAAAATTATTTAATTTTATTTATTCATTCATTTCTTTTAATTTAACCAGAGAAAGACAGACACACAGAGAGAAGGAAAGTGAGAAAGCAAGCTACCAGGTCTGGGACTCGAACTGTGGTCAGCCATGTGGGAATATCCAGAGCCTTAACCACCAAGCCACCTGCTGGCCTGTGGCCATTCCTTCTGAGAGGTGCTTTCTCACTTTTCTTCTGTCTGTCTGTCTCTCTCTCTCTCCAGTGAGTGCCAAACTGGGGGAAAATAAAGAAAGTGCCATAGTCCAGCCCATGGCCTGATGGTATCCATGGCGGGGTATCGCAAGGCTAACTACAGTTTGAGTCCCAGACCAGGTGGCTTGAGAAACATGTGAGGAGTACCTACATGTGGTCAAAATCCCAAAAGGAGGGAGAAACGGACGGAGTTGTGGAGTGACCATGCCCCATGGGGGATGGAGGTGCTTTCTCACTTTCCCCCTTTCCTGCCAGCACACATTCCTTCTGGCAAAATTCAGAAAAGACATGTATGAGTAATAGCCCTGCTTAATTCTCAGCACTGCTGTGAGAATCAAAGCAATGTGGAAGTTTTCTTTTAAAAACAGTAAAGTAAATAAAACGACGTGAAAACTGACCAGCGAATGGAGAGGAATGCAATCTCAAGCTCCAGCCCAGAGGCATAAACTCTCAATTCCAGCAACATACACGAATTACCTGGGGAGCTTCCAGAAAATTCTGGATTCTAGACCCCTAACAGAGCAAGGAAAACCAAATCACAAGGATAGGACCTTGGCATCTGTATTTTTTAAAACTCTTAAAAGACTCTAATGCAGTGTAGATTGCCAATCACTAAAATGACTGAGTTGGACTAGCCCCATAGCCTAGTAAATAAGGGCCCCAGTTCTCACATGGCTGACCCAATGGTTCAAATCCTAAATCCAGTAGACTGAAGAACACACCAGACGCATAGGCATGTATGCCCAAAATACAAACAGGTTAGAGAAATGGAGAAGGAATGGCGGCAGGACCATGTCCTGGAGAGTGCTTTCTCTGTCTCCCTGCAGCCAGTGCATGCACCCTTGGGCAATTAAAAACAACAAAAAAAGGCAGCTGCAGGTAGAGTGAGAAGAATATAAGGACCAGCAGTTAGCATAATGGCTATGTCGCTGAACTCCCATGTAGTCCACCGCGGTTTGAGTCCCAGACCCGGTGGCTTAAACTCATGCTGGGCGCATGTGCGTGCATGCCCAAGATCCCGAGGGGAGAATGGAGAAGGGATTGCAGTATGGCCGTCCCCCGGGGGGGGGGGGGATTTCTCGCTTTCTGTCTGTCTCTGTCTTTCTGGCGAGCTCACGTGCCCTATAGCAAAAAAAAAAAAATAGGAAAAAGATTGTTTTCAGATACTCCAAATTAGAGAAAAATCTAAATTCTTTCAGCTGTTAACAAGATGGCATGGATGAAATAAACCTGTTTTAGCTATTAAAAAGGGAGGAAAATCCCTAAACTTCTTGCACATACAACTATACATGGAAACCAACAAAATGTTACTCAAGATGGTGGGATTATGGGTAACCTTCACTCTTGTATACTTTTCTGGATTACTTAATTTTTAAAATGAAAACAGTTGGCTCCAGTGTGGAAGTTAAGACACTGGACCCCGCATAGCTAGCTTTGCGGTTGCAGTCTTGGACACAGCGGCTAGGGAATCACACCAGGTGCATGCAAATGTGTGCTCAAAAATCCCAAGAGAATGGAGAAAGAAGCAGGGATTGCAGCACGTCCACACTCCTCCCCTGGGGGTATGGGGTAAAGGGGATGCTTTCTCACTCTCCCACCCCTTCTGGCAAGCACATGCACCCTATAACAAAATTTCTTCTTAAAAAAGGTACAGAATTGTTCTGGTGAAAAACATAATTCACAGACCAGCAGTTGGCATAAGGGCAATGTCACTGGACTCCCACGTAGTCGAATGCAGTTTGAGTCCCAGATCTGATGGCTTAAACTCACGCTGGGCGCGTGTGCGTGCATGCCCAAGACCCCCAGAGGAAAATGGAGAAGGGATTGTGGCATGGCCAGCCCCCCAAGGGGTGATTTCTTGCTTTCTGTTTCTCTGTCTGGCAAGCGCATGTGCCCTACAGCAAAAAACTTCTCCCCCCCAAAAAAACAAGAAAAACGTAATTCACCATATACAACTGCATACGGCAAATAAATGTAGTTTTTAATCAGTGAAATTCTCATTTTATGAAATGAAAATGATATACCCAATCTTTGAGGCTGGACAACATTCCAGCAAAGGTTAGGAGGCTTTCCAACACAATAACAACTTGATAAGGAATGAAAGAACAATGCAGTGCTTCATGTGCTCTAAAAAGTGCATCTATTTTCCAGGTAAATATCTAAAGGGAAGCCACTGGTGCTCCACAGGCACCTGTGAAAGAAAGACTGTTTGGACAATAGTTAAGACTATTAATCCCTGATGTATTTGCTTCCAAAAAACCGCAATAAAAACAGGCACTAACAGATATTTTTAAAAGCCCATGTTCAGACAGTCAACGAATGGCCCTCAGTATTCTTTCAACAAATATTTTTGGAACACCTATTCTGTGCCATGCCCTATACTAGGAGCTAGAGAGAAATAAACAAAAGGCTATATCCTAGCCCTCCAAAGCTTTCAGTCTAGTGAGTATCTAAGAAATATCTATAGGAGCCGGCAGGTGGCATGGTGAAGGTGCTCGATTCCCGCATGGCCAACCACAGCTCGAGTCCTGGACCTCGTGGCTTACTTCTCACTTTCCCTTTCTCTCTCTCTCTGTCTCAGTCTGGTCAAATAAAAAAATAATAATAACAAATGGAATTAAATAATTCTTTTAAAAAAAAAAAGAAAAAGAAATATCCATGATAATTCTATGCCCAAATTCCTCCTTAATGCCACAGTTATGATTCCAGTGTTCCTTATTATCTGAACATACTGCACTGAAAAGGGGGGGACAAGCATTACAGTACAGTATATTATTTATATGGAATTTATGTCATGTGGTTGATTCCTTTATTGTCCTATTTGACTGACATACAAACTTCAGAAAGCTTTACAGAACATACAAGCAATTAATTATATTCTCTTTGTTATCTTTCACAGATACTTGGTGAAGTCCATAGCCCAAAATTATATTTGTTTTTAAAGGAGGATAGTAAAATTATAGAAAACATTTTGATTCTTTTCATAGCCTGTATGTATCCCAAATGAGTTTCAACATCAGTAAGTACTGCGTTCGTTGTACGTAATTGTGAATAATGTACAGATTGACCATATAAGTTTAGAGGTGATTTTAAAGGCTGGAAATTTAAAAGAAAATGACACACTACTGCCAGGTGCACCAGAAGACTTTAAATCTATAATCTGTAAAACAAGCTAATGAGGAGTTAGCTCTACCTGTTTAGCCACTTTCTTAATACACACCCTAGTAACATGACAGTCAATGAACGGGAAAGCTTTCTTCTGGGTTACTTATTAAAAAGTTCACAGCAAAGAGAGTGTCAAAGGATTCAGAAGGGAGAGCTAATCAAGAATACCAACTGTCCTACCATATTAACTCTACGTAAACAGATTTACAGCTATGTTGATTAGAAATACCAGAACTCACTAGAACATTCCCAGCATGTATTACAAGTTTTCATTTGTAATTATGACATTTTAGAAATATTCTTCAATGTACTTAAGACTGCAGATTCCTTTTCCTTTAGTTTGCCTAAATGTAAACGCCTTTACAAATGTTTAAACAAGAAATAATTATCCTACTTTGATCTTGTAAGAGAATAAGTTTTATGTGTCAACTAGGTTATTTTTCCAGACTCACGAAACTTCTCTTGCTTTCTTATCATCATCTAACACTTTTACTTGATACTTTATGATTATCCTAATTATCTCTTTTCCTGACAAACCACTATCTGTGTCTCTTGTGAAGTCCGTACAACTGTCTCTAAATAATCCCCTTCTCTGCTCTTCTCATTTATTATTAACCTGTGAAGAGCAGCTATATCGACTGAGGCCCAATGAGTTTTCCTGTTCCTTCCCTATATGTCTATCTTAACTGAACAGATAGTATTTTTCTTCTTGTTCCCAGCTATACATAATAGTCAAGTTTCAGAACAAAAAGAGCCTTATAGGTGAACTAGTAAATTTCCAACTTTTAAAAAGAGGAAACAGACACACTTAAGGCAAACGACATGACCAAGATAAAATTATTTTCAAGGTAGATACCACTGAACAAACAAAGATACAACAACCTAAAGATTCAACAACCCAAAGATTCAACAACCAGACTAAAAAGCTGACATCACATTCAAACATTATTTAATGTTTTACACCCTAGATTTTACAAATCTGTTGTTTTTGATGTTTTAACTAGTTTCCCATACAAAATTGACTTCTAAAAATTATTTTTTAAACGTCTTCATTTAAATAATCTTATTGAGAAGCAGCTTTAGTTGTAAATTAGCTCAAAATCTGTGTGCATTGGGGAATCACATTATGTTCTTTGTAATTCATAGGATTTGCAGCACAATGATAGATGGAATTTGAGGAGACTATTTGTCATGCACATCCGGAGATGAGGCTCATGAGCCTACAAATGATTAAATATTACAACCTCTAACTAAAGACTTAAAAACACTAATGCTGGAGTTAAAGTGCAAATACCTTAATAGTCCATATTTTTAAAACATACTGGTATATATTGAAGTGCTTCTTAAAATTTTATATTGTTGCTATTACCTCTTAGAGTAAGAATAAACTAGGTCCCACTCAAAATAAAAAAAAGATATGTACAGAGAAATTAATAGTGAGAACTCAGGGCCAGCAGATGGTATGGAGGTTCAGGCTGCTGGATCCAGAGGGCCAACTGAGGGTTCTTAGACCGACTGGTGGTTTGAATAACATTACAGGCCCAAAATCCCAAGAGGATCAGTGTGGCCATCCTTCCTAGAGGGTTCTCTCTCTCTCTCTCTCCAGTAAGTGTTATGTGTCCTACTGCAAATCCAAACAAATGAAAAAGAATTATAGATGAGAACTGAATAAACCAAATGTTTCCTTTAAGTGCTAAAATCATAGTCAACTTAAGTAACTTAGGATGCTGAGTAATACATAGTATCTGTCAGACCATCACAACATGCTAAATACATGATAGGAATTGAAACCACATGGTTAATTTGTTGATCTACTTATTTTTGAATTATTTTATGCTTCCCCATTTTGAATTAGTCTCTGGTTTGCCAGCAGAGGCTTTCTCAGCACAAACTTTTCTAAACAGGGAAAAGTATCTCTCAAAATAATATACTAAGGCAGAGTTACACTAAAGGCCACTGATTTTCAAGATAACTTTGTTACTCTTCTCTGTATTCTCACCACTTCAGTCATTCCCATCCCACCCAGGAGATGCTTCCTGGCCCTTCTCAATGTCCTTTAACACAAATATGGAACTCTCCTGAAGTTAGAAAACTCAAATAGTGAGGAAAACTCAAATAGTGAGCGAGCCTGGGGCTGAGACCCAGAATACCTCACATCTAAATTTCATATTCCTTTCTTTTCACGTTTAGTCCCTTCAATCATTTTCTTCTAGTTGCTATGATTTAGCTCTTGGTTGTAGTAGCACTTAGATGACCCAAAGCAGTAAAGAAAGTTGGATTTTAAAAATACTGCAGCAGTCCATGACAAACTCTCATGGAAATTATAGGTAGGTACCACGATCCAGGTGCACCACGTCCACCCTCTGCCACTGTCTTCACAGGAGAGAGGGAGAAATTCCAGTTACTCAAATAAAAATTTCATTCACCAGAAGCCTTTAAAAATACCTGTCTCATTTACATTGTCAAAATGTTCATTTAAAACGTACATTTTTAGTTATTCAATAAATCACGGTATCTTGGAAATATATTTTAGCCTAGTTTAAAAGTTATAGAACAAAAAATCTTTAACATTCCTAAAGCTTTTTTTTTTTTAGCTCAATTAATGATGGACTTTTCCCTACCCTGTTAGTATGATTGTGGAGTTCTTTTTGAATTCCACTGAAAATTAGAATGAATGATGGCATAAATGTAAATGAATTTTACCAAGTCAAACAAAATACTAAACATAAAAGTTATAGAATTTTAATATACTAGAGAAAACAGCAAGGAGCCAAGGGGGAAAGATCTGGTAGGAATTCCATCAATACTCTGCCAATTGTGGGGCAAGGGAGACATGTATTAAACTGTATTTTATTCTTCTTCAGGTCTTCACACTAGGAAGGATTATGCAACTTGACTTTGAAATTTTGTTTGAAAGCAATAAAGAACTGTTCTCACTTTCGGGTCAGCTTAAGCCGAATCTTAAGGGCTTATAAGTCACCCAGAGCCTGGCAACAGAACTTTTCTTCCTTGACCCAAGAAGGCAGAGTGCCAGAGGGAAATAGCAAAGAGTAGCACTATATAAACAGGGCAAGTGGCACAAGAGCAGAGGCAAGTTATATAACCAAAATATATTTTAAAATATGTTCATAACTCGTAACAACCTTTGCCTTTGGTTGGTTTCTTGTTTGGAGTATCAGTTGAAACAGTTAATTCAATATTATCTGGATCGCCTCCTTCCTCTTCAATAGCCTACATTAGAAAGAGAAGTTAATATGCTACACAGTCTATCTAAGCTTATTTTATAAAAACGAAATGAAAAAAAAATTGCAAACCTCAAGCCTCAAGATATTAGAACTGCCAGTTCTTTCATCAACCGACTTCCAAAAAGAACAATTAAACCACATGAAAGAGTGAGAGAAACTTTGGAACGGGAGATCATTAGGTGTCAAAATCACACGTAGTGTTAAATTCTACCAAGTCGAGATCATTAAATAGCACATATTCCCATACCGAACAAAAAAGTTAAATATGCTCTATTCTAGAAAAGTTGCTAGTTACTAAAGGAAATAGTTTTCCTAATGTCTATAATGCAAACTTATTGGTGTTCTACTACAATTCCAACGCTTACTCAACTAAACCAGAAAGCTAATCAGGGATGAAAATGCAGGTTATTGCGCTGATGCAAAAACTACATGCCCAGTAGAAAACAAAACCTCTCTCTCACCCACCCACCCATCGACTCCCACTACCAATCTCCCCCGCCCCCCAAGATGGGGAGGAAACGGTTGGGCACAATTAAACGGTAACTCCGCAGAAGTCACCAAAGTAACCATTCCCTCCGAGGCCAAGAAATGCACGCGCTCACCATGGCTAAATGCTGGGGACCGAGCGCCTCCCAGGTCTCCACGATCGCCCTTGGGAGGCCGCGCCGACCC